>NC_091634.1:17251258-17561414 GCF_027580195.1 Bos mutus | reverse complement strand
CTCTGTCATCCCCTTCTCCTCCTGCCCCCAATCCCTCCCAGCATCAGAGTCTTTTCCAATGAGTCAGCTCTTCACATGAAGTGGCCAAAGTACTGGAGTTTCAGCTTTAGCATCATTCCTTCCAAAGAAATCCCAGGGCTGATCTCCTTCAGAATGGACTGGCTGGATCTCCTTGCAGTCCAAGGGACTCTCAAGAGTCTTCTCCAACACCACAGTTCAAAAGCATCAATTCTTCGGCGCTCAGCCTTCTTCACAGTCCAACTCTCACATCCATACATGACCACAGGAAAAACCATAGCCTTGACTAGACGAACCTTTGTTGGCAAAGTAATGTCTCTGCTTTTGAATATGCTATCCAGGTTGGTCATAACTTTCCTTCCAAGGAATAAACGTCTTTTAATTTCATGGCTGCAGTCACCATCTGTAGTGATTTTGGAGCCCAGAAAAATAAAGTCTGACACTGTTTCCACTGTTTCCCCATCTATTTCCCATGAAGTGGTGGGACCGGATGCCATGATCTTTGTTTTCTGAATGTTGAGCTTTAAGCCAACTTTTTCACTCTCCACTTTCACTTTCATCAAGAGGCTTTTGAGTTCCTCTTCACTTTCTCCCATAAGGGTGGTGTTATCTGCATATCTGAGGTTATTGATATTTCTCCCAGCAATCTTGATTCCAGCTTGTGTTTCTTCCAGTCCAGCGTTTCTCATGATGTACTCTGCATATAAGTTAAATAAGCAGGGTGACAATATACAGCCTTGACGAACTCCTTTTCCTATTTGGAACCAGTCTGTTGTTCCATGTCCAGTTCTAACTGTTGCTGCCTGACCTGCATACAAATTTCTCAAGAGGCAGATCAGGTGGTCTGGTATTCCCATCTCTTTCAGAATTTTCCACAGTTTATTGTGATCCACAGAGTCAAAGGCTTTGGCATAGTCAATAAAGCAGAAATAGATGTTTTTCTGGAACTCTCTTGCTTTTTCTATGATCCAGCGGAGGTGCTGTAATTTGGAGGAAGGCAGGGAGAGGGGAGGGAGCAGTGGGCAATATGGAGGTGTCTCCCCAGCAGCCCCAGGGAGCTCTGTGCAGCTGAGCAAGAGCCAGAAGACAGACTGTCCCTCCCAGGAGGACCAACTCCCCTTCACCCATTTCTGCTGCATCTTTGGATGGGTCCCTGTCACACCTGTATGGTCACTGCAGAGCAGGGTGAGTCTATATTGAAGACATTGTAAGAAGCAGCTAACTCATCTGAGGGCAAATGTCCTTTCAGAAGGCCTGGAGCTTTTATATCAGTTGGGTGGAGGTGGGATGGAATATACATCCTGTGTCAGCTAATGAGAAGGGTCCCTGCCCCAGAACCTGCTCACACCTGCTCACCTTAGCTCCCACAGAGGCAGGTCTCCATCTTAGAAGAGCCCCTAGCCAGACCCTGGTAGGGGTGGAGTGGTGGGCAGAGGCAAGGGACCGGTGTCACTCTGGGCAAGGAGACCTCCCCCATGTGCCTCAGGGCCCCCTCCACAGGGAGAAGCAGCAGCTCTGGATCACCTTCAGGACCTGTCCTAAGCCTCCTCACCGTGAGGACCTTAGAGATTCCCTGACCTAGACCCAGTCCTGTGGGATAAGCCTAGCAGACTCTTTTCTGGAGGGGAGCTGTCGGGTGGGAAGAAGCTCTTAGGAAGGTCAGGTGAAGAGGAATGAGACAGTGTGAGCATGGGGCCAGTTTCATGTGCAGGCAGCAGAGAAACAGGAGGAGTAAGAAGCCCCAGGCCCCTGGATGTCCACTCTGAGTTTGAGACCCAACTTAGTGTGTTTATGTGGAAGCAACTGAGTCCACAACTTGGGGTTTGGATTTGGGATAAACAGGCCTAAGGAGTGACGGAGTTTAGCGTGTGGACCTTGACCTGTTGTTCTTCCTCTCATGTCAGGCGTTTAGTATAGGGGCCCCTTCTCACTCATTATTTTCCTTTGGTCTCACCTCAGCCTTGGAGACTGGAGGTAGCTAGATTTTGTAAATAGGAACCAGAAGCCCAAAGAAGGACTGTAATATGTGCACAGTCACAGGGTGAGTTAGCTGAGCTCGTCTCCCCAGCATGGACGAGTGGGGGAAGCTGTGTCTCTTCAGCAGATGCTTTACCTCCTCCGAGCCTCAGATTCTCCCTTGTAAGACAAGGATGATTACTCCTACCCCCTCAGTGATGCTCATGACCTAAGTGATCAGACACTCTGACTGATATAATGATCACCAACCCTACCCTCATGTACTGAATTTGTGGAGAAGCCTCTGACAGCACTGAAATCCAGCTGCAGTGGGAAGGCACACTGGTGGTTTCCACTGCGGCCGTGTCCCCCCACCCCCACACAAACAACCAAAGCCAAATCTCCAGTGAGTAAGCACTTTACTGTGAATTGCAAGGCTTTTTATTGCTGGAATCCTCTATAATCAGACACCTGGATGTGGCAGGTTATTAACACTACTTAGCTATCAGGCGAGTGGCTTCCTTGGGTTCTTGGAAGGAACAGCTTCATCAGCAGAGAGAACTTGAGTATATTTTATTATGTAAGAGGAGGTGCAGAAATCTTGTGGGGCCTCAGGGTTGGATGAGATGTGAAGCTGCACAGGGGAGGGGCCTGCAGGCTTTTTTGGAGGGAGGCTTCTGGATGTGAGCAGGTAAAGGTGGATATGCCCCAGGGAGTTTTCCTTCAATAGAACAGAGATTGTGGGGTTTCCCTGGAGGCCTGAGGGCAGTCTTCTGGGATAGAATGGGGGACACTGCTGAGGACCACCTGACAGAGCTCTGGAGTGACTCCTGGGATGATCCCTGTCTGCTTCCTCCCTCTGGCCCTTGGATGCTTAGAACTGAAACAGCAGCTTATTCCCACCACCTCTAGGGCAGCAGAGAGAGGACTGATCCTGACTCTTGACTCTGAGCATCTCAGGCCTGGGGAGGGCAGGAGGGCAGTTTGGAAGCAGCTGCCTCTTGGGGGATGTGTGGCAGGAATGGCCATTTGATGTCCAGGGAACAAGGAGAAATGTGGGGTTTAGTAGGGTTAAGGGACTAAAGGAAAGAACTGATGTTTGGAGAAGGGAAGGACTCAATGTGAATGGATTGCAGCAGAGTCAAGTTCCTGTGCTGGAGAGGCGGGAGTCAGGGAGGCCAGAGCTGAGGCCCTAACTTCAAAGGCAGGTGGTGCCACAGAGTCAGGAGGGCCTGGAGGGTCCCAGGCCTGTGACCAGGCAGAGCTGAGCAGTCAGGGCCAGCTCAAGAACTCCAGGGCTGGACTGAGTTTTCCTGCAGGATCCTTTCCCACACTGTGGGTATCGGCCACATCCTCTCTACCTCCTCATTCATGAGGATCTTTTTGCTCCCAGGTTCCTGGGGAAGGGCCAGGGTGGAGAGGAAATAATGCCCCCCACTTCCCAATGCCCTGAGCAGACCCCTGACAGCCTTGCCCACATACAGGCCCCACAGGCACATCCACACACAGCCTGACCCACCAGCACATTGAGAGTATCCTGCTTATCCTGTGGTGTCAACTTCTCATCAGTACAGCTCTTTAGTGTATTGGCAGTTTCCAGTACATCAGAGTTTTGGTTATACTTTTCAACTTGTTCAACATAGGCCTCATGGCTTCCCGATATGTACAGGTCAACAGTGTCCCTCAAGGCTGGACAGAGGTCATCAAACTCTGAAACAGAAAGATATGGGGACCCTCCCTATAAGGCACTCATCAGAACACCCTATTCCCTTCCCACTCCCGACATGCTCAATCCTGCCCTGGGAAGGTGTCAGAACCCTTGGGGAGCGCAGAGCAGCAGGAGAGCTCCAGCCCGTGTCATGGTGCCGGTGGCAGGTGCTCCCTACGCTCCTGGAGCCCTCTTATGCCTGTGCTTGTCCTCACCCCAGGGGTCCTGTGTTGCATGCTTCCTTTTTTCAGGAGATTCTGCCAGGCCACAGCCTGAAGTTGCCCGGGGCTGCATAGGAGGAGCTGTGTGTGTTGGCAAGATGCTAGTCCTTGAGTCCACAGAGGGCACTGGCTCAGCCTCCTGCCCCCTGAGGTGTCTGTGGGAGGGGCAGCTGACTCAGGAATATTAACAACCGAAAATCCCCTGGTTGACGAAAAAGGGCAAAAATGCTCCCCAACCAGGCCTCCTGAGTAATGGCCAATGACAGCTTCCTAGAACAACACATGACCTTGAAGACAGGCTGGTGTGGACTTTATGGGTTTTCAGGAAGCTCCATGCTTAGGAATGGTCTCACAGGGAGAAAGTGCCAGGCAGGCAAGAGCTCAAGCCTTGAGCCCCCGGTGAGGCTCTCTGGTGGCTCTTGCCCTGCCCTGCTGTTACCACTGTGTCCTTGATCTTGTCAGTAGCTTATGTTAGGCCACTTACCGGAATCCATTTCTGGAGCTCTGAAGTCTCTTATATGTGCTGGCCCAGAAGTTTCTAGTTTTCCACTCTCTGACATACATCACAGCAGGATCCTCTATGACCCACCTCCCAGAATATTGGAAATAAAAGCAAAAATAAACAAATGGGACCTAATTAAACTTAAAAGCTTCTGCACAACAAAGGAAACTATTAGCAAGGTGAAAAGGCAGCCTTCAGAATGGGAGAAAATAATAGCAAATGAAGCAACGGACAAACAACTAATCTCAAAAATATACAAGCAACTCCTACAGCTCAACTCCAGAAAAATAAACGACCCAATCAAAAAATGGGCCAAAGAATTAAATAGACATTTCTCCAAAGAAGACATACAGATGGCTAACAAACAGATGGCTAACAAACAGATGGCTCAACATCACTCATTATCAGAGAAATGCAAATCAACACCACTATGAGGTACCATTTCATGCCAGTCAGAATGGCTGCAATCCAAAAGTCTACAAACAATAAATGCTGTAGAGGGTGTGGAGAAAAGGGAACCCTCTTACACTGTTGTTGGGAATGCAAACTAGTACAGCCACTATGGAGAACAGTGTGGAGATTCCTTAAAAAACTGGAAATAGAACTGCCTTATGATCCAGCAATCCCACTGCTGGGCATACACACTGAGGAAACCAGAAGGGAAAGAGACACGTGTACCCCAATGTTCATCGAAGCACTGTTTATAATAGCCAGGACATGGAAGCAACCTAGATGTCCATCAGCAGATGAATGGATAAGAGAGCTGTGGTACATATACACAATGGAGTATTACTCAGCCATTAAAAAGAATACATTTGAATCAGTTCTAATGAGGTGGATCAAACTGGAGCCTGTTATACAGAGTGAAGTAAGCCAGAAAGAAAAACACCAATACAGTATACTATGCATATATATGGAATTTAGAAAGATGGTAACAATAACCCTGTGTATGAGACAGCAAAAGAGACACTGATGTATAGAACAGTCTTATGGACTCTGTTGGAGAGGGAGAGGGTGGGAAGATTTGGGAGAATGGCATTGAAACATGTATAATATCATGTATGAAACGAGTTGCCAGTCCAGGTTTGATGCACGATACTGGATGCTTGGGGCTGGTGCACTGGGACGACCCAGAGGGATGGGATGGGGAGGGAGGAGGGTTCAGGATGGGGAACACATGTATACCTGTGGTGGATTCATTTTGATATTTGGCAAAACTAATACAATATTGTAAAGTTTAAAAAAAAAGTTTCTAGTTTTCTCTTGACCTATGCCTGCCACCTGGTAACTTTGATAGGACCTCATTCTACACAGAATATTTTCTGCAGCTTCTTTTTTTTTTTCTTTGACTTTTCCTTTTCTATAGAGTCTAGCCCATTAACAATTTTATGATAGTTTCTGCTGGACAACAAAGGGCCTCAGCTATATATACACATGTATCCATTCTTTCACAAACTCCCCTCTCATCTAGGCACTTACAAAACATTTAGCAGATTTCCCTGTGCTATACAGTTGTTCCTTGTTGGTTGTCCATTGTAAATACAGCAGTGTGGACCTGTTCATCCTGAACTTTCTATCTCTTCTCCCCATCCTTGCCCTGGTCAACCATAGGTCATTCTCTAAATCTGTGAGTCAGTTCCTGTTTTCTAAATTAGTTCATTTATATATTGTGTCTTTTTAGATTCCACATATAAAAAGATGTCATAGGATGTTTCTGCTTCTCTGTCTGACTTACTTCACTTACTTATGGCAGTCTCTAGGTCAATCCATTTTAGAAGCCTCTTTGTACTCTTGAGTGTGCTGTTCCCACTATCTCCTCTCCAGAGCTCCCACTTGAGGAAAAGTGAGGCCCCTTCTAGGCCCAATCTCTGGGCCAGTTGCACAACCAGCCCTTCACTGTTGCTGCCTCTGTGAACTTATCCCTGCTTTCTCTCCTCCCTCAGTGCCTCCTGTCTGCTTCTTGACCTAAGTGTGCTCCTGCAGCAGGGACTCTGAACATGGCGCCTTCCTGGCCTGGAAGGCTCTTCCTCTAGTGGCTGCAAGATTCATTTCCTCATCTTCAGGTGTCTTCAAGTATCATAGGGCACAAATTTCCCCACACTATTGAGCCTGCCTATCAAAGTGTCCTGCCTCCATCTTCCCCTGACAGCCCTCTGTCTTCTTCCCCTGCTTCATCTTCACCCACAGTGCCTTTTCCCTTGGGGTCACTGTCTTTCCCTCCCTCTTAGGTGATGAAGAGCTGCAGGAGAGCGAGAGCTATGCTGTGTGCTGCTGCATCTCCAGGACTAGGAGAGGGCCCAGCATTCGGTGGATGTTGCACAATGTTTGTTAGAATAATAGAAGAAATATTCCATTTCTCTGGAGTCAATAAACAATAATATTTTTAGTTCTATTTACTATAGATGTGCTTATGAACATTGCCTGGGATTAAATAAATAAGGTAAAGGTTTAAAACACTTGGTAAATCAGAATCAGGTATTTTCTCACTTGAGGCACCTGGCTGACATTTCTCTGAGCCACCTGTGGTGGAGTCTGGTTTGCTGAAAACCTGATCTGAAGTTGGGTTGCAAGGTGTGTGACAGCAGTCGGAACCGTATGGCATATAGGATTCACATCCAGTAACTGCTCTTGGCAAAGAGGCACTAAGTAGTGAGCTGCAGTGACAGTTGGCCTAGTGGAGCCCATCCTTGCCATGTCTCCTTTGCCTGGGGGCCACCCCTCTGAAGGTTACCCCACAAGGGGCTCAGGGGGCTGCAGATGTGTCTCAGAGGTTCCTGGGCAAGAAGGTGAACACCCCAAGGCCCAGGCTGCACATGCTGGCTCTTTGTCTTTGGCGACAGGACTTCCATGTGGTGGGACCCCTGCCCATGCATCCCATGCCTCCTATCCTTCTGAAGACACTGCCCCCAGTGCCCTCTGCAGCTCTGTGAGGAGAGGAGTCAGGGCCTGGGGTGGTGAGTAACAGAGGTGGCTGCAATGGATCAAGCCCAGTGCCCTTCTGAGGGTGCTACAGGTTCCTCTGAGACATCTCTGGATCATGGGGACTTTTGGTGACATCATGGTGAAGAGCTGGGCAAGGTCAATGGAGGAATGCAGCACATATAGCTTTTTTCTAATGCATGTTGTTTTTAAAATAAAATTTTAAAAGTTGCAAGTATTTCTCACAGTGAGAAACAACACTGGAGCATTACTACTAACTAAACCTCACCTGCTATTTGTAGTTTACCAGGTTGTCCATTAATGTCTCTTTGGGTCCCAGCATCCAGTCCATAACCTACACATGCTGCATTCATTGTCATGTGTCTCCAGTGTCTTCTGCTCTGTGGATTACTCATTCTCTCCTGGTCTGTCGTGGCCTTCACAGTCTTGAGGAGGATTGATCAGGGATGCTTAAGGACTGCCAAAAGCTTACTTTGGCTGCTGTACTCATAATGTCGAGTGTGGTTCAGACTTTGGGTTTTGAGGAAGACACCACACAGGTGAATTGCCCTTCCTGTTTCCTCACTCGGGGTACACATGACAGCTGTGTGTCTTCCCACTGGGGATATCAGCCTTGATTAGTTGATTACGTTGCGTTTGCCAGGTTTCTGCACTGTTTTCCCCCTCCCCACCTCTTCTCTTTGAAAATAAGCTACTCTGTCTAGCCCACACTTGGGCGGGGAAGGGCTGTCAGTTAACCCTCCTGGAGCGGATGATTTCTGTCTGTTATTTGGGATGTTTCTGTAAGGAATGGTTGTCTCCTCTCCCACATCACTTCAGGTTAGTTTAGGGGTGCTGGGTCTTTGTCTTGCTGTGTTGGTTCTACGTTTTGGCACAAGGACCTTCTGTTTGCTGAGCATGTTCTCTCTAGTTGGTGTGTGAAGGTTTTAGTTGTCCCAGGGCATGTGGATTCTTAGTTCCCTGACCAGGGCTTGAACCAGTGTCCACTCCCTTGAATGGTGGGTTCTTAACCACTGGACCACCAGGAGAGTCTCTGTTTATTTGATCATTCATATGTCAGTATGGACTCAGAGGTATTAATTTATGCTTTGAGTTATCATCTAATACTCTGTTATTTATTTTGTTTCTCAAACTGTTTCCAGTTTGGCTGTTGGGAGCTTTCTCAGACTTCCTTCAAGAGTTTTTAAGGACCATCTCATCTCGTTTGAGCCAACAAACTGCTTTCCTAGCCTGAAAGGTTGAGTTTGACTTTTGAGAGAGGTTTCACACACAGAGTGCCACCTCTGGTGGACTCAGCTCTCTAGGCCTTAGAACTCCCGTCCCCAGTGTCCTTTAGGGCTGTAGACCTCAGAGTCTATGCCCCAGGAGCAGAGCCCCAAACCCCACAGCTTCTCCCTGATGTTCCTGGATAGACTGCACAATGCAAGCACATCCCGAGACCGGGCTCACTGTGGAGGAGGAAGGAAAGCCAGGAGAAGGGGCAAGGCTGCTCAGGAGCTTGTTCCCTTAACGGCCTGAGGAAAGCTGGTGGTGTGATCCAAAACTACAGAATTACCAGTGCCTGATGAAACTCACATGGCCTCAAGTCCTGCGAGTTCTCAGGTTGGAATGATTTGGAGCCCAAGGCTGCTGTCCACCAGTCCTCAGCTGTTTAGATATTTGGGCTTCAGTAAGGCCCAGCTCCACACTCTTATCTCCAGAACTTAAACCTGGGGGGAAAAGGAAGGATTCTCAATGACCTTTTTTCTTCCTGAGAGTAGTGTAGATCTGTCCTTGGCCCTCCTGTGATTCTATCTGCTAGTTTGGGAGAGTGCTGACCTCAGGGCCAGGATAGGTTGGGGGAAGGTTGCTAGGAAAACGAATGATGGTTGGGGCTGGGACAACAGAGCACTTGGCTCCAAATGGAATCGCTTGGAAATGTCAACTCAACTTGATCTTTGGCAAAGGTACTTCCACATTTTCTCCATGAGCTCTGCTCTCAGAGCAGGAAATGCTTCCCACTGTAAACACCCCGAGGCCCCAGGGAGCCACCTGTGCCAGGTGTCTGGCCACAGGTCTGTGGTCCTCCTGGGAGGGATGTGGGCTGGGCTTGGGGAGCTAGTGGTGTATAAAGCAATAGATACCCTGTCCTGAGCAGCACACTCCAGCCGCCGCCATGATGAAGGGAGCACTGCTTGTGCTGGCCTTGATGGTGACCAGAGAGCTGATCTTCCAGACAAGTGAGGGTAGGAAGGAGGGACCGAGGGGCCCTTCTAATCCTTGCCCGATGCCGTTTCACTGCATCTTCCCCAGTCCTGTCCGAGCTGCTTCTAGGGTCAGATTCAGAGGGCAGCTGTTTGATCAGTGCCCAGGAGTCCTGCACAGACTGCCTTAGGCTTTCATTCTTTGTAGAGGGGATGGTGTGGAGCAGGAAGGGTCATTAGCCATGCACACCCTTGGGGATAGTTCCTTCAGGTTAGTGTTGCTTAATGGAAAAAGAGAAGCAGGCTGATGATCTTGAGGGCAGTGGTCAAGGGTAGAGGGGTCTCCAGACCCAGCCCCTCTTGCTGCTCCCTCTGCTGGGAGTGCCTCATAGAGAAGTTTTTCTGTCTGGGATGTAAGCAGTCCAGGGAGAGGGCAAGTCTCTGGGGGAAGTGAGTTTGGAAGTTTTGGATGTGTGAGTTCCTGTCAAGTGGTGGGAAAACAGGAACCTTCTGACGTGGTGATCCTGTTGATGAGGTGTTTTCTGTTGTGCCTTCAGCGGAAGCCTGCCCTGTTTTTTATGGAGTGTTTGGCACACTGATCCTTGGAAGCAAAACCTTGTTGAATACAACACTTGATTTTGTTGCTGCTACCGATGAGGAAAAAGCAGCTCTAGGAAAAATCCAGGATTGCTACGATGAGGCGGGATTTGATGACAAGGTTTTGGATCTGCTACTCATGGTAATTTACCCCTCCTTAACCCCCGCCCTGAGAATTCACAGGCGGCATAGTGTAATGTGCCACATGGTAATAGATCATGCTGTCATGGGATATGAGACAGAGAAGACCTATGAACAAAGAAGCACAATAAAACCTTTGCTCCAGTGTGCATCACCTATAATATGCAAGCACAATCCACCTGCACATCCAGCATCCCGCTACCAAACCTGTTCATATCATGCCAATTAACTCACACCGAGTAGGGGACTGATATCAATGTAATATGCCAAGTGTGTTGACTTGTGTGATTTTTTTTTTCTAGTGTGAGAGATGCTAGCATTGGAGGACTAGAATTTTAATCTTTGGCAGGAAACCAACCATTTAATATACACATGTGTAGGAGTCATGTCAGCTCTATTTAAGGAATATTGAAAAGGAGCCCCTGCCTTAAGAGTCTCTTTCCAGGATGAGATTCTCTGGGTTTGTAAGGTTTATGACTTATCGCCAATTCACTTCATCTTGTGCCCACTCAATTGGCCATTGCTCTGGCTCAGACCCCCATTTCCACTGACATGGTCTCTGTGTCTACAAGCCAGATTTTCCACTGTGGTGTTTTGGTGCCTGAGACTCCTGAGGAGGCTTCTAGGTACCTGCGGCTGCTCACTTGGGCTAGCGATGTATCTCCTAATGGCCTAGCTCTTCTTTCTTGTTCTTGTCACACAGTATTGGAGATTGTGAATAGTCTCTCAGCTTATTTTTCTCAAATTGTTAATTGTTCAAAATGAGAGATTTTCAAGAACCAAAGTTTCATGCACTAATAGGAGGTCACAGGGCACATGGGGTTGTTTACAATACCTGCATGTATATTTCGTCCACCCAGCACATCTGACAGAAGAGGATCAGGTGGAGAATATGTGACCCAAACCTAGATACCAGCACTTTGCTCCTCCATCAGGACCAACCCTGGCTGTGCCCTGCTAACCCTTGTCATCTCCTCCTCTCCCTGGTGTGGCTGGTGACTCTGTCTCCATCCTGACACCTGTGCCTGGGCTCTTAGGGAGCCACCTTCCCCCTGGTGCCTGATGGCAGCCCCCTTCAATGGTGGGTCTGTGGACAGAGGTTCTTACTGGGGATGGGGCTGAATCCCTGAGGGTGAAGGGTGACATGATCCTGGGGAGACAGGATAGCCTGGCTGTGTGCTCAGATCCTGTCCCTCTCCTCCTACTCCCTTCCAGGCTTCCATCAACTTGAGTACGGATTGCATCAAACGTTCAGTGTCCTCGGTGGTGAATTCCATTTTCTGAGCCATACTCAGTATGCTCTCTTTGTTGACATAGTCTTTGCAAGTGATGCCTCATCTGCACTGGATCTTCCTGCCCTTTTTCCTTCTCAACTGAAGTTGGAATCTAGACACCTTTCCCCGCTGATATGGCCTTTATCAGGTTGACTCTAATAAAATAACTGCAGCTTTGCTCAGTGTTACCAGTGTCTGTGTGCTGAGGGGAGAATGTGAGGCAGGAGGTCTTGGATGATGGTGGGGAGAAGTGGCCCATGTTGTCATTGAGAGCATGGGGACTGGGGTCAAATAGCAAAAGTGTAAACCTAGGCCCTGTCACTGGCAAGCTGTAGGAGCATGGGCAAGTTTGTTGTAAATTTCTCGTCATTTTGTTATCTGCTAAACAGGGATTATGTGTGAAGATTAAGCAAAATAGCAGATATGTAACCCCGACTTCATTATCTTGAAAGGATGAAATTGTTTTTTGTGGCCACAGATAGCTTATCTCCCAGTCTGTCCTTTAGCACAGTGGCAGAGCCTCCAGTCCTTTAAATGTCCCTCGGGTTATTGACAGGAGACTCAGGAGATGACCTTAGCAGGCTTATCAGAGGTCCCCTCTTTGTCCTAGTGGCATTCACCATTTTCTGCTTCTTAGGTGGGTGGCTTGAGGAGCCAGACCTTTTCTTAGGAACACTAAGTACCTCTGCTGTCTTTGGGTTCTTCCACAGGGACCAGTACCCCCATTAAGTCTTAGACCAGGAGGAAGGGAGTGGATAGAAGAAGCTACCCCAGTGGGAATGTTGTTTCTATGGAAACACCTCATGCTGTGAAGTGAAAATTGCAGAATTGCCACACGGGCAAGTGTCCTGAACCCTCCAGCCTACTTCAGAAATTATGAAATGCATATTTCACCTTACCATAGAAGACTTGGAAGGATAGGACTAGGTTTTATCCCTGTTTCCCAGGGTCTAGGGTATTGTCAGACTACTGTCAGAATGGCCCACAAAAGGAGTGGCAAAACTGGTAAAATGTCTCAACCTTGTGGCCAGGCAGGCATAAAGTCACATCAGTTCAGTTCAGTTCAGTTCAGTCGCTCGGTCATGACCGACTCTTTGCAACCCCATGAACCGCAGCACATCAGGTCTCCATGTCCATCACCAACTCCCGGAGTCCACCCAAACCCATATTCATTGAGTTGGTGATGCCATCCAATCATCTCATCCTCTGTCGTCCCCTTCTCCTCCTGCCCTCAATCTTTCCCAGCGTCAGGGTCTTTTCAAATAAGTCAGTTCTTCACATCAGGTGGCCAAAGTATTGGAGTTTCAGCTTCAACATCAGTCTTTCCAATGAACACCCAGGACTGATCTCCTTTAGGATGCACTGGTTGGATCTCCTTGCAGTCCAAGGGACTCTCAAGAGTCTTCTCCAACACCACAGTTCAAAAGCATCAATTCTTCTACGCTCAGCTTTCTTTATAGTCCAACTCTCACATCCATACATGACCAATGGAAAAATCATAGCCTTGACTAGACAGACCTTTGTTGGCAAAGTAATGTCTCTGCTTTTGAATATGCTATCTAGATTGGTCATAACTTTCCTTCTGAGGAGTAAGTGTCTTTTAGTTTCATGGCTGCAATCACCATCTGCAGTGATTTTGGAGCCCCCAGAAATAAAGTCAGCCACTGTTTTCCCACCTACTTGCTATGCAGTGTTGGGACCAGATGCCATGATCTTAGTTTTCTGAATGTTGAGCTTTAAGCTAACTTCTTCACTCTCCTCTTTCACTTTCATGAAGAGGCGCTTTAGTTCTTCCTCACTTTCTGCCATAAGTGTGATGTCATCTGCATATCTGAGGTTACTGGTATTTCTCCCGGCAATCTTGATTCCAGCTTGTGCTTCTTCCAGCCCAGTGTTTTTCATGATGTACTCTGCAGATAAGTTAAACAAGCAGGGTGACAATATACAGTCTTGACATACTCCTTTTCCTATTTGGAGCCAGTCTATTGTTCCATGCCCAGTTCTAACAGTTGCTTCCTGACCTGCATATAGGTTTCTCAAGAGGCAGGTCAGGTGGTCTGGTATTCCCATCTCTTTCAGAATTTTCCACTGTTTATTGTGATCCACACAGTCAAAGGCTTTGGCATAGTCAAGAAAGCAGAAATAGATGTTTTTCTGGAACTCTTGCTTTTTTGATGATCAAGTGGATGTTGGCAATTTGATCTCTGGTTCCTCTGCCTTTTCTAAAACCAGCTTGAACATCTGGAAGTTCACGGTTCATGTAATGCTGAAGCCTGGCTTGGAGAATTTTGAGCATTACTTTACTAGCATGTGAGATGAGTGCAATTGTGCGGTAGTTTGAGCATTCTTTGGCATTGCCTTTCTTTGGGATTGGAATGAAAACTGACCTTTGCCAGTCCTGCGGCAACTGCTGAGTTTTCCAAATTTGCTAGCATATTGAGTGCAGCACTTTCACAGCATCATCTTTCAGGATTTGAAATAGCTCAACTGGAATTCCATCACCTCCACTAGCTTTGTTTGTAGTGATGCTTTCTAAGGCCCACTTGACTTCACATTCCAGGATGTCTGGCTCTAGGTGAGTGATCACACCATCGTAATTATCTTGGTCGTGAAGCTCTTTTTTGTACAGTTCTTCTGTGTATTCTTGCCACTTCTTCTTAATATCTTCTGCTTCTGTTAGGTCCTTACCATTTCTGTCATATACTGAGCCCATCTTTGCATGAAATGGTCCCTTGGTATCTCTAGTTTTTTTGAAGATATCTCTAGTCTTTCCCATTCTATTGTTTTCTTCTATTTCTTTGCATTGATTGCTGAGGAAGGCTTTCTTATCTCTCCTTGCTATTCTTTGGAACTCTGCATTCAAATGGGTATATCTTTCCTTTTCTCCTTTGCTTTTCACTTCCCTTCTTTACACAGCTATTTGTAAGACCTCCTCAGGCAGCCATTTTGCTTTTTTGCATTTCTTTTTCTTATGGATGATCTTGAGTCCTGTCTCCTGTACAATGTCATGAACCTCCATCCATAGTTAGTTCATCAGACACTCTATCAGATCTAGTCACTTGAATCTATTTGTCACTTCCACTGTATAGTCATAAGGGATTTGATTTAGGTCATACCTGAATGGTCTATTGGTTTTCCCCACTTTCTTCAATTTAAGTCTGAATTTGACAATAAGAAGGTTGGGTCACGGTGGAGAGGTCTGACAGAATGTGGTACACTGGAGAAGGGAATGGCAAACCACTTCAGTATTCTTGCCTTGAGAATTCCATGAACAGTATGAAAGGGACAAAAGATAGGACATTGAAAGATGAACTCCCCAGGTCGGTAGGTGCCCAGTATACTACTGGAGATCAGTGGAGAAATAACTCCAGAACGAATGAAGGGATGGAGCCAAAGCAAAAACAATACCCAGTTGTGGATGGTACTGGTGATAGAAGCAAGGTTCAATGCTGTAAAGAGCAATATTGCATGGGAACCTGGAATGTTAGGTCCATGAATCAAGGCAAATTGGAAGTGGTCAAACAGGAGATGGCAAGAGTGAGCATCGACATTCTAGGAATCAGCGAACTAAGATGGACTGGAATGGGTGAATTTAATTCATATGACCATTATATCTACTACTGTGGGCAAGAATCCCTCAGAAGAAATGGAGTAGCCATCATGGTCAACAAAAGAGTCTGAAATGCAGTACTTGGATGCAATCTCAAAAATGACAGGATGATCTCTGTTTGTTTCCAAGGCAAACCATTCAATATCACGGTAATCCAAGTCTATGACCCTACCAATAACACTGAAGAAACTGAATTTGAACAGTTCTATGAAGACCTACAAGACTTTCTAGAACTAACACCCAAAAAAGATGTCCTTTTCATTATAGGGGACTGGAATGCAAAAGTAGGAAGTCAAGAAATACCTGGAGTAACAGGAAAATTTGGCCTTGGAGTACAGAATGAAGCAGGGCAAAGACTAATAGAGTTTGGCCAAGAGAATGCACTGGTCATAGCAAATACCCTCTTCCAACCACACAAGAGAAGACTACACATGGATATCTCCAGATGGGCAACACTGAAATCAGATTGATTATATTCTTTGCAGCCAAAGATGGAGAAGCTCTATACAGTCAGCAAAAACAAGACCAGAAGCTGACTGTGGCTCATATCTTGAACTCCTTATTGCCAAATTCTGACTAAAGGTCACATACTGGGAGCTAAACTTGGGACTTGGGGCTAAGTGGTAAGAGCATTGTGTCCTGGCTTTTCTTTAACCTGCTACCTGAATTTAGGCCTTTAAATTCACTGATTCACTCTTTCTACACCTTGATTGTATGTGTGTCAAGTTATGTATGCTCTGCTAGAGTTAGTATTAACTGTTCAGGTCATACTAAAGAGGTCTAAAATTTTGTTGAAAAGTGCACAGTAAAAATTGAACAGATTAATGGTAAATCGTATTCTTGTATGAAATAAACTGACCTGTAGAAATGTCAAATATTCCCAGATATGTCTCAATTAACCTTTATTCTAATGAAGATTATCTTAATGTTTACCCTGAAAACTAAATTCTTGAGCTCAACCAAAAAAAAAAAAAAAAAAAAACCGAGATAAATAGGAACTATATGGAGGATTGTTCTCTCCAGGTACTACAACAGAAGTATTAGTCTCCATCAGTAGTCTAGTTTTAGTAGAGGAATTAATACATGGTCATTGTAAGAGAATAACAGGTTTTTGATTTTTGATGAAGAAATGGATTTTTTAAAAAATGATGTTGCCAATGACAGCCCAGTTTCTTATTTTTCTCCTGCTTTACTGGAAGATCCTCAGGTTCTCAAGGTTGTATCCTATAGCAAGGATCATTCTCTTTGTATCTCTTCTCTTTCTTATATATACTCACTTTCTCAGTGATAACATGTAGCTTCATCTTCACTTTATAAGTTTCAAATTTAAATCTTCAAGCCCATTACTAAAACATTACAAAGCACAGAATTGACCGCCACAAAACATTTGTTAAATTAATGAATCCTTTTTTTAAAAAAGCTCTAAAGTTTTCTTGAGGGACAAATACCCACAAAATTTAAATAAATCAATAGGCTCTTCAAGGGAAATTTTCAATGGAATAAAAATATCATTTCCCCTTAAAATTAGCAGTTAGTTTAATGTAATCTCAGTGAAAGTTTTCTTGACGAGATCTCTAGTCTTTCCCATTCTATTGTTTTCCTCTATTTCTTTGCATTGATTGCTGAGGAAGTCTTTCATATCTCTCCTTGCTATTCTTTGGAACTCGGCATTCAAATGGGTATACTTTCCTTTTTGCTTCCCTTCTTTTCAAAGCTATTTGTAAGGCCTCCTCAGACAATCATTTTGCTTTTTTGCATTTCTTTTTCTTGTGGATGGTCTTGATTCCTGTCTCCTGTACAATGTCATGAACCTCTGTCCATAGTTCATCAAGCACTCTGACTATGCCAAAGCCTTTGACTGTGTGGATCACAATAAACGGTGGAAAATTCTGAAAGAGATGGGAATACCAGACCACCTGACCTGCCTCTTGAGAAACCTGTATGCAGGTCAGGAAGCAACTGTTAGAACTGGACATGGAACAACATACTGATTCCAAATAGGAAAAGGAGTATGTCAAGGCTGTATATTGTCTTATTTAACTGTATATTGCTTATTTAACTCATATGCAGAGTACATCATGAGAAACGCTGGGCTGGAGGAAGCACAAGCTGGAATCAAGATTGCCGGGAGAAAGATCAATAATCTCAGATATGCAGATGACACCACCCTTATGGCAGAAAGTGAAGAAGAACTAAAGCACCTCTCGATGAAAGTGAAAGAGGAGAATGAAAAAGTTGGTTAAAGCTCAACATTCAGAAAACTAAGATCATGGCATCTAGTCCCATCACTTCATGGTAAGTAGGTGGGGAAACAGTGGAAACAGTGCTGACTTTATTTTTCTGACTTTATTTCTGCTCCAAAATCACTGCAGGTGCTGATTGCAGCCATGAAACTAAAAGACACTTACTCCTTGGAATGAAAACTATGACCAACCTAGACAGCATGTTAAAAAGCAGAGACATTACTTTGCCAACAAAGGTCCGTCTAGTCAAGGCTATGGTTTTTCCAGTGGTCATGTATGGATGTGAGAGTTGGACTATAAAGAAAGCTGAGTGCAGAAGAATTGATGCTTTTGAACTGTGGTGTTGGAGAAGACTCTTGAGAGTCCCTTAGACTGAAAGGAGATCCAACCAGTGCATCCTAAAGGAGATCAGTCCTGGGTGTTCATTAGAAGGACTGATGCTGAAGCTGAAACTCCAATACTTTGGCCACCTGATGCAGAGAGCTGACTCACTGGAAAAGACCCTGATGCTGGGAAAGGTTGAAGGCAGGAGAAGGGGACGACAGGATGAGATGGTTGGATGGCATCACCGACTCAATGGACATGGGTTTGGGTGGACTCCGGGAGTTGGTGATGGACAGGGAGGCCTGGCGTGCTGCGGTTCATGGGGTGGCAAAGAGTTGGTCACGACTGAGTGACTGAACTGAACTGAATTGAACAATGAAAATAACAAGAGCATTTTTTGAAAGGTATTTTATTCTTATAAAAGGGATCTTAACCATTATCATATGATCCAAAAATCTCCTTCCTAAGTTTACACTTGAAAGGAATGAAAATTTATGTTCACATAAAAACTTGCCCACTGCTATTTATTGCAACTTTATTCACTTTATCAAATCTGGAAAACTACCAAGTGTCCTTCAACTAGTGAATAGATAAACAAAGCATGCCACGTTCCTACAATTGAATCTACTCAGCAATTAAAAGGAAGAAGCAGGAAAAAACCCCTTGCAAATGCCATATTGTTGCATGTATCAATAGTTTATTTTCTTTATTGATAAGTAATACTTCACTGAATTGATATATGTTAATTTGTTTATCTACCCACAGAGTTAGGGCTACTGCGGTTGCTTTTCAAGTTTGAGGTGTTACAAATAAACCTGCTATGACCTGGTAACTCAGACAGAAAAGATTCTGCCTGCAGTGTGGGAGACCTAAGTTGATCCCTGGGTTGGGAAGATCCCCTGGAGGAGGGCATGGCAACCCACTCCAGTATTCTTGCCTGGAGAATCCCGTGGACAGAGGAGCCTGGTGGGCAGTAGTCCACAGGGTCACACAGAGTCGGACATGACTGAGCGACTAGGCACAGCACACACATGAGTATCTCTCTCTCTCTCTCTCTGTGTATTTCAAAAAGAACCTGTTGCCACATGCAACAACCTGGAGGAATCTCAAATGTATTCTGATAAGTTACAGATTTGGAACTTAAAGATTACGCTTCCCTGGTGGTCCAGTGGCTGGGACCCTGAGCTCCCAATGCAGGGGCCGAGGTTGGATCCCTGATCAGGGAACTGAATCCCGCATGTGGCAGCGAAAATCGAAGATCCTCTGTGCCCCAACTAATACTCAGCTCAGTCAAATAATAAATAAAAATTAAAATGAACATTAAAGATTACAATCATATGGTTTATTTATATTCCATTTACTGTATTATATTTGGAAAAATCAGGAAACATACGTGTGAAAAAAATGTTAAGTAATTAGTAGTAAGCTGAGGAGATGCCTAAACATGCACACTCATATCATGGGGAGATAAATGAGCTATTAAAGGAAAACCAGAGATAGATCCTAGTCATCATGGATTTTATGAAAAAGATAACTTGCAAAGCAGGAAATTTGCATTGTTTCATACATGAAATTTTGGTGCTGAATAAACTAATTGAATATTTGGGGAAATAAAACTGTTGCATCTGTGTCTCCATAGCTTTCTCCAAAATTAATTTCAGATAAGTTAAAGGTTTACACTTTCAAAGACTGGGATAGAAAATGTCATCAAATTCTTAGAAAATGTTATGGAACGCTTTTTTTTTTCTTTTTTTTAACAGAGTAGAGAAGACCTTTCTAAAGATGAAATGAAACCCGATTGATAATTTTGAATGCATAAAAATTAAAATGTTACTGCATGGCAAAATGCACCACATACACCTTTTTCAGGACATCACTCAAATGTTATTTCATTGATGTCTTTGGTCATCCTGTTTAAATTATAACGTGTACCACTCCACCTGCCCTCTGCATTGTTGATCTCCTTTCCCTGATTTCTCTCTTAATATGCTGTATGTTTACCAAGCTTTCTGGCTTATTGATTTTCTATTTTTTAAATTTTATTATTATTTTTTTTTAGTTTTATGCATCTATATTTTATTTTATTCTTTAACTTTACAATATTGTATTGTTTTGCCATATATCAACATGAATCCGCCACAGGTATACACATGTTCCCCATCCTGAACCCTCCTCCCTCCTGCTGGTGCACTGAGACGACCCAGAGGGATGGCTTATTGATTTTCTAACACTCTCAGACCTAATCTATATGGCAAAGAAATTTTAATCACTAAAGAAATATTCTCCATTGAGAAAGTATCTCACCTATCTATCTATCTAGTCTATCTGTCTCTTCTCCATCCCCTCTCCACCTAGCCCCATACATACTCTTTTAATTCGGGTTCCACAATGTTCTTTGCCTACTCCAATGGAGAATTTATAATAAAACAATGCCCTTCCAAATTTGTAGTCAATGGAATATGCTAAGGCATTCAGACAAAACAAAATAAAAATATTAGTGGTTCTGGGCAGGAAATGGATTTATACTTCCACCTGGAACAACTAAAACTGGACAAAATATAGGAAAGAATGATATTCAGAAATTGAACTTCAGTCCACGGTGGCCAGTGTGGTCACATTTGCAGAGCAGAATACTGAAGTGGAGAGAGTTCCACAGAAAAACAATTCCAGGATTCTGCAAGAAGTCCTAAAGACTTCACTGCATATTGCTCACTGTGTGTATATGAGAAAACTGCCCAAAGTGAGGGAATAATCTGAAAGGAGCAGAGGAAACAATACTGAGAATTTGTACAGGTCTGAAAATAGTTTGTATTTCTAACAGTCTTAGAGGAATATCTAGGTTATTCATGGGGAATCAAGTATTTGATTAAGGAAGGGATCTTCAGATCAGATCAGTCGCTCAGTCGTGTCCAACTCTTTGGGACCCCATGAATTGCAGCACGCCAGGCCTCCCTGTCCATCACAACTCCCGGAATTCACTGAGACTCACGTCCATCGAGTCAGTGATGCCATCCAGCCATCTCATCCTCTGTCGTCCCCTTCTCCTCCTGCCCCCAATCCCTCCCAGCATCAGGGTCTTTTCTAATGAATCAACTCTTCGCATGAGGTGGCCAAAGTACTGGAGTTTCAGCTTGGATCTTAGCAGTGGTATAAAATTTGCCTTTTCATGTGGATTCTTATGTACCAGCTAAACAAGGCTTAAAAGAAGCTTCAAATGGATCAGCCTATTTCAAAGTAAAAGATAAAAGCTCAGGAATATCTATAGTATTACAGAGGTACCTAGTACCTAAATGTTAAATTTTAGAATATATGGCATCAAAAAACTAGCTAGCAGCATGCAAAGCAGCAGAAAAATATGAACTGTGATCAGAAATAATCAATATAAATGACTCAAGGAACAAAGACATCAATACAAACAATTGGAGAATTGAAGAATAGAATCAATATAAATAATTGAAGAACTCAATATAAACAAACCCAGAAAACACAAACATGATACAGTTGATAGACAAAATATTAAAAGTTATTAAAATTGTATTCCAGATGTTTAAGAAATGAGAGGACCACTTGGACATGTAAACTTGAAACATAGATATATTTTTAAAAAGACTTGAATAGGTTAAAAAATATACTCCACTAGATGGAATTAACAATGGGTTAGGCACCATAGAAGAAAATATTAGTAAGTTTGAAATAGACAATGACAGAAACTATCCAAAATAAAAACCAGAAAAAATTGAGTAATGATAAGAGGATCAGTGAGCTGTGAGACAACCTGGGGGAGGGGTAATACATGATTAATTGGAATCTCTTAGGGAGTAGGGGCCAAAATCTTCCCATATTTGATGAAAAATATAAACCTATAGATCCATGCTAAGTCACTTCAGTCGTGTCCGACTCTGTGCGAGCCCATAGACGGCAGCCTACCGGGCTCCCCCGTCCCTGGGATTCTCCAGGCAAGAACACTGGAATGGGTTGCCATTTCCTTCTCCAATGTATGAAAGTGAAAAGTGAAAGTGAAGTCGTCATGTCTGACCCTCAGCGACCCCATGGACTGCAGGCTTCCAGGCTCCTCCGTCCATGGGATTTTCTAGGCAAGAGTACTGGAGTGGGGTGCCATTGCCTTCTCCGATAGATCTATACTACTTAGTTAACTTTAAGCATAAGAAAAATGAAAAAAAAAAAATTCAGTTAGCTCATTGTAATCAGATTTCTTAAGTGTGGTGATAAAATGGAAATCTTCAAAGCAGCCAGAGAAACAGGAACAGAGAGAACAGCAGCGTACTTCTCTTAGAAAACAATGCAGTTTACCAAGTATTGAAAGTATTAAAAGAAAAAAATACTGTGAATCTCTAATTCTCCACCTGATGAAACTATTTTTTAAAAATAAAGGAAAAAGAAACACTTTTTCACATATGCAGAAGCTTAAAGGATTCATCACCATCATACCTACACTATAGGAAATACGAGAGGAAGGCCTGCAGGACGGATTGATGTGGTGCAAGGTGGAAATCTCAAACTGTACCAGGGAAGGGAGAACATGGATGATTGTCAGTCTGAGGAGATCTTTCTATTTCTCTATCACTATCCTACCTGGAGAATCCCATGGACAGAGGAGCCTGGTGGGCTACAAGTCCATAAGGTCGCAAAGAGTCAGACACAACTGAGCACACACACATCCCTTTATATAGAGAGATTTAATACATTCACAATGGATTTTCTTGGACTAAAGTATTCAAATAATACATTCAAAAGCAGAAATTACAGCTGTTGATAAAATTAGTAAGTTTTAATTTAGCTCAAAGAACAATAACTTGATAAAACAGAGACATAAAGTGTAATAAAATATGGAAGAGTGTGTAAGAGATAACATGGGACACAGTGAAAAGACTCTCAGTATGTAGATACTGAAATTACTGGTGGGAGTCCTGTCTCCTGCCTAGAGCTGACTGGCAGGAGGACTCCCAGGGAGCAGAAGCTGCAGTGTGTGAGCCCCCAGCTGAGGGCGTGGAGTAGGTCAGCGGGGATGCTGGCCTCAGTACACTGGGTGGCCAGCGCTGCTGCTTGTGTTGCTTTCTGCCCTACTTGTTTTAAGGATGGCTCTGGCTGAAGGGACCTAAGGGACATGGGCCAAAGCAAAGGACTCTTACAGAGCTCCTTGGAAGGTAAAAGGGCAATCCTCTGGCAATACCTAGATTGGGTGTACCGCCAAAGCCAAGTGGGGTTTCCTGGATGAGATATTAACCAGCCTCCTGGGCACCAAGAGAACTCCTTAGCAGTGCCAGGAGAGGGTGTTCTTCTTCTTTTTTTTTTTTTACTTTATTGGATTATAGTTGGGATACAGTGTTACGGAGAAGGCAATGGCACCCCACTCCAGTACTCTTGCCTGGAAAATCCCATGGACGGAGGAGCCTGGTAGGCTGCAGTCCATGGGGTCGCTAAGAGTCGGACACGACTGAGCAACTTCACTTTCACTTTTCACTTTCATGCATTGGAGAAGGAAATGGCAACCCACTCCAGTGTTCTTGCCTGGAGAATCCCAGGGACGGGGGAGCCTGGTGGGCTGCCATCTATGGGGTCGCACAGAGTTGGACACGACTGAAGCGACTTAGCAGCAGCAGCAGCAGCAGCAGCAGCAGCAGCATACAGTGTTATGTTTCTGCTGTACAGCAAAGTGAATCAGGTACCCATTTTATTTTGGATTTTCTTCCCATTTAGGTCACCAAAGAGCACTGAGTAGAGTTCCCTGTGCTATATAGTAGGTTCTCATTAGTTATCTATTTTTATACATTGTCAATAGTGTATATATATGAATCTAAATTTCCTTCATCCTACCCTCTCCTTCTTATATATATCTTTATTTTCTATGTCTGTGTCTCTGTTTCTGATTTGCAAAGAAGATCATCTATACCAAACCATCTTTCTTGGTTCCACATTTATGTGTTACTATATGATATTTGTTTTTCTCTTTCTGCCTTCCTTCACTCCTTATGACTGTCCCTAGGCAGTCTCTCACAAGTGGCACAGTTTGTTCCTTTTCTGTTGTTTATATGTACCACATCTTCTTCTTCTTCTTTTTTTTTTTTTAACAACTGCTGGGTCAGATTTGATCTTTATTTCAATGGTAAAAAAATTAACATTTTTTTTTCTAGTTTGATTTTTTTAAATTAATTATTTTAATTGGAGGCTAATTATTTTACAATTTGTAATGGTTTTTTTTTGCCATACATGGACATGAATCAGCCATAGGTGTACATGTGTCCCCCATCCTAAACCCCTCTCCCACCTCCCTCCCCATCCAATCCCTCAGGATCATCCCAGTGCACCAGCCCTGAGGGCCCTGTCTCATGCATCGAACCTGGACTGGTGAGCTATTTCGCATATGCTAATATACATGTTTCAATGATATTCTCTCACATCATCCCACCTTGCCTTCTCCCACAGAGTCCAAAAGACTGTTCTATACATCTGTCTCTTTTGCTGTCTCGCATACAGTGTCATCATTACCATCTTTCTAAATTCCATATATATGCATTAATATACTGTATTGGTGTTTTTCTTTCTGACTTACTTCACTCTGTATAATAGGCTCCGGATTCATCCATCTCTTTAGAACTGATTCAAATGCTTTCTTTTTAATGGCTGAGTAATATTCTATCGTGTATATGTACCACAGCTTTCTTATCCATTCATCTGCTGATGGACATCTAGGTTGCTTCCATGTCCTGGCTATTATAAACAGTGCTGCAATGAACAATGGGGTACACCTGTCTCTTTCAGTTTTGGTTTCCTCGGTGTGCATGCCCAGCAGTGGGATTGCTGGGTCATAAGGCAGTTCTATTTCCAGTTTTTTAAGGAATCTCCACACTGTTCTCCATAGTGGCTGTACTAGTTTGCATTCCCACCAACAGTGTAAGAGGGTTCCCTTTTCTCCACACCCTCTCCAGATTTATTGCTTGTAGACTTTTGGTCGCAGCCATTCTGACTGGCGTGAGATGGTACCTGATAGTGGTTTTGATTTGCATTTCTCTGATAATGAGTGATGTTGAGCATCTTTTCATGTGTTTGTCAGCCGTGTGTATGTCATCTTTGGAGAAATGTCTGTTTAGTTCTTTGGCCCATTTGTTTTTCTTTAATTGGGTCATTTATTTTTGTGGAATTGAGCTGCAGGAGCTGCTTGTATATTTTTGAGACTAATTCTTTGTCAATTGTTTCATTTGCTATTATTTTCTCCCATTCTGAAGGCTGTCATTTCACCTTGCTTATAGTTTCCTTTGATGTGCAAAAGATTTTATGTTTAATTAGGTCTCATTATTTTTTTTTTCTAAAACAGGTTTTAAATTTTATTTTATTTTTAAACTTTACAATATTGTATTAGTTTTGCCAAATATCGAAATGAATCCGCCACAGGTATACCCGCGTTCCCCATCCTGAACCCTCCTCCCTCCTCCCTCCCCTACCCTCCTTCTGGGTCGTCCCAGTGCACCAGCCCCAAGCATCCAGTACCGTGCATTGAACCTGGACTGGCGACTCATTTCATACATGATATTATACATGTTTCAATGCTATTCTCCCAAATCTCCCCACCCTCTCCCTCTCCAACAGAGTCCATAAGACTGATCTATACATCGGTGTCTCTTTTGCTGTCTCCTACACACGGTTATTGTTACCATCTTTCTAAATTCCATATATATGCGTTAGTATACTGTGTTGGTGTTTTTCTTTCTGGCTTACTTCACTCTGTATAATAGGTTCCAGTTTCATCCATCTCATTAGAACTGATTCAAATGTATTCTTTTTAATGGCTGAGTAATACTCCATTGTGTATATGTACCACAGCTTTCTTATCCATTCATCTGCTGATGGACATCTAGGTTGCTTCCATGTCCTGGCTACTGTAAACAGTGCTGCGATGAACATTGGGGTACAAGTGTCTCTTTCCCTTCTGGTTTCGTCAGTGTGTATGCCCAGCAGTGGGATTGCTGGATCATAAGGCAGTTCTATTTCCAGTTTTTTAAGGAATCTCCACACTGTTCTCCATAGTGGCTGTACTAGTTTGCATTCCCACCAACAGTGTAAGAGAGTTCCCTTTTCTCCACACCCTCTCCAGCATTTATTGCTTGTAGACTTTTGGATCACAGCCATTCTGACTGGTGTGAAATGATACCTCATAGTGGTTTTGATTTGCATTTCTCTGATAATGAGTGATGTTGAACATCTTTTCATGTGTTTGTTAGCCATCTGTATGTCTTCTTTGGAGAAATGTCTATTTAGTTCTTTGGCCCATTTTTTGATTGGGTCGTTTATTTTTCTGGAGTTGAGCTGTAGGAGTTGCTTGTATATTTTTGAGATTACTTGTTTGTCCTTTGCTTCATTTGCTATTATTTTCTCCCATTCTGAAGGCTGCCTTTTCACCTTGCTAATAGTTTCCTTTGTTGTGCAGAAGCTTTTAAGTTTAATTAGGTCCCATTTGTTTATTTTTGCTTTTATTTCCAATATTCTGGGAGGTGGGTCATAGAGGATCCTGCTGTGATGTATGTCAGAGAGTGTTTTGCCTATGTTCTCCTCTAGGAGTTTTATAGTTTCTGGTCTTACGTTTAGATCTTTAATCCATTTTGAGTTTATTTTTGTGAAAGGTGTTAGAAAGTGTTCTAGTTTCATTCTTTTACAAGTGGTTGACCAGTTTTCCCAGCACCACTTGTTAAAGAGATTGTCTTTAATCCATTGTATATTCTTGCCTCCTTTGTCAAAGATAAGGTGTCCATATGTGAGTGGATTTATCTCTGGGCTTTCTATTTTGTTCCATTGATCAATATTTCTGTCTTTGTGCCAGTACCATACTGTCTTGATAACTGTGGCTTTGTAGTAGAGCCTGAAGTCAGGTAGGTTGATTCCTCCAGTTCCATTCTTCTTTCTCAAGATAGCTTTGGCTATTCGAGGTTTTTTGTATTTCCATACAAATTGTGAAATTATTTGTTCTAGCTCTGTGAAGAATACCGTTGGTAGCTTGATAGGGATTGCATTGAATCTATAAATTGCTTTGGGTAGTATACTCATTTTCACTATATTGATTCTTCCAATCCATGAACATGGTATATTTCTCCATCTATTAGTGTCCTCTTTGATTTCTTTCACCAGTGTTTTATAGTTTTCTGAATATAGGTCTTTAGTTTCTTTAGGTAGATATATTCCTAAGTATTTTATTCTTTCCGTTGCAATGGTGAATGGAATTGTTTCCTTAATTTCTCTTTCAGTTTTCTCATTATTAGTGTATAGGAATGCAAGGGATTTCTGTGTGTTGATTTTATATCCTGCAACTTTACTATAATCATTGATTAGTTCTAGTAATTTTCTGGTGGAGTCTTTAGGGTTTTCTATGTAAAGGATCATGACATCTGCAAACAGTGAGAGTTTTACTTCTTCTTTTCCAATTTGGATTCCTTTTATTTCTTTTTCTGCTCTGATTGCTGTGGCCAAAACTTCCAAAACTATGTTGAATAGTAATGGTGAAAGTGGGCACCCTTGTCTTGTTCCTGACTTTAGAGGAAATGCTTTCAATTTTTCACCATTGAGGATAATGTTTGCTGTGGGTTTGTCATATATAGCTTTTATTATGTTGAGGTATGTTCCTTCCATTCCTGCTTTCTGGAGAGTTCTTATCATAAATGGATGTTGAATTTTGTCAAAGGCTTTCTCTGCATCTATTGAGATAATCATATGGTTTTTGTTTTTCAATTTGTTAATGTGGTGTATGACATTGACTGATTTATGGATATTGAAGAATCCTTGCATCCCTGGGATAAAGCCCACTTGGTCATGGTGTATGATCTTTTTAATGTGTTGTTGGATTCTGATTGCTAGAATTTTGTTAAGGATTTTTGCATCTATGTTCATCAGTGATATTGGCCTGTAGTTTTCTTTTTTTGTGGGATCTTTGTCAGGTTTTGGTATTAGGGTGATGGTGGCCTCATAGACTGAGTTTGGAAGTTTACCTTCCTCTGCAATTTTCTGGAAGAGTTTGAGCAGGATAGGTGTTAGCTCTTCTCTAGATTTTTGGTAGAATTCAGCTGTGAAGCCTTCTGGACCTGGGCTTTTGTTTGCTGGAAGATTTTTGATTACAGTTTCAATTTCCGTGCTTGTGATGGGTCTGTTAAGATTTTCTATTTCTTCCTGGTCGAGTTTTGGAAAGTTGTACTTTTCTAAGAATTTGTCCATTTCTTCCACGTTGTCCATTTTATTGGCATATAATTGTTGATAGTAGTCTCTTATTATCCTTTGTATTTCTGTGTTGTCTGTTGTGATCTCTCCATTTTCATTTCTAATTTTATTGATTTGATTTTTCTCCCTTTGTTTCTTGATGAGTCTAGCTAATGGTTTGTCAATTTTATTTATGCTTTCAAAGAACCAGCTTTTGGCTTTGTTGATTTTTGCTATGGTCTCTTTTGTTTCTTTTGCATTTATTTCTGCCCTAATTTTTAAGATTTCTTTCCTTCTACTAAGCCTGGGGTTCTTCATTTCTTCCTTTTCTAGTTGCTTTAGGTGTAGAGTTAGGTTATTTATTTGACTTTTTTCTTGTTTCTTTAGGTATGCCTGTATTGCTATGAACTTTCCCCTTAGGACTGCTTTTAAAGTGTCCCGCAGGTTTTGAGTTGTTGTGTTTCCATTTTCATTAGTTTCTATGCAAATTTTGATTTCTTTTTTGATTTCTTCAGTGACTTGTTGGTTATTCAGCAGGGTGTTGTTCAGCCTCCATATGTTGGAATTTTTAATAGTTTTTCTCCTGTAATTGAGATCTAATCTTACTGCATTGTGGTCAGAAAAGATGCTTGGGATGATTTTTATTTTTTTGAATTTACCAAGGCTAGATTTATGGCCCAGGATGTGATCTATCCTGGAGAAGGTTCCATGTGCGCTTGAGAAAAAGGTGTAATTCATTGTTTGGGGATGAAATGTCCTATAGATATCAATTAGGTCTAACTGGTCTATTGTATCATTTAACGTTTGTGTTTCCTTGTTAATTTTCTGTTTAGTTGATCTATCCATAGGTGTGAGTGGGGTATTAAAGTCTCCCACTATTATTGTGTTATTGTTAATTTCTCCTTTCATACTTGTTAGGATTTGTCTTACATATTGCGGTGCTCCCGTGTTGGGTGCATATATATTTATAATTGTTATATCTTCTTCTTGGATTGATCCTTTGATCATTAGGTAGTGACCATCTTTGTCTCTTTTCACAGCTTTTATTTTAAAATCTATTTTATCTGATATAAGTATTGCTACTCCTGCTTTCTTTTGGTCCCTATTTGCATGGAAAATCTTTTTCCAGCCCTTCACTTTCAGTCTGTATGTGTCCCCTGTTTTGAGGTGGGTCTCTTGTAGACAACATACGTAGGGGTCTTGTTTTTGTATCCATTCAGCCAGTCTTTGTCTTTTGGTTGGGGCATTCAACCCATTTACATTTAAGGTAATTACTGATAACTATGATCCCATTGCCATTTACTTTATTGTTTTGGGTTCGAGTTTATACACCGTTTTTGTGTTTCCTGTCTAGAGAATATCCTTTAGTATTTGTTGGAGAGCTGGTTTGGTGGTGCTGAATTCTCTCAGCTTTTGCTTGTCTGAGAAGCTTTTGATTTCTCCTTCATATTTGAATGAGATCCTTGCTGGGTACAATAATCTGGGCTGTAGGTTATTTTCTTCCTGGCTTGAAGAGTTTCTATTGAAAGATCAGCTGTTATCCTAATGGGAATTCCCTTGTGTGTTATTTGTTGTTTTTCCCTTGTGGCTTTTAATATTTGTTCTTTGTGTTTGATCTTTGTTAATTTGATTAATATGTGTCTTGGGGTGTTTTGCCTTGGGTTTATCCTGTTTGGGACTCTCTGGGTTTCTTGGACTTGGGTGATTATTTCCTTCCCCATTTTAGGGAAGTTTTCAACTATTATCTCCTCAAGTATTTTCTCATGGTCTTTCTTTTTGTCTTCTTCTTCTGGGACCCCTATGATTCGAATGTTGTAGCGTTTAATATTGTCCTGGAGGTCTCTGAGATTGTCCTCATTTCTTTTAATTCGTTTTTCTTTTATCCTCTCTGATTCATTTATTTCTACCATTCTATCTTCTAATTCACTAATCCTATCTTCTGCCTCTGTTATTCTGCTATTTGTTGCCTCCAGAGTGTTTTTAATTTCATTTATTGCACTATTCATTTTATATTGACTGTCTTTTATTTCTTCTAAATCCTTGTTAAACTTTTCTTGCATCTTCTCAATCTTAGTCTCCAAGCTATTTATCTCTGATTCCATTTTGATTTCAAGATTTTGGATCAACTTCACTATCATTATTTGGAATTCTTTAACAGGTAGATTCCCTATCTCTTCCTCTTTTGTTTGGTTTGGTGGGCTTTTATCCTGTTCCTTTATCTGCTGGGTATTCCTCTGTCTCTTCATCTTGTTTAAATTGCTGAGTTTGGGGTGTCCTTTCTGTATTCTGGCAGTTTGTGGAGTTCTCTTTATTGTGGCGTTTGCTCGCTCTGTGTGGGTTTGTACAGGTGGCTTGTCAAGGTTTCTTGGTTAGGGAAGCTTGTGTTGGTGTTCTGGTGAGTGGAGCTGTACTTCTTCTCTCTGGAGTGCAATGAAATGTCCAGTAATGAGTTATGGGATGTCTATGGTTTTGGGGTGACTTTGGGCTGCCTGTATCTTGGAGCTCAGGGCTGTGTTCCTTGCTGCTGGAGAATTTGCTTGGTATGTCTTGCCCTGAAACTTGTTTCGCCCAGAGAGGTTTACAGCGTTATATGGAGAAGAGAAGAGTGAGGAGGGAGTTAGAGGTGACCCGAATGAGATGAGGTGAGTCAATAGAGGAGAGAGTGGGCTATTCAGTAATCTCTTCCTTATGTGCACTCCACAACTGGACCGCCCAGAGTTGTTCACAGAGTTACACAGAGAAGAGAAGAAGGAAGAAGGTGGCATAGGTGGCCAGGAGGATAAATAGGGGAATGAAAAGGAGGGAGACAGATCCAGCCAGTAATCAGTTCCCTAAGTGTTCTCCACTCTCTGGAACACACAGAAATTCACAGAGTTGGGTAGAGTAGAGAGGGGTTAGGGAGGAGACACAGGCGACCTAGTGGAGAAAAAGGAGAGTCCAAAGGGAGAGAGAGCAGTTAAGCCAGTAATCTCGCTCCCTAGTGAAAAATGGGTACTGAAGATTGGGTTCTTAAAGGTACAAAATTGGTAACAAATACATAAAAGCAAAAATTAAAAATCTAGAGTAGAGTTTGGAATTTCAAAAATACGATGTTAAAGAAAAGAAGAAGGAAAAGAAAGAGAGAAAAACGAATAAACAAAAACAAACAAGGTCATAAAATTATAAAGAAAATATAGGTACAAAATTGATAACTAATACCAAAAAGCAAAAGTTAAAAATCTAGAGTAGAGTTTGGAATTTCAAAAATACAATGTTAAAAAAAGAAGAAGAAGAAAAGAAAGAGAGAAAAAAACAAAGAAGAACAACAAACAAGGTCGCATAAATTATAAAAAAAAAAATACACAGGTACAAAATTGATAACAAATACCAAAAAGTATAAATTAAAAATCTAGAATAGAGTTTGGAATTTCAGATATACAATGTTATTTAAAAGAAGAAGAGAAAGAAACAGAGAAAAAGAAAAAATAAAAAAGGGTCACAGAAATTATATAAAAACAAAAACAAAACTATAGGTACAAAATTGATAATAAATACTAAAAAGCTAAAATTAAAAATCTCCTTTCGAAGACTTGGGTTGCTTTTCTGGGTGCCTGATGTCCTCTGCTGGCTTTCAGAAGTTGTTTTGTGGAATTTACTCGGCATTTAAATGTTCTTTTGGTGAATTTGTGGGGGAGAAAGTGTTCTCCCCTTTCTACTCCTCCGCCATCTTAGCTCCTCCTCAGGTCTCATTATTTTTGCTTTTATTTCATTATTCTAGGAGGTGGGTCTTAGAGGATCCTGCTGTGATGTATGTCGGGGAGTGTTTTGCCTATGTTCTCCTCTAGGAGTTTTATAGTTTTTGGTCTTATATTTAGATCTTTAATCCATTTTGAGTTTATTTTTGTGTATGGTGTTAGAAAGTGTTCTAGTTTCATTCTTTTACAAGTGGTTGACCAGTTTTCCCAGCACCACTTGTTAAAGAGATTGTCTTTTCTCCATTGTATATTCTGGCCTTTCTTGTCAAAGATAAGGTGTCCATAGGTGCGGGGATTTATCTCTGGGCTTTCTGTTTTTTTCCATTGATCCATATTTCTGTCTTTGGGCCAGTAGCATACTGTCTTGATGACTGTAGCTTTGTAGTATAGTCTGAAGTCAGGCAGGTTGATTCCTCCAGTTCCATTTTTTTTTTAAATATTTTATTTTATTTTTTAACTTTACAATCTTGTATTCGTTTTGCCATATATCAACATGCATCCACCACAGGTAAACATGTATTCCCCATCCTGAACCCTCCTCCCTCCCTCCTCCCCGTACCATCCCTCTGGGTCATCCCAGTGCACCAGCCCCAAGCATCCAGTATCGTGCATCAAACCTGGACTGGCGACTCATTTCATATATGATATTATACATGTTTCAATGCCATTCTCCCAAATCATCCCACCCTCTCCCTCTCCCACAGAGTCCAAAAGACTGTTCTATACATCAGTGTCTCTTTTGCTGTCTCGTACACAGGGTTATTGTTACCATCGTTCTAATTTCCATATATATGTGTTAGTATACTGTATTGGTGTTTTTCTTTCTGGCTTACTTCACTCAGTATAATAGGCTCCAGTTTCATCCACCTCATTAGAACTGATTCAAATGTATTCTTTTTAATGGCTGAGTAATACTCCATTGTGTATATGTACCACAGCTTTCTTATCCATTCATCTGCTGATGGACATCTAGGTTGCTTCCATGTCCTGGCTATTATAAACAGTGCTGCAATGAACATTGGGGTACACCTGTCTCTTTCAATTCTGGTTTCGTCAGTGTGCATGCCCAGCAGTGGGATTGCTGGGTCATAAGGCAGTTCTATTTCCAGTTTTTTAAGGAATCTCCACACTGTTCTCCATAGTGGCTGTACTAGTTTGCATTCCCACCAACAGTGTAAGAGGGTTCCCTTTTCTCCACATCCTTTCAAGATTTATTGCTTGTAGACTTTTGGATCGCAGCCATTCTGACTGGCGTGAAATGGTACCTCATAGTGGTTTTGATTTGCATTTCTCTGATAATGAGTGATGTTGAGCATCTTTTCATGTGTTTGTCAGCCGTGTGTATGTTGTCTTTGGAGACACGTCTATTTAGTTCTTTGGCCCATTTTTTGATTGGGTCATTTACTTTTCTGGAATTGAGCTGTAGAAGTTGCTTGTATATTTTTGAGATTAATTGTTTGTCAGTTGCTTCATTTACTATTATTTTCTCCCCTTCTGAAGGCTGTCTTTTCACCTTGCTTATAGTTTCCTTTGTTGTGCAGAAGCTTGTAAGTTTAATTAGGTCCCATTTGTTTATTTTTGCTTTTATTTCCAATATTCTGGGAGGTGGGTCATAGAGGATCCTGCTGTGATGTATGTCAGAGAGTGTTTTGCCTATGTTCTCCTCTAGGTGTTTTATAGTTTCTGGTCTTACGTTTAGATCTTTAATCCATTTCGAGTTTATATTTGTGTATGGTGTTAAAAAGTGTTCTAGTTTCATTATTTTATAAGTGGTTGACCAGTTTTCCCAGCACCACTTGTTGAAGAGATTGTCTTTAATCCTTTGTATAGTCTTGCCTCCTTTGTCAAAGATAAGGTGTCCATAGTTTCTCAAGATTGCTTTGGCTATTGTAGATCTTTTGTATTTCCATACATATTGTGAAATTATTTGTTCTAGTTCTCTGAAAAATACTGTTGGTAGCTTGATAGGGATTGTATTGAATCTGTAGATTGCTTTGGGTAGTATACTCATTTTCACTATATTGATTCTTCAAATCCATGAACATGGTATATTTCTCTATCTATTTTGTGTTCTCTTTGATTTCTATCATCAGTGTTTTATAGTTTTCTATATATAGGTCTTTTGTTTCTTTAGGTAGATTTATTCCTGAGTATTTTATTTTCCTTTCTTTTTTTAAAATTTTATTTTATTTTAAAACTTTACAATATTGTATTGGTTTTGAGTATTTTATTTTCTATGCAATGGTGAATGGAATTCTTTCCTTAATTTCTCTTTCTGTTTCCTCATTGTTAGTGTATAGGAATGTAAGGGATTTCTGGGTGTGAATTTTATATCCTGCAACTGTACTGTATTTGTTGATTAGCTCTAGTAATTTTCTGATGGAGTCTTTAGGGTTTTCAATGTAGAAGATCATGTCATTTGCAAACAGTGAGAGTTTTACTTCTTCTTTTCCAATCTGGATTCCTTTTAGTTCTTTTTTTGCTCTGATTGCTGTGGCTAAAACTTCCAAAACTATGTTGGATAGTAGTGTTGAGAGTGGGCACCCTTGTCTTGTTCCAACTTTAGGGGAAATACTTTCAATTTTTCATGGTTGAGGGTAATGTTTGCTGTGGGTTTATCATATATGGCTTTTATTATGTTGAGGTATATTCCTTCTATTCCTGCTTTCTGGAGGGTTTTTTTTTTTTTTAATCATAAATGGAAGTTGAATTTTGTCAAAGTCTTTCTCTGCATCTATTGAGATAATGATATAGTTTTTTATCTTTCAATTTCTTAATGTGTTGTATCACATTGATTGCTTTGTGAATATTGAAGAATCCTTGCATCCCTGGGATAAAGCCCACTTGGTCATGATGTATGATATTTTTAATACGTTGTTGGATTCTGTTTGCTAGAATTTTGTTAAGGATTTTTGCATCTATGTTCATCAGTGATATTGGCCTGTAGTTTTCTTTTTTTGTGGCATCTTTGTCTGGTTTTTCCTTAAAGATGATGCTGTGAAAGTGCTGCACTCAATACGCCAGCAAATTCGGAAAACTCAGCAGTGGCCACAGGACTGGAAAAGGTCAGTTTTCATTCCAATCCCAAAGAAAGGCAATGCCAAAGAATGCTCAAACTACCACACAATTGCACCCATCTCAGATGCTAGTAAAGTAATGCTAAAAATTCTCCAAGCCAGGCTTCACCAATACGTGAACCATGAACTTCCAGTTGTTCAAGCTGGTTTTAGAAAAGGCAGAGGAACCAGAGACCAATTTGCCAACATCCGTTGTATCATCGAAAAAGCAAGAGAGTTCCAGAAAATCATCTATTTCTACTTTATTGACTATGCCAAAGCCTTTGACTGTGTGGATCACAGTAAACTGTGGGAAATTCCAAAAGAAATGGGAATACCAGAGCACCTGACCTGCCTCTTGAGAAACCTGTATGCAGGTCAGGAAGCAACAGTTAGAACTGGACATGGAACAACAGACTGGTTCCAAATAGGAAAAGGAGTACGTCAAGGCTGTCTATTGTCACCTTGCTTATTTAACTTATATGCAGAGTACATCATGAGAAATGCTGGGCTGGAGGAAGCATAAGCTGGAATCAAGATTGTCAGGAGAAATATTAAGGACCTCAGATATGCAGATGACACCACGATTATGGCAGAAAGCAAAGAACTAAAGAGCCTGTTGATGAAAGTGAAAGAGGAGAGTGAAAAAGTTGGCTTAACTCAACATTCAGGAAACTAAGATCATGACATCTGGTCCCATCACTTCATGGCAAATAGATGGGGAAACAATGGAAACAGTGGCAGACTTTACTTTTTTGGGCTCCAAAATCACTGCAGATGGTGACTGCAGCCATGAAATTAAAAGACACTTACTCCTTGGAAGAAAAGTTATGACCAACCTAGACAGCATATTAAAAATCAGAGATGTTACTTTGCCCACAATGGTCCATCTAGTCAAAGCTATGGTTTTTCTAGTAGTCATGTATGGATGTGAGAGTTGGACTATAAAGAAAGCTGAGTGCAGAAGAATTGATGTTTTTGAACTGTGGTTTTGGAGAAGACTCTTGAGAGTCCCATGGACTGCAAGGAGATCCAACCAGTCAATCCTAAAGTAAATCAGTCCTGAATATTCATTGGAAATACTGATGCTGAAGCTGAAACTCCAATACTTTGGCCACCTGATGCGAAGAACTGACTCATTTGAAAAGACCCTAATGCTGTGAAAGATTGAAGGTGGGAGGAGATGGGGACAAATGAGGATGAGATGGTTGGATGGCATCATTGACTCAATGAACATGAGTTTGAGTAAACTCCGAGAGTTGGTGATGGACAGGGAGCCTGACGTACTGCAGTCCATGGGGTCACAAAGAGTTGGACGTGACTGAGCAACTGAACTGAACTGAACTAAACTGCAGTTACTAGAAAGGAACATAGTGTATATTGACATGGTCATCTGTTTTTAAAGTAAAATTTGACAAATACTTTAAGCACAGTTAAAATATGTATTCTTTCTATTCTGATTTGCCCTCGTTTACATTATTGGAATGTTTGAGTTACTTTCTTTTGTTTTGTGGGGTTTTCCTGTGTGTATTTGTTTTTCTTTTTCTTTTTGGTAATAGGAGTATTGAGTCTCTTCAAAACTATTTATCTCAAAAGAGTGCATGTACAATATTTTCACTCAATTTTAGTATGCACATTGATGAGTTTTGAAATATTTTACACTGATAAACACATATAATCAAGATATTAAACATTTCCATCATTTTACCCAAATAAATGAAATCATGCAAGATACACTCATTTATACCTAGTTTTTTGTTGAGTTATGTTGTTGTGGGCAGCAGTAGTTCAGTTCTTTTGCTAAATAGTATTGCATCATATGGATATACCAAAATTTGTTACATGTTGGTAGAAATTTCTACATATTTTTTCAGAATTATATTATTATTTTTATGGTAATGGAAAACACATGAAATCTATATTTTTTTTTTGATTCTTTATTTAGATTTATAATAAGTATATATATGTTAATACTGAATCTTAAACACACAGCCATGGAAGTTCCTCTGAGGTCACTGTTGTTATCAGGAAAAAAGACCTGAGGAAATTGTTGGCCTTCCAGAACACCTCTAATCAATGACTTCTTTATTGAAATATTTACTGACCACATGGCATGTGCTAGTTCACTTGTTCCCTGGCTTTCTCAACTCTGTTTTTTTAACTAAATAACCAAGACAGCCTCATCAATCAGCCAGAATTACATTTCTTTCAGTGGCAAAAGAAATGGACCAGTGAACACACAGCCACAGCTATCACTCCAGCATCCTGGGCTCATGTTTTGTTATTAGCTAAGTGAAATCAAAACTAGGAAACCACATCTTTAGAAAACTCAGACACACTAGTTTACTGAGTGGCAGAATTACAAACACCATCCCCAAAGGGGCAAAGAAAATGAAACTTTTAATTTTCCTCTAAGAGAGACAGTCCCAGTTTATACCTGTTGTGTCACAGTCCCAGCTGCCCAAACATTTCCCCCAGGGAATCTATATTCTTAATAAATCTAAGTATTGTTAACTAGAAGTAGTTAAGAATTGTACAGTAGTTCTCTAGCAGCTTTATATTTTCCACATTGCATAACCTGTCAACAAAATTTTCATTTCCCAACTACTCTCAGTCCTTGGTAACCACCATTCTTCTCTCTGTTTCTGTGGATTTCAAACTTTATATATATATATGTATATTTTTTTTTAATGTAAAAAATGTGTTTTCTTGAAAAATTTATTTTTTTGCCATGCCATGCAACCTGTGAGATCTTGACCAGGGATTGAACCCAGGCCCTCGGCAATGAGAGATTGAGTCCTGACCTCTGAACTGCCAGGGAATTTCCTGGTATATCTACTCAAGATACTATCTCATGTAAGTGGGATTGTGCAGAATTTGTCTTTCTGTGACTGGCTTATTTGTTTTGCAATAATGTCCTTGGGGCTTCCCTGGTGGCTCAGATGGTAAAGAAACTGCCTACAATGCAGGAGACCTGGGTTCAATGCCGGAGACCTGGGTTCAATGCCCTGGAGAAGGGAATGGAAACCCACTCCAGTATTCTTGCCTGGAGAATCCCATGGACAGAGGAGACTGGCAGCCTACAGTTCATGGGGTCGCAAAGAGTTGGACATAACTGAGCGACTAACACTTTCACTTTCAGTGTCTTTAAAGTTCATCTATGTTGTATATAGTAAGATTTACTTCTTTTTAAAGACTGAATAACACTGCACTGTATATGTGTGTGTATATGTGTCTATATCACATTTTCTTTTTATATCTGTTGATGGATATTTGGCTTACCCCCATGTCTTGGCTATTGTGAATAATGCTACAATGAACTGCATAGTGCTATATCTTTTGAGATCTTGATTTTAATTCTTTTCATTCATTTTTTCAGTTGCTTAGTCATGTCCGACCAGATGCCATGATCTTAGTTTTTAGAATGTTGAGTTTTAAGCCAGCCTTTTCACTTTCCTCTTTCATCCTCACCAAGAGGCTGTTTAGTTCCTCTTTGCTTTCTGCCACTAGAGTGGTATCATCTGCATATCTGAGGTTGTTGGTATTTCTCTTGGCAATATTGATTCCAGCTTGTGATTCATCCAACCCAGAATTTCACATGATGTACTCTGAATATAAGTTAAATAAGCAGGGTGACAATATACAGACGTGATGTACTCCTCTCCCAATTTTAAACCAGTCTGTTGTTTCATGTCTGATTCTAACTGTTGCTTCTTGATCTGCATGCAGGTTTCTCAGGAGGCAGGTAAGGTGATCTTGATTTCCCATCTCTTTAAGGATTTTCCACACTTTATTGTGATCCACACAGTCAAAGGCTTTAGTCAATGCAGCAGAAGTTGATGTTTTTCTGGAATTTCCTTGCTTTTTCTATGATCCAGTGGATAGTGGCAATTTGATCTCTGGTTCATCTGCCTCTAAATCCAGAACATCTTGAAGTCCTAGGTTCATGTACTGCTGAAGCCGTACATGAAGGATTTGAACATTACCTTGCTAGAATGTGAAATGAGCCCAATTGTATGGTAGTTTGAATATTCTTTGGCATTGCCCTTCTCTGGGATTGGAATAAAAACTGACCTTTTCCAGTCCTGTGGCCACTGCTGAGTTTTCCAAATTTGCTGACATATTGAACACAGCACTTTAACACCATCATCTTTTAGGATCTGAATAGCTCAGCTGGAATTCCATCACCTCCACTAGCTTTGTTTGTAGGTAATACATCCTAAGGCCTTCTTGACTTCAAACTCTAGGATGTCTGACTCTAGGTGAGTGACTGCACCATCATGGTTGTCTGGGTCATTAAGACCTTTTATGTATAACTCTTCTGTGTATTCTTGCCACCTCTTCTTAATATCTTCTGCTTCTGTAAGGTCCTTGCCATTTTTGTCCTTTATTATGCCCATCTTTCATTAAATGTTCCCTTGGTATATTCAATATTCATGAAGAGATCTCTAGTCTTTCCAATTCTATTATTTTCCTCTTAATTCTTTTAAATAGATAAATACTCAGAAGTGAGATGGTGGATCATATGAAAATTTTATTTTTCAATTTTTGTGGACCCTCAGTACTGTGATCCATACTAACTGTGACAGAATACATTCTCAATTTCTCAAAGTCCATGCCAGTACTTGTCTTTTTTTTAAATGGCCTTCACAATAAGTAGGAGGTAATATCTCAGTGTGGTTTTTCTTTGTATTTTCCTCATAATTATTTATATTGAGCACCTTTTGGAAATCCAAATACCTCTTGGATTTCCTTGTTGGCTCAGACTGTAAAGAATCTGCCTACAATGCAGGAGGCCTGGCTTCAATCCCTGGGTTGGGAAGATCCCCTGGAGAAGAGAATATCAACCCACACCAGTATTCTTGCTTAGAGAATTTCATGGACAGAGGAGCCTGGCAAGCTACACCAGTTCATGGGGTCCCAAAAGTTGGATGACTGAGCAACTTTCACTTTCCCTCTTCACCATTAGTGTATTTTCTCTGGAGATTATCTGTTCAGATTCAATGCTCAGTTTTAATTGGGATATTTGTGTTTTTATATGGAGATGTAGGAATTCCTTCTGTATTTTGAATATTAACTTCTTTTCAAATATGTGGTTTGAAAATATTTTCCCTTTATGTATGTGGCCTTTTCACAGTGTTGATGATTTCCTTTGCTATGTAGAAGCTTTTTCTTTACATCATTTTCACTTGTCTACTTTTGCTTTTGTTGCCTTGCTTTGGGTGTAATATTCAAGAAATTATTGCCAAAACCCATGTCATACAGTTTTCCCCTCATGTTTCCCTCTAGTAATAAAGTTTCAGGCATATATTTCAGTCTGTAATTTATTTTGAATTGTTTTTTGTGTGTTCAGTTCAGTTCAGTCGCTCAGTCGTGTCCAACTCTTTGCGACCCCATGAATCGCAGCACGCCAGGCCTCCGTGTCCATCACCAACTCCCGGAGTTCACCCAGACTCACGTCCATCGAGTCAGTGATGCCATCCAGCCATCTCATCCTCTGTCGTCCCCTTCTCTTCCTGCCCCCAGTCCCTCCCAGCATCAGAGTCTTTTCCAATGAGTCAAATTTTATTCTTTTTCACTTATATATCCAGTGGTTCTCAGCACCATGTATTGAAGATACCATCTTCCCCCATTGTGTATTCCTGGCACCCTGTCCAAGATCAGTTGACTCTGTGTGTGTGTGTGTGTGTGTGTGTGTGTGTGTGTGTGTTTCCTTGGCTGTTTATTCTGATCCACTGGTCTATATGTCCAAATGTTGGTATCATACTGTTTTAATTACTGCAACTTTGTAATATGTTTTGAGATGAAGAGGTGTGCTGCCTCCAGCTTTGTTTTTTTTCCCCTCAAGTTTAGGCTATCCAGAGTCCTCGATGGTTGCATATGATTTTTAGGATCGTTTTTCTAGAACACCAAAAAATGCCTTGGAATTTAGATAGGGACTGCATTGACTGTTTATATCATTTTCCATGGTATGAATATCTTAACAATATTAATCTTTCAATCCATGAATGTTGGGTATTGTTCTACCTATCATGTCTTCTTTAATGTTTTCCATTAATGTTTTGTAGTTTTCCGTGTATAAGTCTTTCCCCTCTGTGATTCAGTCTATTCTTAAGTGTTTTATCTTTTCTTAATTTCCCTTTGAAGTTTTCATTGTTAGTGTATGGAAACATAACTGTTGTGGTCCTCTGGGTACAGCAATAAGGGACTAGGGCAGGCACTGGTGATTGCTAGTGCCAGGAGTGTGCATATGCTCAGCTATGGGGCTGTAGGTGAATGCATAGGGGCAGTGATGTATGCATTGTGGTGAGGGTGGGCCCCGTGGAGGATCTGGGTCTGATCTCAGGTGCAAGTTCAGTTGCTGAGGTCAGAGCTGGTGCCATGTACATGCCTGACTTCAGGACCGGGACTAACTTTGCAGCATCCATGATGGCTGTGCTGAGTTTCAAGGAGGCACTAACTGTAATGGCTCCTGTTTAGGGAGGGTGGAGGGACTCAGCATCGGGAGTCTGAGACATAAAAACCTGTGGGACCTTCTGTGCTGAGAGTTGTGGGCACATGCAGTGGTTGTGCTGGCTGTTGGTTTCCTGCACAGCTTTCCCTCATCTTACTTTGCACTACTTTGTTGCTGCAGATTCTTAAGTGGACCCCTGAACTCTGTCAGAGCTATTTCATTCACATCTGTCTGTCCAACTGTTGTTTTCATTATGAGGGTAGAGAGTGGGATCTCCTACTAAACCATCTTGCTGACATTACTCTTTATACATTTTAGAATCAGTTTGTCACTTTCTACAAACTTCCCACTGGCATATGAATCAGGATTTCATTGAAACTGAAGATCAATAGAATTGAAATCTTAGCAATATTACATCTTTCAATATAGAATCATGGTGTATGTCTCCATTTATTTATGAATTTTATTTCTCTCAGAAATTAATGTTTTGTAGTTTTCATCATACAGATCTTGCATGTATTTTATTAATTCTGTACCACAACATGTTTTTGGTGCTGTTCTGGATGATGAATGAAAGTGTTAGTCACTCAGTTGTGTCCAACTCTTTGCGACCCCATGGGCTGTACTCCACCAGAATCCTGTCTCCATAGACTTCTCTATGCAAGAATAGTGGAGTGGGTAACCATTCCCTTCTCCAGGGGATCTTCCCAACCCAGGGATTGAACCTGGGTCTCCTACATTGCAGGCAGATTCTTTACCATCTGAGCCACCAGGGAAACTCCATTATGCATGATATTGTACTTCAGTTTCCAATTGTTTGTTTCCAGTATGTCAAATAATCTTGATTTTTATACATTGACTTTTATTTTGGAAATATATTCAACTGACTTATATGCATAATCGTGTTTTTGTAGATTCATAGGATTTTCTCTGTATATTATATTTTACTCTGTATATTTAATGTTTTCTCTGAAAGAAGAGAATTTGAATTCTTCTCTTCCAACTGTACTTTGTGTTTATTTTTTCTTGACTTATTGTAGTTTTGAGAGCTTCCAGTCCAATAGAAATAGAAAGCATAGGCCTCTTTGCCTTATCCTTAATCATAGGGGGAAAAACTCAGTCTCTTCTTTAAATGCAATGTTAGCTAAAGTCTGCCTTGTTATTTTTGGTGCCTTTTAGTAGTTTGAGGAAATTTTCTTCTATTGCTACTGTACTGAAAGGCTTAATGAATTTTGAATGTTTTCAGTTTCTTTACTGCATATTTTGATATTTGATAAACACTATTAACTTTCAGTTATGCTAAGTACCAATCATATCGAAATATGAACTTCTCTTCCCTTGGCAATGCTTGCAATGGAAAGTAGTAGCTGTATTTCGTGACTAAATTCCTCAGCAAAAATTTTACAAAAATGTTGGCAGACTCTGAGGTAGACGGAGTGTGGTGGAAAACAGAGTAACATTCTGCTGAAATTGCTTGTAAAACAGACACTGTCCCTGTGAAACATGATATGTACATGGCCCCACCCTTTCTAACTTGAGCCAAAATACTTCCCTCCCTCTTGAGATTCTCTTATTGTTCTCTGAGGAATAGTGACCTCATTACTAATTCAGAGCTTACCGGGCCTGTCTGCTTTCTGCCTTTCTTTCCAAAATTTAGCTACCTTATCTATAGCTCATTTAGCAAACTGTGAATTAGGTACTAGCTTATCAGTGTAAGGAAATATTTACCAATTGGGAATTGAATGCAAAACAAACAAACAAACAAAAAACCCACCATACTAGAGTGAGTTTCCTGAGGTAAATGTGAACCTTAAAGAATCTACAGATTTATAGCAGTTTATCTTGGGAAGGAGTACAATACCTTCAAGTGTGGACTTTACAAGCACTCATGTACATGAAGAAATAAAATAACAGTGCTGAAGTAAAAGACACTTTACTGACAGCTGAGAATATCAATCCAAAATAAGCCATGAAAGAGAAACAAAATGAAGGTATATTTTTACAGTTCTTAGGTAGGTTGAATTATTATTTCAAAAGCCTCCAAGAATTTCTAGCAAGTTTTAAGACCGTTCATTTTTGGTGACTCACATGCAAAAGAAATGGCTATTCTTGAATAATACCTGTTTGAACTTCTTATTCTTTTATGAAAAATAAGATTATGCATAAATTTTTTTTGGCTATTGAAATTATTCTGCTAGTTGTTACTATCACTGTTGTAGTGTGCAGTCCTAACTGGCTGAAGAATTTTATTCAGGCTTCCACATATTATTGAGTAGAGTTCCCTGCGCTTATGCAGCTGGACCTTTTTGGTTATCTGTTCTAAATATAGTAGGGTGCACCTGTTCATTCAAAACTTCTAATATCCTTTCCCCCTATCCTTATCCCCAGCAACAATAGTTTGTTCTCTAAATCTGTGAGTTTCTGTTTTGCAAATAAGGTCATTTGTATCATGTCTTTTCAGATTCCTCATGTAAGACATGTTATGTTTTTGTTACTCTAAGTTATATCACTCAGTATGACAGTCTCTAGGTCCATCCATTTTCTGCAGCCTCTTTCTACTCTTGAGTGTCTCTGTATTGTTTCCACTATTTCCTTTCCTTCTCCACTTGAGGAAAAGCCAAGCCCCTTCTAGGCCACAATCTCTGGGCCAGTTGCACAATCACGCCTGCACTGCTGCTGCCTCTGTGAACTTATCCCTGCCTTTCTCTCCTCCCTCAGTGCCTCCTGTCTGCTTCTTGACTTGACCAAGTGTGCTCCTGCAGCAGGGACTCTGCACATGGACCCCTCCCAGCCTGGAAGGTTCTTCCTCCAGTGGCTGCATGATTCATTCCCTCATCCTCAGGTGTCTTTGAGTATCACAGGGAAGATTTCCCCAGATACTTGAGAACTCCTATCAAAGCATTCTGCCTCCATCTTCCCCCCAAGGCCCTCTGTCTTCTTCCCCTGCTTCATTTTCACCCAGAGTGCCTCTTCCAATGGGGTCACTGTCTTTCACTCCCTCTTAGGTGATGAAGAGCTGCAGGAGAGCGAGAGCTGTGCTGTGTGCTGCAGCATCCCCAGGATTGGAGAGGGCCCAGCATTCGGTAGATGTTGCACAGTGTTTGTTAGAATAATGGCAGGAATATTCCATTTCCATGGAGTCAATAAACAATAATATTTTTAGTTCTATTTACTATAGATGTGCTTATGAATATTGCCTGGGATTAAATAAATAAGGTAAACATTTAAAATATTTGATCAGAATCAAGTAGCTTTTGGCTGGAGGCACCTGGCTGTTCTTTCTCTGAGTTACTTTCAGGTTTACTGGAGACCTGATATGAAGTTGAGACACAAGGTGTGACCACAGTCAGAACCCTATACCAAATAGGATTCACATCCAGTAACTGCTCTTGGCAAAGAGGCACCGAGTACTGAGCTGCAGTGTCAGCTGACCTCCATGGAGCCCTTCCTCGCCATGGCTCCTGTTGCCTGGGTGCCACTGCCCTGAAGGTCACCCCATGAGGGGCTCAGGTAGCTGCAGATGTGTCTCAAAGGTTCCTGGTCAGGAAGGTGAACACCCCAAGGCCCAGGCTGCACATGCTGGCTCTTTGTCTTCGGCGGCAGGACTTCTGTGTGGTGGGACCCCTGTCCATGTATCCCATGCCTCCTGTCCTTCAGAAGACACTGCCCCCAATGCCCTCTGCAGCCTGTGAGGAGATGAGTCAGGGCTTGGAGTGCTGAGTTATAGGTAGCTGCTAGGGATCCAGCCCAGTGTCCTTCCAAGGGTGCCACAGGATCCTCTGAGACGTCCCCGGATTGTGGGGACATTTGGTGACTTCAGGGTGAAGACATGGTCAGAGTCAATGGAATACAGCATGTGTAGCCCTTTCCTAATGCCAGTTGTTTTTTAAAATGTATTTTTAATTGGAGGATAGTTACTTTACAATATTATGTTGGCTTTTGCCATACAAGATGATTCAGCTGTAAGCATACATATGTCTCTTGCCTCTTGAACCTCCCCCCATGTCCCACCCAATTACACTCCTGTAAGTTGTCATAGAGTACCACTTTGAACTTGTGTCAAGTTGTTTTTCAATAAAATTTTACTTTGGAATAATTTTAGATTAATGGAAGAGTTGAAAATATTTGTCAAAACTGATAAGCAACTTTGGAGCATTATTTCTAACTTAACCTCACATATTATTTTTATTTCACCAGGTTGTCCATTAGATGCTTTTTGGATTTCAGAATTCAACCCACAACCTACATACACTGAATTAATTGTCGTGTGTCTCCAGTGTCCTCTGCTCTGTGGAGTCCCTCATTCTCTCCTTGTAATAGCCTACACATATGGTGTTTGGTGCTGAGTTCGTGGTCTCCGAAGAAGAGTTGACTCCAGGACCAAAGACACAGTTTCAGTAACTCAAAGCTTTGTGCAGCAAAGATTTTTATTTAAAATGACAGGACAGAGAATGCTTCTGACATGGACATAAGAAGGGGGTAGAAAGAGTACCCACCTTCACTATTTTAAGCATGGCATTATATATTTCTCAACTGGCTGGTGAGAACAGATAAATAGAATACCTGAAGGGTGTAAGAGTTCCACCAGACCCTTTCTGAAGGCATACATCCTGAGATAACTTCAGCACAAGATTGGCCAGAGAGCACGGGTCCTGCGAGGGAGAATGGTTCCCTACAACTTCTCTGGGTGAGATATACAGTTGCTGTGTAATCAGGGGTACATCTTGAGTAACAGGTTCCCTGGCAAGCTTTGTTACAATTATAATCTTCAAGGTAGAGGGTCAGAAGAACATTTCCCTGTTCACAGGTTCTGGACATAAAGAACGGCCAGTTCTTGGGTGAGATACATTGTTGCACAAGGCTTAAGGAAAGCATGAGGGAGAGTGTTCACCTCCTCCTTAAAGGGCCCTGGACTGCTTAGGGCCCTGGACTGCCTAAGCTTTAAGGGTCTCTTGTGGGTCTGTCATGGCCTTGGCCGTCCCAAGAGATCTGGCTAGGGATGGTAGAAGGACCTCAAAGCTGAATTTGTCTGCTGTTGTATAGCAGACAAATGTAGAGTGGAGGAAGAAATAGCAGCTCTCTCTTGCCTAGAGAAACCCATGGACACAGGAGCCTCATGGGCTACAGTCCATGGGGTCACAAAGAGTGGGACACAACTGAAGCAACTGAGCATTGCAGAAAGTGGGGTTTAGACTTTGGGTTTTGAGGAAGACACCACAGAGGTGAAACACCCTTCCTGTCTCCTTACATCAGGGTACACGTGACAGCGGTGTGTCTTACCACTGAGTGTGTCAGCTTTGACTATTGATTAACACTGTGTTTGTTAGACGTGCACTATTTCCCCCTTCTCCTCCCCTCCTCTTTTCTTTGGAGATGAGTTACTAAGTCAAGCCCATGCTCAGGGAGTGCAGGGCAGTATGTTCTCCATTCTTGAGGGCATAATCTAGCTCTGTTATTAGGGATGTTCCAGTAAGGAACTATAGTCTCTTCACCCACATTATTTTAGTTTAGTTTTGTTTAAATGGGCTGGGTCTTTGTGTGGTGTATGGGCCTTCTCTTTGCAGAGCACGTTCTCTCTAGTTGCAGCAGGAAGGTTTTTAGTTGCCCCAGCGCACGTGGGGGCTTAGTTCCCTGACCAGGGTTTGAACCAATTACTGCTGCATTGGAGGGCAGATTCTTAACTACTGGACCACCAGGGAAGTCCTCATTTATTTACTTAATCATTTGTTTGTATCAGTATGGACTCAACTCCCCATTCTTATCCCCAGGACTTGAGCTTTGGATAAAAGGGAGGATTCTGGATGACCTTTTTTCTACCTGAGAATGGTGTACACCTGTCTTTGGCCCTCCTGTGATTCCATCTGCTTTGTTTGGGAGATTGTTCCATCAGAGCCAGGATAGGGGGAAGGATGACCAGGAAAACAGGTGATGGTTGGGGCTGGGACAACAGAGCACTTGGCTCCAAATGGAGTCACTTAGAAATGTCAGCTCCACTTGAACTTTGGCAAAGATGCTATCACAAGTTCTCCCTGAGCACTGTTCTCAGAGCAGGATGGGCTTCCAAGTAAACACCCTAAGGTCCAAGGGAGCCACCTGTTCCAGGTTACTGGCCACAGGCCTGTGGTCCTCCTGGGGGGGATGTGGGCTCTGCTTGGGGAGCTAGTGGTCTATAAAGCAGCAGAAACTCTGCCCTGAGCAGCGCAGGCCAGCTACCGCCATGATGAAGGGAGCACTGCTTGTGCTGGCCCTGCTGATGACCAGAGAGCTGACCTTCAAGACAATTGAGGGTAGCATGGAGGGTCCAGATGGTCCTCCTGATCCTTGCCCCATGCCATCTCACTGCATCCTCCACAGTCCTGTCCTAGCTACTTCTAGGGGCAGATCCGAGGGCGGGTGGCAGATCAGTGTCCAGGAGTCCTTCACAAATTCCCTGGGGCTTTCAGTCTTTAATGGAGAGAGTGGTGTAGAGCTGGAAGGATCATTAGCTGTGCAAACCCTGGGGAATATTTTGTTGGGGGTATTGGTGCTCATTGGGAGGGAGGAAGAAGGCTGATATGCCCGGGGATGGTGGTCAAGGCCAGAGGGGTCTCCAGGCCTCGCCCCGCTTGTTGCTACCTCTGCTGAGGAGATTTTAAGTCTGGGATGTTAGCAGTCCTGGGAGAGGCAGGGTCTCTGTGGGAGGTGAGTCTGGAAGCTTTGAATATGTTAGTTTCTATCAATTGGTGCAAACAGGAACCTCCTACTCTGGTTATTCTTTTGACAAGATGTTTTTTGTCTTTCCTTCAGTAGAAGCCTGCCCTGCCTTTTATGCTCTGCTTTCTGGTGTTAGTTGGAAATGAAACATTGTTGAACTCAACATTGGATTTGGTTGATGCTACTGATGAAGGCAGGCTTTGGAAAAAATCCAAGATTGCTTCAATGAGATTTAATGCCAAGCTGCATATCGCACAAATTGTGGTAATTTTCTCTCCTGACCCTGACTCTGCCTTGTCCATTCACATGCATAGTGTGGTATGCCACATGGGAATAGATCATGCAGTCATGGGATATGTGACAGACAAGAGCTATAAGCAAAGAAGCACATAAACCTTTGCTCCACCCTGCAGCACCTGTAATATGCGAGTGCAGTCCATGTACACATCCAGCCTGTGTTGTTGCCAAATATGCCCACAGCATGCGAATCAACTCACACACAAAATAGGGTTGCGAGGTCAAGTGTGGTGGGACAGGTGATTGTTTTTTTCCTCAGTGGAACTAGCAGGTGATTGTTTTTTTCCTCAGTGGAACTAGCATTGGAGCAGTAGAATTTTAATGTTCTACAGGAAAGGAAGCCCCTTCAGCTCTTTCAGCATATGTCCCTGGTTTGTAAGCGTTCCTCTTGTTCTTTTAGGAATATTGAAAAGAGTCCCATTTTTCGAGTCTCTTTCCAGCATGGGACTTCCACTGTGGTGTTTTGGTGCCTGGGCTCATCACCTCCTCTTGTTCCCACTCTGTGGACCATTGCTCTGGCTCAGAGTCCCATTTCCACTGACATGGTCTCTGTGTTTACAAGCCTGAATTTCCACTGTGGTGTTTTGGTGCCTGAGGCTCCTGAGGAGGCTTCTGGGTACTTGTGACTGCTCACCTGGGCTAGCAGTGTATCTCCCGAAGAGCCATCTTTCCTTTATAGTTCCTGTCAAACAATAGTGGAGATTTTGGAGAGTCTGTATCAACACATTTTCCTCAAGTTGTTGATTGTTCAAAAGGAGAGGTTTTCTGTGAGCAGAGTTTCATGCACTAATAGGAGCAAGCAGAGCATTGGGTTTGTTTATGACTCCTGCATGTACATTAGTCCACCAAGCACACCTGACAGAAGAGGCTCAGATGCAGGAGGTGTGACCCAAACCCAGGCTCCAGCACCTTGCTCCGCCTTCAGGACTAGTCTTGGCTGTGCCCTGTTGACCCTTGTCTTCTCCTCTCCCTCCCGGTGTTGCTGGTGGCTAGTCTCCCTCCTGACACCTCTGCCTGTGCTGTTAGGGAGCCATCCTCCCCTTGGTGCCTGATGGCAGCCCCCTTTCAATGGTGGGTCTGTGAGAAGAGGTTCTTCTGGGGAGGGGTCTGAATCCCGGAGGGTGAGGTGATTCTCAGGAGACAAGATAGCCCTGCTGTGGGCTCAGTTGTTGTCCCTCCTCCTCCTACTCCCTGCCAGGGTTCCATCATCTCTGACAACGATTGCAATGGCTATCAGGTATCCTTGGTGCTGAGCAGTGTTTTTGGAATAATTCTCAATGAGGTCTCTTTGGTGCAATAATCTTTGCCAGTGATGCCTGGTCTGCACTCCATGTGCTGCCCTGTTCTTCTCAACTGAAGCTGGAATCCTGACACCTGTCCCACCCATGTGGTCTCTGTCAGGCTTACTCTAATAAAATCACTGCAGCTTTGCTCAGTGTGCCCAGTGTCTGCTGTGGGGAGGACGTGAAGCAGGAGGTCTTGGGTGATGGTGAGAGTGACCCATGTGGTTACTGTGGGGATATGGGGACTGGGATCAGACAGAACGAGGTAAACTTAGGTCCTGTCCTGACAAACTATGGAACCATGGGCAGGTTTATTGTAACTTTCTCAAGTCATTCTGTCATCTGATAAATAGGGGCTGTGTATGAAGATTAAGCAAAAGAAGATATAGGTAACCCTTGCCATCACAGGCCTGGAAGGATAAAGCTGTTGTTTGTGGCCACAGATAGCATACCTCACTCTGGTCTTTAGCATGGTGGCGGAGCCTCCAGCCCTTTAAGTGTCCTTTCAGTTATTGATGAGTGACTCAGGAGATGCCCTGAGCAAGCTTGTAACAGGTCCCCTCTTCCTCCCAGTGGCATTCACCATTTTCTAATTGTTAGGTGCTGGGAGCCAGCGTGAGGAACTCCGCCTATGGCAAAGGTCATGAGGAAGGAGGCTTGACATACGCAAAGGCGGGATCGAGCCTCAGGAGTTCCCCTGGAAATTCTCGAGCATCTACCCCCAAAACCAGAGTCTGCCTACTTTACTACTTTGTGCTCTCACCTATGCCTCTGACTTTATGGGGGGCTGTCCCCCACCACCTCTTTCGGAGAAGGAGTTAACTTAGAGCTCCAGTTAATAATGATTCCTGGGCGTGACAGGAGTGTTTCAACCTACAAACTCCTCTGAAGGTTCTCTAGCCTGCCTGACAGGCTTGTCCGGCCACATGTGATTGTTCACAGCCTCCCAACTGTGAGAGGCACGAGATGCTTTAAACCTTCTAAAAACAGATTCTTTTGAGAAGTTAGGAAATTATTAGTGTAGTATAGTGGGCTGATTAAAAATTTTATTGGTGAAGGGTTTTTCATTTGTTGAGCCAATGTTTGCTACATCTCCATATCCCTTGCCCCCTATACACATTAATGAATATATAGAAGAAATAAGTATTAACCTTTGATATTAATCACGTTAGACCTTAGGCTAAGCAAATTCTTTCCTTAATTAAAACCCACTGCACCCTCACCCTATAAGAATGTAACCATTCTGGTGTCTTCGGAAGGTGGTGTCTGTTTTAAGAATAATCACTCCTAGAGAAATAAGTGTTCTGGTTGACTGACCACTGTCACAAGGAGAGGGTCATAAATTGTTAGCAGGCCCCCTGGCCAGAAGATGATGTAACACGCCTAAGACCTTTGTATACATTTGTATGAAGCACCTGATTTTGATAAAAGTCAGGACTGCTGACCCCATGTAACTTTTGTATTACATCTCTGTGTATGAAAGCAGACCCTGGAAAATAAAGAATGGGATCAGTTCCTGGAAAGACTTGTCTCCCCATGTGGTTCTTTCTCTCACCTTCTGGCTGAATTCCCATCTGGAATGTGGAGGCTCGTCAAGCCTTCTAATTATGCCTGGGCTTCTATGATCTGACCGGGGAGGCCTTAGTGTCTCCTGTCCTTTGGGAGAACAGGAGGACGTCTCTGGCCTACGTAGGTGACACAGATTCCTTGTCTGGAATTTTATTGGCTTTCCACGTAAACCAAGTTATTCAGCCTCTTTTCTCCACTGAATTTTCCTACTGAGCTATCCTTATTTAACCACTCTTTATATCTTTAATTCTATGGTATCCTGATTGCCGATGCCGTTCCCGCTTCGAATTCCCTGGATCCTCTGGGGCTGGACCCCGGCAGTTAGGTGGGTGACTTTTGAGGAGCCAGACCTTTTGTTTTCAGGGACACTGTTGTTCCTGGGTTCTGCCATGGGGACCAGGACCCCCAGGAAGTCTTGGACCAGGAGGAAGGGAGTGGATGGAAGAAGCTACCCCAGCGGGAACGTTGTTTCTGTGGAAACATCTCATGCTGTGAAGTGTGAATTACAGGATGTACCACATGACTGAGTGTCCCGAATGCCCCAGCCTAGTTCTAAGAGCATGAAATAGGCAGCTGCATTACCAGTAGGACATTTGTGAAGGTACAAAGAAAGGACTAGCTTTTATCCTAGCATCTAGGCCTTTGTCAGATTACTCTTAGCATGACCCACAAAAAGAGTGGCACTACTGGTAAAATGTCTCTACCTTCTGGCCGAGCAGGTGAAATCAGGTCACATTCTGGGAGCTGAAGTTTGGATTTGGGGTAAGCGGTGAGGGCCTTGAGTCCTGGCTCTTCTTTGACCTGCTACCTGAGTTTAGGCCTTTAAATTCACTTTCGCTCTTTCTACAACTTGAATGCTGGAGAGTGTGCGGAGAAAAAGGAACCCTCTTACACTGTTGGTGGGAATGCAAACTAGTACTGCCACTATGGAGAACAATGTGTAGATTCCTTAAAAAGTTGGACATAGAACTGCCATATGACCCAGCAATCCCAGTGCTGGGCATACACACCGAGGAAACCAGAATTGAAAGAAACGCGTGTACCCCAGTGTCATAGCAGCACTGTTTACAATAGCCAGGACGTGGAAGCAACCTAGATGTCCATCGGCAGAGGAATGGATAAGAAAGCTGTGTACATATACACAATGGAGTATTACTGAGCTATTAAAAAGAATGCATTTGAATCAGCTCTAATGAGGTGGATGAAACTGGAGTCTATTATACAGAGTGAAGTAAGTCAGAAAGAAAAACACCAATACAGTATACTAATGCATATATATGGAATTTAGAAAGATGGTACCAATGACCCTGTATGGGAGACAGCAAAAGAGACACAGATGTAAAGAACAGAGTGTTGGACTTTGTGGGAGAAGGCAAGGGTGGGATGATTTGAGAGAATAGCATTGAAACATGTATATTGGCATATGTGAAATAGATCTCCAGTCCAGGTTCGATGCATGAGGCAGGGTACTCAGGTCTGGTGCACTGCAATGCCCCTGAGGGAGGGGATGGGAAGGGAGGTGGGAGGGAGTGTCAGGATGGGGAACACATGTACACCCATGGCTGATTCATGTGAATATATGGCAAAAACCACCACAATATTGTAAAGTAATTAGCCTCCAATTAAAATAAAACAAAACAAAAAACATATACCAAGGGCTGGATGCTCTGCCAGACTTAGTGTTAAGTCTTCCAGTCATAATAAAGATGTCTAAAATGTTGTTGAAAAGTACAAAATAAAAATTGAACAGATTAAGGACTAAATTGTATTTTTCTATGAGATGAATTGATATCCTAGAATTTAAGCTATTCCCAAATATGTCTAAATTAATCCTTGTTCTAATGAAGGTAACTTAATGTTGACCCAGAAAACTGAATTCTTGAAGTCAACCAAAAAAATTGAGATCAATAGGAACTGTAAGGAGGATTGTTCTTACCAGGTATTACAACAGAAGTATTAGTCTCCATAAATAATCCAGTTGTAGTCAAGGATTAAATAGATGGTCATTATGAGAGAAAAGAAAACCCGTTTATAGAGTCAAAGATAGTTTAAGATACAATAAGAACAGTTTATTGAATCTTGAAGAGGGAATGGATTTTTTAAAAATACTGTTGAGGAAAATGAGCAAACATTAAAACAATGGATCTGCAGAGCTGTTTCCTGTGGATTTATGTGGAGTAATGATTTAATTGCCATAATTCTAATGTTTAATTATTCATTTGTCACAGCTTATTTCTCCTCCACCCTTCAGTTTTTCTTTCAGTTTGACTTTCATGACATCACAGTTTCTCATTTTTCTCCTGTTTTACTGGAAGATCCTTCTCAGGTTCTCAAGGCTGTATCCTATATCAAGGGTCATTCTCTTTCATCTCTTCTGTTTCTCATGTATGTTCACTTTCTCAGTGATATCATCCCACTTCATCTTCACTTTATAAGTTTCATATTTAAATCTCCAAGTCCATTACTAAAACATTGCAAGCCCAGAATTGACCCTCAGTAAGCATTCATTTAACTAATGTATACTTTTTAAAGAAAGCTCTAAGATTTTCTTGGGGGGTAAATATCCACAAAATTTAAATAAATCAGTGGACACTTCAAGGGGAATTTTCAGTGGAATAAGAATGTCATTTCGCCTTACAAATAGCCATTTGCTTAATGTAGTCTCAATGAAAATACCAAGAGCATTTTTTGAAAGACATTTTATTCTTATGAAATTGATCTTAACTGTTATCTTATGATCCAGAAATCTCCTTCCTAGGTTTACAATCAAAAGAAATGAAAATTAGTTTTCTTTTAAAACCTGCCCATGATGCTTATGGCCCCTTTTTTCAGATAAATTTATCAAAACTAGAAAACTCCCTAAGTGTCCTTCAGCTGGTGAATAGGTAAACAAAGCACGCCACATTCCTACAATTGAATTTATGCAACAATTTAAAGGAAGAAACAAAAAACCAATGTAAATGCCTTATTATTGCATGTATCAGTAATTTATTTGTCTTATCTATGAGCAATGTTCCATTGTATTGGTATAGCTTAATTTGTTTATCCACCCAAACAGTAGGGCTATGCTGCTAAGTCACTTCAGTCATGTCTGACTCTGTGCGACCCCAAAGATGGCAGCCCACCAGGCTCCCCCGTCCCTGGGATTCTCCAGGCAAGAACACTGGAGTGGGTTGCCATTTCCTTCTCCATTGCATGAAAGTGAAAAGTGAAAGTGAAGTTGCTCAGTCGTGTCCGACTCCTAGCGACCCCATGGACTGCAGCCCACCAGGCCCCGCATCCATGGGATTTTCCAGGCAAGAGTACTGTAGTGGGTTGCCGTTGCCTTCTCCGAGTAGGGCTATAAGAGTTACTTTTCAATTTGGAATGTTATAAATAAAGCTGCGATGAATATCTATGTATATTTTAAAAAATAGAACCTGTTGACACATGGAACAACGTGAACAAGTCTCAAATGTATTATGATCAGTAAGAGATTTGGAACTAAACGACTGCAATCAAGAGCTTCCCTGGTGGCCCAGTGACCGGGACTCCATGCTCCCAATGCAGGGACCCAGGATGGATCTCTGATCAGGGAACTAGATCCCACACATGCAGTGAAGATGGAAGATCCCACATACTCCAATTAAGATGTGGCACAGCCAAATAATAAATAAGTAAACATTAATGATTTGATTAATCATTAATGTTTAAAGGGATTAAATCAAATCCCTTATGATTATACAGTGGAAGTGAGAAATAGATTTAAGGGACTAGATCTGATAGATAGAGTGACTGATGAGCTATGGACTGAGGTTCGTGACATTGTACAGGAGACAGGGATCAAGACCATCCCCATGGAAAAGAAATGCAAAAAAGAAAAATGTCTGTCTGGGGAGGCCTTATAAATAGCTGTGAAAAGAAGAGAAGCAAAAAGCAAAGGAGAAAAGGAAAGATATAATAAGCATCTGAATGAGTTCCAAAGAAGAGCAAAAGAAATAAGAAAGCCTTCCTCAGCGATCAATGCAAAGACATAGAGGAAAACAACAGAATGGGAAAGACTAGAGATCTCTTCAAGAAAATTAAAGGTACCAAGGGAACATTTCACGCAAAGATGGGCTTGATAAAGGACAGAAATGGTATGGACCTAACAGAAGCAGAAGATATTAAGAAGATGTGGCAAGAATACACAGAAGAACTGTACAAAAAAGAGCTTCACGACCCAGATAATCACAATGGTGTGATCACTGACCTAGAGCCAGACATCCTGGAATGTGAAGTCAAGTGGGCCTTAGAAAGCATCACTACAAACAAAGCTAGTGGAGGTGATGGAATTCCAGTTGAGCTATTTCAAATCCTGAAAGATGATGCTGTGAAAGTGCTGCACTCAATATGCCAGCAAATTTGGAAAGCTCAGCAGTGGCCGCAGGACTGGCAAAGGTCAGTTTTCATTCCAATCCCAAAGAAAGGCAATGCCAAAGAATGCTGAAACTACCACACAATTGCACTCATCTCACATGCTAGTAAAGTAATGCTCAAAATTCTCCAAGCCAGGCTTCAGCATTACATGAACCATGAACTTCCAGCTGGTTTTAGAAAAGGCAGAGGAACCAGAGATCAAATTGCCAACATCTGCTGGATCATTGAAAAAGCAAGAGAGTTCTAGAAAAACACCTATTTCTGCTTTGACTGTGTGGATCACAATAAACTGTGGAAAATTCTGAAAGAGATGGGAATACCAGACCACCTGACCTGCCTCTTGAGAAACCTATATGCAGGTGAGGAAGCAACAGTTAGAATTGGACATGGAACAACAGACTGGTTCCAAACAGGAAAAAGAGTACATCAAGGCTGTATATTGTCACCCTGCTTATTTACCTTATATGCAGAGTACATCATGAGAAACGCTGGACTGGAAGAAGCACAAGCTGGAATCGAGATTGCTGGGAGAAATATCAATAACCTCAGATATGCAGATGACACCATCCTTATGGCAGAAAGTGAAGAAGAACTAAAGAGCCTCTTGATGAAAGTGAAAGAGGAGAGTGAAAAAGTTGGCTTAAAGTTCAACATTCAAAAAACAAAGATCATGGCTCCGGTCCCATCACTTCATGGCAAATAGATAGAGAAACAGTGAAAACAATGGCAGACTTTATTGTATTGGACTCCAAAATCGCTGTAAATGGTGATTGCAGCCATGAAATTAAAAGATGCTTACTCCTTGGAAGAAAAGTTATGACCAACCTAGATAGCATATTAAAAAGCAGAGACATTACTTTGCCAACAAAGATCCATCTAGTCAAGGCTACGGTTTTTCCAGTGGTCATGTATGGATGTGAGAGTTGGACTGCGAAGAAAGCTGAGCGCAGAAGAATTGATGCTTTTGAACTGTGGTGTTGGAGAAGACTCTTGAGAGTCCCTTGGACTGCAAGGAGATCCAACCAGTCCATCCTAAAGGAAATCAGTTGTGAATATTCATTGGAATAACCGATGTTGGAGCTGAAACTCCAATACTTTGGCCACCTGATGCGAAGAGCTGACTCATTTGAAAAGACCCTGATGCTGGCAAAGATTGAAGGCAGGAGGAGAAGGGGATGACAGAGGATGAGATGGCTGGATGGCATCATTGACTCCATGGAGGTGAGTCTGGGTGAACTCTGGGAGTTGGTGATGGACAGGGAGGCCTGGTGTGCTGCAGTCCATGGGATCACAAAGAGTCTCACACAACTGAGTAACTGAACTGAACTGATCAGTAGTGCGTATATGTCCGTCCGAGTCTCCCAATTCATCCGAGTTGCCCTTCCCCCCTTGGTGTCCATATTTGTTCTCTAAGTCTCTATTTTGCTTTGCAAATAAGTTCATCTATATCATTTTTCTAGATTCCACATATATATGTTACTATATGGTATTTGTTTTTCTCTTCTGCCTCTTTAAAAACTTTACTTTTATTTGGAGGATAATTTCTTAACAATAGTTTCTGCAATATATCAACATGAATCAGCCATAGGAATACATATGTCCCCTTCCCCTTGATCCTCCCTCCCACTTCCCACCCCATCCCACTCTTCTACATTGTCGCACAGCACCAGATGTGAGCTCTGCATTGTATAGCAAATTTCCACGGGATGTCTAATTTTACATATGATAATGTATATGATTTAGTGCTAGACTCTCAATTTGTCCCAACCTCTCCTTCCCCAAGAGACAAGACACTTGTCTACAAGACACTTCCCTCTCCATTGCTGCCCTGAAGTCAGGTTCTTAGGTGCCATCTTTCTTGATTCCATATATATGCATTAATATATGATATTTGTCTTTCTCTTTCTGCCTTACTTCACTCTGTATGACAGTCTCTAGATCCATGCATGTCTCTGCCAATGGCACAGTTTAGTTCCTTCTTATGACAGTAATCATGTATGGATGTTTTTCTGGAATTCTCTTCCTTTTTCTGTGATCCACCGGATGTTGGCAATTTGATCTCTGGGTCCTCTGCCTTTTTTAAGTCCATCTAGTGCATGTGGAAGTATTTTATTGTACCCATGTTTGCAGGAAACATTCCCTTGGTGTCTCTAATTTTCTTGAAGAGATCTCTAGTCTTTCCCATTCAGTTGCTTTCCTCTGTCTCTTTGCCTTGTTCACTTAGGAAGGCTTTCTTATTTCTCCTTGCTGTTCTTTGGAACTCCACATTCATATGGGTATATCTTTCCTTTTATGTTTCAGTGTATATGTAGCATATCTTTTTCATTTTGAAAGAAATATTTATTCATTTGGCTGTGCCAGTTCTTACTTGCAGCATGCAGGATTTTTGTTGGGTATGCAAAATCTTTCCTGTGACATGAGGGCTCTTCATTGTGGCATGTTGGCTTAGTTGCTTCATGGAAGGTGGGATCTTAGTTCCTCCATCAAGGATCAAACCCTAGTGCCCTGCATTGGACAGCAGATTCTTAGCCACTCACTAGATGACCAGAAAGTCCTTGTACCACATCTTCTTTATAGGAGAGGCGGTCTTCAGGGAGTTAGCAGATTAAGCAGTGATAAATTAAAACTACATGTAAGCCTATTGCAGAGTCCTTGAAAGATTCTTATGTTCCACTTGTTAAAAGTTTAACTGAGGGGTTCCCTGGTGGCTCAATGGTAAATAATCTGCTTGTCGATGCAGAAGTTGCAGTTTCGATCCCTGCTCCAGCAAGATCTCATATGCTGCAGAGCAACTAACCCACAGGCCACAGCTATTAAGCCTGTGCTCTAGAGCTTGGGAGCCCAAGTGCTAAGCCCACATACCCTAGAGCCCATGCTCTGAAGAAGAAAAGCTACTGCAATGAGAAGCCTGCCACTTGCAGTAACTAGAGAAAAGCCCATGCAGCAATTAAGACCCAGCACAGCCAAAAATAAATAAATAAATAAATAAATAAATATATATATATATATATATATATATATATATATATATATATAAGTAGCTGAGGAGTCAACAATTGGTTTGGCAGGCACAGAAGGCACGGAACTAGGATACCTGAGACCACAGTGGTGGAGAAAGTCTTAGAACACTTAAAACAGCAATTATTAGGGGAAAATGTACAAGATTCACCATTTTGCAAACCAGAAAAAATCCACTGGAAGGAGTCAGGTGAATGTCAGCTCTCCCTGGAACCCATACTGTTTACACATGATCCTATCTTTACTGACATCATTCCACCTCCCTAACCAGCCTGTATCCTCTTGGAAGATATATGCTCATGAGTTACTTGTACACTCACAACACTTGCTAAATCATCCTCATTTCATGACGAGTCCTACTGTTTTGGTTGGGCTGGGAGCATTGTTAGGGAAAGTAAGATAACTGGGTTGAATGGCTCTTCTATACATTTATGACACCCAACCTCAGCTTACTTCATATTTCTCTTCAACCATCTCTTTTAACTTTTATATGCATTCTCATCTTACTCCATTTTTTGATCCAAAATATTTCCCATTCTACCTTTAGCCTCCAAACGATGCATTTTGACCACAGAAGTGAAGCTTTAAGGCCCATCCCCTACTAGGACACTTCCAGTTATTAAAGAGAGACATAGTAGTGTGTTGACACGATTACATAATATTTTAAAATAAAATTTGACAAGGTATTTTAAGCACCGTTAACATAGCTCTTCTTTTTATTTTCATTTGCCCTCCTTTACATTTTTTTGGATGTTAACAGTTACTTTTTCTTTGTTTTGTGGGTTTTGATTATTTTTGGTAATGGGACTATAGAGTCTTTTTGAAACAATTTATTCAGAAAGAATTCGTGTATAATAAATGAACTCATTTTTAGTATACATTTTGATGAGTTTTCAGTCCATTTTAGTTCGTTGTTTCCTAGAATGTCAACATTCACTCTTGCCATCTCCTGTTTGACCATTTCCAATTTGCCTTGTTTCATGGACCTAACATTCCAGGTTCCTATGCAATATTGCTTTTTACAGCATTAGACCTTACTTCCATCACCAGTATCATCCAAAACTGGGTATTGTTTTTGCTTTGAATCCATCCCTTCATTCTTCCTGGAGTTATTTCTCTACTGATCTCCAGTAGCATATTGGGCACCTACCAACCTGGGGAGTTCATCTTTCAGTGTCCTATCATTTTTCCTTTTCATACTGTGCATGGGGGTCTCAAAGCAAGAATACTGAAGTGGTTTGTCATTCCCTTCTCCAGCGGAACACATTCTTTCAGACCTGTCCACCACGACCCATCTGTCTTGGGCAGCATGGCTTAGTTTCATTGAGTTAGACAAGGCTGTGGTCCATGTGATCAGACTGGCTAGTTGTCTGTGATTGTGGTTTCAGTCGGTCTGCCCTCTGATGCCCTCTTTTAGCTCCCAACATCTTACTTGGGTTTCTTTTACTTTCGATGTGTGGTGTATCTTCACAGCTGCTCCAGAAAAGCACAGCCACTGCTCCTTACCTTGGATGTGGGGTAGCTCCTCTGGGCTGCTCCTGCACCATGCAGCTGCCACTCCTGTGCCACGCAGCAGCCACGCCTGTGCGAATTTAAGTCAGATGACCATTATATATACTACTGTGGGCAAGAATCCCTTAGAAGAAGTGAAGTAGCCATCATAGTCAACAAGAGAGTCTGAAATGCAGTACTTGGATGCAATCTCAAAAATGACAGAATGATGTCTATTAGATTCCAAGGCAAACTATTCAATATCACTTAATCCAAGTCTATGCCCTGACCAGTAATGCTGAAGAAGCTGAAGTTGAACAGTTCTATGAAGACCTATAGACTTTCTAGAACTAACACCCCCCAAAAGATGTCCTTTTCATTATAGGGGACTGGAATGCAAAAGTAGGAAGTCAAGGGACACCTGGAGAAACAGGCAAATTTGGCCTTGGAGTACAGGCAAAGGCTAATAGAGTTTGCCAACAGAACACACTGCTCATAGAAAACACCCTGTTCAAACAACACAAGAGAAGACTCTACAAATAGACATCACCAGATGGTCAACATCGAAATCAGATTGATTATATTCTTTGCAGCCAAAGATGGAGAAGCTCTATACAGTCAGCAAAAACAAGACACAATTTGTATGGAAATACAAAAAACCTCGAATAGCCAAAGCAATCTTGAGAAAGAAGAATGGAACTGGAAGAACCAACCTGCCTGACTTCAGGCTCTACTACAAAGCCACAGTCATCAAGACAGTATCACTGGTACTGGCACAAAGACAGAAATATAGATCAATGGAATGAAATAGAAAGCCCAGAGATAAATCCATGCACCTATGGACACCTTATCTTTGACAAAAGAGCCAAGAATACACAATGGAGAAAAGATAATCTCTTTAACAAGTGGTGCTGGGAAAACTGGTCAACCACTTGTAAAAGAATGAAACTAGAACACTTTCTAATACCATACACAAAAATAAACTCAAAATGGATTAAAGATCTAAATATAAGACCAGAAACTATAAAACTCCTAGAGGTGAACATAGGCAAAACACTCTCCAACATAAATCACAGCAGGATCCTTTATGACCCACCCCCCAGAATATTGGAAATAAAAGCAAAAATAAATGGGACCTAATGAAAATGGAAAGGTTCTGCACAACAAAGGAAACTATTAGCAAGGTGAAAAGACAGCCTTCAGAATGGGAGAAAATAATAGCAAATGAAGCAACTGACAAAGAATTAATCTCAAAAATATACAAGCAATTCCTACAGCTCAATTCCAGAAAAATAAATGACCCAATCAAAAAATGTGCCAAAGAACTAAACAGACATTTCTCCAAAGAAGACATACAGATGGCTAACAAACATATGAAAAGATGCTCAACATCACTCTTTATCAGAGAAATGCAAATCAAAAGCACAATGAGGTACCATTTCACGCCAGTCAGAATGGCTGCTATCCAAAAGTCTACAAGCAATAAATGCTGGAGAGGGTGTGGAGAAAAGGGAACCCTCTTACACTGTTGGTGGGAATGCAAACTAGTACAGCCATTATGGAGAACAGTGTGGAGTTTCCTTAAAAAACCGGAAATACAACTGTCATACGACCCAGCAATCCCACTGCTGGGCATACATACTGAGAAAACCAGAGTTGAAAGAGACACGTATACCCCAGTGTTCATCGCAGCACTGTTTATAATAGCCAGGACATGGAAGCAACCCAGATGTCCATCAGGAGACAAATGGATAAGAAAGCTGTGGTACATATACACAATGGAGTATTAGCCATTAAAAAGAATACATTTAAATCAGTTCTAACGAGGTGGATGAAACTGGTGCCTATTATACAGAGTGAAGTAAGCCAGAAAGAAAAACACCAATACAGTGTACTAATGCATATATATGGAATTTAGAAAGATGATAATGATAACCCTATATGCGAGACAGCAAAAGAGACACAGATGTATAGAACAGTCTTTTGGACTCTGTGGGAGATGGTGATGGTGGAATGATTTGGGAGAATGGCATTGAAACATGTATAATATTAAATGTGAAATGAATCGCCAGTCCAGGCTTGATGCATGATACAGGATGCTCGGGGCTGGTGAACTGGGATGACCCAGAGGGATGGTATGGGGAAGGAGGTGGGAGGGGGGTTCAGGATGAGGAACACGTGTACACCTGTGGTGGATTCATGTTGATGTATGGCAAAACCAATACAACATTGTAAAGTAATTATCCTCCAATTAAAATAAATAAATTTATATTTGAAAAGAAAGAAGACTGGGAGCTGACTGTGGCCCAGATCATGAACTCCTTATTGCCAAATTCAGACTGAAATTGAAGAAAGTGGGGAAAACCACTAGACTTTTCAGTTCAGTTCAGTTCAGTTGCTCAGTCGTGTCCGACTCTTTGTGACCCCATGAATTGCAGCACGCCAGGCCTCCCTGTCCATCACCAACTCCCAGAACTCACTCAAACTCACATCCATTGAGTCGGTGATGCCATCCAGCCATCTCATCCTCTGTCATCCCCTTCTCCTCCTGCTCCCAATTCCTACCAGCATCAGAGTCTTTTCCAATGAGTCAGCTCTTTGCACGAGGTGGCCAAAGTATGGGAGTTTCAGCTTTAGCATCAGTCATTCCAATGAACACCCAGGACTGATCTCCTTTAGAATGGATTGGTTGAATCTCCTTGCAGTCCAAGGGAATCTCAAGAGTCTTCGCCAACACCACAGTCCAAAACCATCAATTCTTCAGCACTCAGCTTTCTTCACAGTCCAACTCTCACACCCATACATGACCACTGGAAAAACCATAGCCTTGACTAGACGGACCTTTGTTGGCAAAATAATGTCTCTGCTTTTGAATATGCTATCTAGGTTGGTCATAACTTTCCTTCCAAGGAATAAGCATCTTTTAATTTCATGGCTGCAATCACCATCTGCAGTGATATTGGAGCCCAGAAAAATAAAGTCTGACATTGTTTCCACTGTTTCCCCATCTATTTCCCATGAAGTGATGGGACCAGATGCCATGATCTTCGTTTTCTGAATGTTGAGCTTTAAGCCAATTTTTTCACTCTCCTCTTTCACTTTCATCAACAGGCTCTTTAGTTCTTCTTCACTTTCTGCCATAAGGATGGTGTCATCTGCATATCTGAGGTTATTAATATTTCTCCCTGCAATCTTGATTCCAGCTTGTGCTTCCTCCAGCCCAGCGTTTCTCATGATGTTCTCTGCATAGAAGTTAAATAAGCAGGGTGACAATATACAGCCTTGACGTACTCCTTTTCCTGTTTGGAACCAGTCTGTTGTTCCATGTCCAGTTCTAACTGTTGCTTCCTGACCTGCATACAGATTTCTCAAGAGGCAGGTCAGGTGGTCTGGTATTCCCATCTCTTTCGGAATTTTCCACAGTTTATTGTGATCCACAGAGTCAAAGGCTTTGGCATAGTCAATAAAGAAGAAATAGATGTTTTTCTGGAACTCTCTTGCTTTTTCGATTATCCAGCAGATATTGGCAATTTGATCTCTGGTTCCTCTGCCTTTTCTAAAACCAGCTTGAACATCTGGAAGTTCACGGTTCATGTAATGCTGAAGACTGGCTTGGAGAATTTTGAGCATTACTTTACTAGCGTGTGACATGAGTGCAATAGTTTGAGTGCGGTAGTTTGAGCATTCTTTGGCATTGCCTTTCTTTGGGATTGGAATGAAAACTGACCTTTTCCAGACCTATCAGGTATGACCTAAATCAAGTCCCTTATGATTATAGAGTGGAAGTTAGAAATAGATTTAAGGAACTAGATTTCATAGACAGAGTGCCTGATGAAGTATGGACAGAGGTTCGTGGCATTGTACAGGAGACAGGGATCAACCATCCCCAAGAGAAAGTAATTCAAAAAAGCAAAATGGCTGTCTGAGGAGGCCTTACAAATAGCTGTGAAAAGAAGAGAAGTGAAAAGCAATGGAGAAAAGGAAAGATATACCCATTGAATGCAGAGTTCCAAAGAATAGAAAGGAGAGATAAGAAAGCCTTCCTCAGTGATCCATGCAAAGAAATAGAGGAAAACAACAGAATGGGAAAGACTAGAGACCTCTTCAAGAAAATTAGACATACCAAGAGAATATTTCATGCAAAGATGGGCTCCATAAAGGACAGAAATGGTATGGACTTAACAGAAGCAGAAGATATTAAGATGAGGTGGCAAGAATACATGGAAGAACTGCACAAAAAAGATCTTCACGGCCCAGATAATTATGATGGTGTGATCACTTACTTAGAGCCAGACATCTTGCAATTTGATGTCAAGTGGGCCTTAGGAAGCATCACTGCGAACAAAGCTAGTGGAGGTGATGGAATTCCAGTTGAACTATTTCAAATCCTGAAAGATGATGCTGTGAAAGTGCTGCATTCAATATGCCAGCACATTTGGAAAACTCATCAGTGGCCACAGGACTGGAAAAGGTCAGTTTTCATTCCAATCCCAAAGAAAGGCAATGCCAAAGAACGCTCAAACTACTGCACAATTGCACTCATTTCACACGCTAGTAAAGAAATGCTCAAAATTCTCCAAGCCAGGCTTCAGCAATATGTGAACTGTGAACTTCCAAATGTTCAAGCTGGTTTTAGAAAAGGCAGAGGAACCAGAGATCAAATTGCCAACATCCGCTGGATCATGGAAAAAGCAAGAGAGTTCCAGAAAAACGTCTATTTCTGCTGTATTGACTATGCCTAACCCTTTGACTGTATGGATCACAGTAAACTGTGGAGACTTCTGAAAGAGATGGGAACAACAGTTTGTTGTGATCCACACAGCAGTCACAGATGGTCACAAAGTGATATATACCAAGTTGGCATAGTTGGTTCATGTATTGTTATTAACTTAGTGAACCTAACTAGGAAACCACACTTATAGAAAACTCAGACACATTAGTATACCAGGTAGAAGAATTACAAACACCATTCCCAAAGAAGGAAGGAAAATGGAGCTTATTTATTTTCCAGTAAATGGGACAATCCTAGTTTATACCTGTTGTGTCGGAGTCCCTACTGCCCTAACATTTCTCTCAGGAAATCTACATTCTCAAGACTTTTAAGCTATTGTTAGCTGTCAGAAGTGTATTATACATTAGTGCTTTAGAATTTTCAATTTTCACATTGAATAAACCTGTCAACAGAAATTCCCACTTTCTGACTAGCTTCAGTTCTTGGTAACCAGCGTTCTACTTTCTATTTCTTTCTTTCTTATTATTATTTTACTTTACAATATTGTACTGGTTTTGCCATACATCAACATGTAAGAAACGAATCTCCAGTCCAGGTTTGATGCAGGATACAGGAAGCTTGGGGCTGGTGCACTGGGACGACCCAGAGGGATGGTATGGGGAGGGAGGTGGGAAGGGGGTTCAGGATGGGGAACACGTGTACTTTCTGTTTCTATGGGTTTAAATATTCTTTCTTTTTTAATGAAAATGCTTTATATTTTTAAACAACCTTTTAGCATGCCTTGCAGCTTGTGGGATCTTAGTTCTTCACCAGGGATTGAACCCAGGCCCTCAGCAATGGGAACACGTAGTCCTAATCATTGGACTGCCAGTGAATCCCTGGATTTACCTACTTTAGATACTACTTCATATAAGTGAGATCATGCAGAATTTGTCTTTCTGTGACCGGTGAATTTTACTTATAATAATGTCCTTAAAGATTCATCCATGTTGTTGCATATAGTAAGATTTTCTTCTTTTTAAAGACTGAATAATATTACCCTGTGTAATATGTCTATATGTATGTGTGTGTGTGTGCATGTGTGTGTGTGTGTGCATTCATGTGAGTGTGTTAGTCGCTTAGTTGTGTTTGACTCTTTGTGACCCCATGGACTATAGCCCACCAGGCTCATCTCTCCATGTACTTCTCCAGGCAAGAATACTGGAGTGGGTTGCCATTCCCTTCTCCAGGGGAACTTCCTCACCCAGGGATTGTACCCAGGTCTCCTGCATTGCTGGCAGATTCTTCGGCCTGAGACCCCAGGGAAACCTGTGTATATATGTGCGTGTGTATACATATGTGTGTGTGTGTGTGTGTGTGTGTATAAAACACAATTTGTTTATCCATTTATCTGTTGCTGGATATTTAGCTTGCCCCCATGTCTTTGCTCCTGTGAATAATGCTACGATGAGATCCTGATTTTCATTCTTCTACGTAAATACTCAAAAGTCGGTTGCTAGATCAGATGGGCATTGCATTTTTCAATTTTTGAGGACCCTTCATATTGTTATCCATAATGGCTGCACCAGCATACATTCTTTGTTTCTCAATAGAAATGCCAGTACTAGTCTTTTTTAAAAAATAACTTGATAACAATTCTGAGGTGATATCTAACTGTGGTTTTCCTTTGTATTTCCATTACAGTTATTGATATTAAGCACCTTTTATATCCCTGTTGGCTTATTTTTATATCTTCTTTGGAGAATTGTTTCTTTAGATCCTTAGCATATTTTTAATTGAGATATTTCCTTTTTTAACATGGGGGTGTAGGAATTACTTGCATATTTTACATATTAACTTCTGATCAGATATGTGGTTCAAAAGTATTTTTTCATTCAATATATGGCCCTTTATTCTGTTGATGATTTCCTTTGCTATGCAGAAGTCTTTTAGTTTTATGTAATCCCACTTGTCTACTTTTGCTTTTGTTGCCTGTTCTTTGGGTAGAATATCCAAGAAATCATTGCCAAAACCCATGTCATAATGTTTTCCCCCTATGTTTCCCTCTGGTAATTTTAATTTTAGGTGTTATGTTTCAGTCTTTAATCTGCTTTGAGTGGCTTTGTGTTTGTAGTATAAGACGAAAGTCACGTTTCATTATTTTTCATCTATCTATCCAGTGGTTCCCAACACCATTTATGGAAGAAACTGTCTTTCCCCACTGTGTATGTCTGGTACTCTTCTGACAGATCACTTGACTGTATGTGTGTGTGTGTGTTTTCTGGGCTCTCTAATCTGTTCCAGTGGACTATACGTCTACATGTAAGTATCATACTGTTTCAATTACTGCAGCTTTGTAATATGTTTTGAAATGAAGTGGTGCAGTGCCTATAGCTTTGTTTCTCATTCTCCAGATTGTTTTGGATATTCAGAATCCTTTGTGGCTGCATATGATTTTTAGGATCATTTTTCTAGTTCTGTAAAAAAAATGCCTTGTGATTTAGATTAGGGACTTCATTGACTGTTTATATCATTTGGGATTGTATGGCTATCATCACAATTAGGCTTCCAGTTCATGAATGTGGGGTATTGGTCTTCTTATTTGTGTCTTCTTTAATGTTTTTCATCAGTGTTTTCTAGTTTTCAGTGTAGTAGTCTTTCACTTGTGTAATTCATTGTATTCTAAGCATTTTATCTTTTATTAATTTCCTTATGGAGTTTTCATTGTTAGTAGGAAGCATAGCTGTAATGGTTGTCATCAGTGTCTCTGGGTTCAGCAGTAGGAAAACAGGGCAGGTAGTGGTGATTGTTAGTGCCAGGAATGTACACAGGCTCAGCTGTGGGACTGTAGGTGAATGCACAGGGCAGTGGTGTATGCATCGTGGCAAGAGCAGGGCCTGTGTTAGGATCTTGGACTGATCACAGCACACAAGTTCAGTTGCTGAGTCAGAGCTGGTGGCAGGTACATGCCTGGCTTCAGGACCAGGACTGGCTTTGCTGCATCCATGATGGCTGTGCTGAGTTCCAGGGAGGCACTAGTTCTCATGGTTCCTGTTAGGGAGGGTAGAGGGACTCAGCACCAGGAATCTGAGACCTTAAAACCTGTGGGACCTTCTGTTGGGGGAGCTGTGGGCACATGCAGTGGTTATGCTGGCTGTTGGTTTCCTGCACAGCTTTGCCTCATCTTACTTGCAGTACTTGCAGCACTGCTGTGTTGCTGCAACTTCTTAAGTGGACTCTGTCAGAGCTGTTTCACCCACATCTGTCTGTCCAATTGTTTTCATTGTGGGAACAGAGAGTGGGATCTCCTACTAAACCATCTTGCTGACATTACTCTCTATATACATTTTAGAATCAGTTTGTCAATTTCTACAAACTTCCTGCTGGCATATGAATCAGGATTGCTTTGAAACTAAAGATCAATATAGTTGAAATTTTAACAGTGCCAAGTCTTTCAATATAGAAGCATGGTATATGTCTCCATTTCTTTATGACCTTTTATTTCCCTCAGAAATAATGTTTTGTAGTTTCCATTATCGGAGAAGGCAATGGCAAGCCACTCCAGTACTCTTGCCTAGAAAATCTCATGGGCGGAGGAGCCTGATAGGCTGCAGTCCATGGGGTCGCTACTAGTCGGACACGACTAAGCGACTTCACTTTCACTTTTCACTGTCACGCATTGGAGAAGGAAATGGCAACCCACTCCAGTGTTCTTGCTTGGAGAGTCCCAGGGACAGCGGTTGCACAGAGTCGGACATGACTGAATCGACTTAGCAGAGGCAGCAGCAGTAGCAGTTTCCATTATGCATATCTTATATATATTAATTCCATACCACATTATTTTTATGTTTTTGGTGGTCTTAGGGATGATATTTTACTTCAATTTCTGGTTGTTTTTGCATGTATGTCAAATACACTTGATTTTTATATATTGAGTTGTAATTTGCAAATATGTTCAACTCACTTTTATGCATAATGATGTTTTTGTAGATTCTTTAGAATGTTCTCTGTATATTATAATTTAGTCTGTGTATTTAGTGTTTTCTGTGAATGAGAAGAGTTTGATTTCTTCCCTTCTAAGTGTACTTTGTTTTCATCTTTTCTTGCCTTATTGCAGTTATGAGAGCTCTCAGTCCAGTGTTGACTAGAAATAGAAAAAAATAGACATTTTTTCATTGTCCTTCATTAAATGTGATGTTAGATTAGGTCTTGTTTGTTATCTTTGATACATTTTATTAAATTGATGAAGTTTTCTTCTATTACTATTGTAATAAGAGGCTTAATGGATGTTGGTTGTTTTCCATTTCTTTTCCATGTTTTGATATTTTATATGCAGTTTACCTCTTCCTTTATAGTCTTTTATGTGGAAGGCATGGTGAGTAGTGGTCTGTTCTGGGAAGAGGCCTTAGAGTCCTACTGGGTTATATTTATGCATTGAATTAGATATTTTTGTAATGCTAAACTATGTTTGCATTCTTGTATTCCTAGAGTAAGCTGACTTTTTCAAACAAAATACCTATTTTTATACATTGTTATACTAGCTTTGCTCACACTTTGTTTTTATCTGCATGTACCTAAAATTAACCCAAACCATTTATGAAAGAATGAAAACTCTTCTTCCCTTGATCGAATACCATGAGTGCATGAGGAACTATGAACAGAGGTTGGTAACACTGTACAAGAGGTGGTGATCAAAACTGTCCCTAAGAAAAAGAAATGCAAACAGACAAAATGATTGTCTGAGGAGCCCTTACAAATAGCCAGAAAATGTACAGAAGCAAAAGACGAAGGTGAAAAGGAAAGATATAACCATTTGAATGCAGAGTTCCAAAGAATATCAAGGAGAGATAAGAAAGACTTAAGTGAACACAGCAAAGAAACAGAGGAAAACAATAGATTGGGAAACACTAGCGATCTCTTCAAGAAAATTAGAGATACCAAGGAAACATTTCATGCAAAGATGGGCACAGTGAAGGACAGAAATGGTATGGACATAACAGAAGCAGAAGATATTAAGAAGAGGTAGCAAAATACAGACAACAACTGTACAGAAAAGGTCTTAATGACCCAGATAGCCACAAAAAAGGTCTTAATGACCCAGATAACTACCTAGATGTGGTGTGATCAGTCACCTAGAGCCAGACATCCTGGAGTGTGAGGTCAAGTGGGCCTTAGGAAGCATTCCTATGAACAAAGCTAGTGGAAGTGATGGAATTCTAGCTGAGCTATTTAATATCCTAAAAGATGATGCTATTAAAGTGCTGCACTGAATTCATCAGCAAATTTGGAAAATTGAGCAGTGGCTGCAGGACTGGAAGAGGTTGGTTTTCATTCCAATCCCAAAGAAGGGCAGTGCCAAAGAGTGTTCAAACTACTGTTAATTTGTACTCATTTCACATGCTAGTAAGGTAATGCTGAAAACCCTTCAAGCTAGGCTTCAACAGTACGTAAACTGAGAACTTCAGATAGATGTACACTGTGGATATAGAAAAGGCAGAGGAACCAGAAACCAAATTGTCCACATCTGCTGGATCATAGGAAAACAAGAGAGCTCCAGAAAAACATCTGCTTCATTGACTATGCTGAAGCCTTTTACTGTGTGGATCACAACAAAGTGTGGAAAATTCTTAAAGAGATGGGAATACCAGACCACCTTACCTGCTTCTTGAGAAACCTGTATGCAGGTCAAGAAGTAACAGTTAGAACCAGGCATGCAACAAGAGACTGGTTCAAAATTGGGAAAGGAATACATCAAGGCTGCATATTGTTACTCAGCTTATTTAACTTATATGCGAGTACATCGTATGAAGCCAGGCTGAATTAATCAAAAGCTGGAATCAAGATTGCTGGGTGAAATAGCAATAACCTCAGATATGCAGATGACACCACCCTTATGGCAGATAGTAAAGAGGAACTAAAGAGCCTCTTGATGGAAGTAAAAGAAGAGAGTGAAAAAGCTAGCTTAAAACTTAGCATTCAAAAAACTAAGATCATGACATCTGGCCCCATCACTTCATGGCAAATAGACAGGGAAACAATGGAAACAATGACAGATTTTATTTTCTGGGCTCCAATATCACTGTTGACAGTGACTGGAAGAAAAGATGCTTGCTACTTGGAAGAAAAGCTTTGATGAAACTAGATCAGCATATTAAAAAGCAGAGACATCACTTTTCTGACAAAGGTCTGTCTTGTGAAAGCTATGGTTCTTCCAGTAGTCATGTATAGAGTTGAGAGTTGGTCCAAAAAGAAGGCTGATCCTCAAAGAACTGATGGTTTCAAACTGTGGTGCTGGAGAAGACTCTTGAGACTCCCTTGGACAGCAAGGAGATCAAACCAGTCCATCCTAAAGAAAATCAACCCTGAATATTCATTGGAAGCACTGATTTTGAAGCTGAAGCTCCAATACTTTGGCCACCTGATGAAGAGCCAACTCATTGGAAAAGAGCCTGATGCTCAGAAAGATTGAGGGCCCAAGGAGAAGGAGATGACAGAAGATGAGATGGTTGGATGGCATCATCGATTCAATGGACATGAGTTTGAGCAAACTCCTAGAGATATTGAAGGACGGGAGGCCTGGCATACTACAGTCCATGGGATCGCAAAGAGTCAGACATGACCGAGTGACTGAAGAACAACAACAAGGATTATCTACCTCATTAGAACTGACTCAAATGAATTCCTTTCTATGGCTGAGTACTATTACATTATATATAGATAAACAACTTCTTTAACCAGTCATTTGTTGATGGACATCTAGGTGACTTCCATGTTCTAGGTATTATAAATAGTGCTGCAATGAGCATTGGTGTACATGTGTCATTTTCAGTTATGATTTCCTCAGTGTGTGTGCCTGACAGTAGGATTTTTGGGTCGTATTGTAGTTTATTCCTGTTTTTTTTTTCAGGCATCTCCATTCTGTTCTCCATAGTGCCTGTATCAATTTACATTCCCACCCACAGTGCAAGAGGGTTCCCCTTTCTCTATTTACTCTCCAGCATTTATTGTTTGTAGAATTTGTGATGATGTCCATTTGACTGGTGTGAGATTATACCTCATTTTAGTTTTGTTTTGCAATTCTCTAATAATAAGCAATGAGCATTTTTTCATGTGTTGGTTATCCCTTGTGATGTTTTCTTTGAAGAAATGTCTCTTTAGACCCTCTGCCCATGTTTTATTATGTTGTTTGTTTTTCTGATGTTGAGTACATGAGCTACTTGTATATTCTGAAGATTAATCCTTTGTCGGTTGCTTCATTTGCAACTAGTTTTTCCCATTCCAAGGGTTGTCTTTTCATCTTGCTTATGGTTTTCTTTGCTGTGCGAAAGCTTTTAAGTTTAACTAGGTCCCTTTCGTTTATTTTTATTTCAATTACTGTAGGAGATGTGGAGAAGGCAATGGCACCCCACTCCAGTACTCTTGCCTGGAAAATCCCATGGACGGAGGAGCCTGGTAGGCTGCAGTCCATGGGGTCGCTAAGAGTCAGACACGACTGGGCGACTTCACTTTCACTTTCCACTTTCATGCATTGGAGAAGGAAATGGCAACCCACTCCAGTGTTCTTGCCTGGAGAATCCCAGGGACGGGGGAGTCTGGTGGGCTGCCGTCTATGGGGTCGCAAAGAGTCGGACAAGACTGAAGTGATTTAGCAGCATGCAAGGTAAAAAAAAAAAGAAGAACCACCAGCTCCATCTTGTGGAGACAGCCGGCACTGCCCGGGCATGGGCCGGCTTCTTACCAGAGTCCTAACAAAACTTGGTCCAGCCTGTGTGTCTCATCACCCGCCCAGCTCCATTTCTAACTTCACCTCCAGAAATCCCGAATTAGCTACATGCCACCATACACCTGGCAGATTGTCACCCCCAGCTGTTAGCCTTGCTCGTCTCTCTGCCTGATACACCTACTTACTCCTGCCTCATTCTGAGTCGGACACGACTGAAGCAACTTAGCAGCAGCAGCAGCAGCAGGAGGTGAGTCACTGAGGATCTTTCCATGATTTATGTCAAAGAGCTTTCTGCCTGTGTTTTCCTCTAAGAGTTTTATAATTTCTGGCCTTACATTTAGGTCTTTAATCCATTTTGACTTTATCTTTGTGTATGGTGTTAAGAAGTGTTCTGATTTCATGCTTCTATAGTACATGTAGTTGTCCAGTTTCCCTAACATCACTTATTGAAGAGAGTTTTTTCCATTGTACCGTCTTGCCTCCTTTGTCAAAGATAAGCTGCCCATAGGTGTGTGGGTTTATGTCTCAGCTTTCTATCTTGTTTCATTGGTCTATACTTCTGTTTTCTGCTAGTACCATACTGTCTTGATGACTGTAGCTTTGCACTATAGTCTGAAATGGGGACGGTTGATTCCTCCAGCTCCATTCTTCTTTCTCAAGATTGCTTTGCCTATGATAATTCTTTTGTGTTTCCATATGATTTGTGAATTTTTTTGTTCTAGTTCTGTGAAAAATGCCATTGGTAATTTGATAGGGATTGCACTGAATTTGTAGATTGCTTTAAATAGTTTACTATTTTCACAATACTGATTCTACCCTTCCAAGAATATGTTATAGCTCTTCATCTGTTTATGTCATCTTTGATTCTTTCATCAGTTTCTTATAGTTTTCTCTATTTAGCTTGTTTGTCTCCTTAGGTAGGTTTATTGCTGGGTATTTTATTCTTTTTATACCAATGGTGAATGGAATTGATTCTTTATCTTTCTGAGTATTGATTGTTAGTGTACCGGAAGTTGAGGGATTCCTGCATATTGATTGTTTTGTTCAACTTTACTAAATTCACTGATTACCTCTAGTAAATTTTGATGGTATCTCCAGAATATTCTATGCATGGTATCATGTCATCTGCAAAACAGTGAAAGTTTTCCTTCTTGTTTCCAGTTTGGATTCCTTTATTTTTGCTTCCTCTCAGATTGCTGTGGCTAGAATATCCAAAACTATGTTGAACAATAGCAGTCAAAGTGGGCACTTTTGTCTTGTTTCTGATCTTAGAAGAAATGTTTTCTGTTTTTCACCATTGAGAACAATGTCTCCTGTTGTTTATTATAGTCAGGTAGGTTCCTTCTATGCTGATTTTCTGGAGCGTTTCTATCATAAATGGGTGCTGAATTTTGTTGAACAGTTTTACTACATCTATCAGTCAGTCAGTTCAGTCGCTCAGTCATGTCCGGCTCTTTGCAACCCCATGGACTGCAGCATGCCTGGCTTCCCTGTCCATTACAAACTCCCAGAGCTTGCTCAAACTCATATCCATTGAGTCGGTGATGCCTTGCAACTATCTCACCCTCTGTTGTCCTGTTCTCCTCTTGCCTTCAATCTTTCCCAGTGAAAGGTTGTTGCTTAACCATGAAAAGACACCGGGATTCTTGGTCTCTGAAGGAGAAGAATTTAATCCAGGGCCAGAGACAAGGCTTGATCACTCAGAGCTTTTGTGCAATAGAGTTTTATTAAAGTATAAAAGGGATAGAGAAAGCTTCTGACATAGACATCAGAAGGGGGCAGAAAGAGTACCCTCTTGCTAGTGTTAGCAATGGAGTTATATACTCTCCAATTAGTTATTACAGTGAATCAAAAGAATGTCTGGAGGTTGTAAAGACATCACTAGACTACTTCCATAATTTACATTTAAGATAACAGGATTAGCCAGAAGGTTTTTTTCAGAGACTGTCCTCAAGCAGGATACATTACTGTTATATAATCCTAAGGAGTGTAGAGGGAAAAAAAAGTTTGTCCTTTCTTCCTCCTTGAGAGTTCCAGACCCCCCTCTCCTTGGGAACCCCTGGACTTCTTATCAACCTGCCTAGGAAATGACTCTCTCACCAGCATCAGGGTCTTTTCCAGTGAGTCAGTTCTTCTTATCAGGTGACCAAAGTATTGGAGCTTCAACTTTAGCATCAGTCCATCTAGTGAATATTCAGGACTGATTTTCCTTTAGGATGGACTGGTTGGATCTCCTTGAAGTCCAAGGGACTCTCAAGTCTTCTCCAACACCACAGTTCAAAAGCATCAACTCTATGGTGCTTAGCCTTCTTTATAGTCCAACTCTCACATCCATGCATGACTACTGGAAAAGCCATAGCTTTGACTAGATGGACATTTGTCAGCAAAGTAATGTCTCTACTTTTTAATATGCTATCTACGTTGGTCATAGCTTTTCTTCCAAAGAAAAGCGTCTTTTAATTTCATGGCTGCTGTCATCATCTGCAGTGATTTTGGAGCCCCCCAAAATAAAGTCTGTCATGGTTTCCATTGTTTCCCCATTTATTGGCCATGAAGTGATGGGACCAGATGCCATCATTTGATTTTTATCTTTTAATTTGTTAATATAATGTATCACATTGATTGATTTGCATGTATAGACATATCCCTGCCTCCCTTGTATATACTTGAGTTGATCATCGTGTGTGATCCTTATTCATTTTAAATATAGCAGTATGTACATGAGCATCCCAAACTCTCTGACATCCTCCCTAGTGGCAATAATATGATCATTCTCTAAGTCCATCAGTCTTCTGTTTTGGAAATATGTTCATTTGTATCACTTTTTTTTGATTCCACATATTAGATGTCATAAGACATTTTTGCTTCTCTGTCTGATTTACTTCACTCACTATGACAGTCTGTAGGTCCATCCATTTTCTACAGCCTTTCTACCCTTGAGTGTCTCTGTACTGTTCTCCCCCATCTCCTCTATAGAGCTCCCAGTTGATGAAAAGCCAGGCCCCTTCCAGGCCATTATCTCTGGGCAGTTGCACAACCAGCTCTGCACTGCTGCTGCCTCTGTGAACTTATCTCAATCTTTCTCTCCTCCCTGAATACCTCCTGTCTGCTTCTTGACCAGAGCAGGTGTGCTCATGCTGCAGGGCCTCTTAGTGTGGTCCCTCCTTAACTGGGAGGCTCTTCCTCCAGTGGTTGCTTGATTCATTCCCTCATCATCAGGAGTCTTCAAGTATTGCAGGGCATAAAATTTCCTCATATCTTGAGTCCTCATATCAAAGGTTACTGCCTCCATCCTCCCCCTCACCCCCACCCATGGTTGTCTGTCTTCTCCCCCTGCTTCATCTTCCCCCAGAGTGCTTTTTCCCTTGGGATCACTGTCTTTCACTTCCTCTTACGTGATGAAGAGCAGCAAGAGAGTGAGAGCTGTGCTGTGTGCTGTTGCATCCTGAGGACCAGGAGAGGGTCCAACATTGGGTAGATGTTGTGCGATGTTTGTTAGAATAATTGCAGGAGGATTCCATTTCTCTGTAGTTGATAAATGAGAGTATTTTTAGTTCTACTTGCTATAGATATGCTTATGAATATTGCCTAGAATTAAATAAATAAGATAAAGTTTTAAAATGTTTGGTTAGCCAGAATCAAGTAGCTTTTGGCTGGAGGAACCTGGCTGTTCTTTCTCTGAGTGAACTTCAGGTTTACTGAAGACCTGAACTGAAGTTGGGATGCAAGGTATGAGCACAGTCAGAACCCTATGCCAAATAGGATTCACATCCGGTAACTGCTCTTGGCAAAGATGCACCAAGTACTGAGCTGTAGTATCAGCTGACCACCGTGAAGCCCCTCCTTGCCAGGGCTCCTACTGCCTGGGCGCCAGTGCCCTGAAGTTCACCCCCAGAAGGGATCAGGTGGCTGTAGATGTGTCTAAGAGGTTCCTGGGCAGGAAGGTGAACACCCCAAGGCCCAGGCTGCACATGCTGACTCTTTTCTTTTGGGGCGGAACTTTCATGTTGTGGGACACCTGCCATGCATCCCATGACTACTGTCCTTCAGAAGACACTGCCCCCAATGCCCTCTGCAGCTCTGTGAGGAGAAGAGCCAGGGGCTGGAGTGCTGAGTAATACAGGTGGCTGCTCTGGATCTAGCCCAGTTCCCTTCCGAGGGTGCCACAGGATTGTCTGAGACGTCCCTGAATTGTGGGGACATTTGACAAATTCAGGGCAAAGATGTGGTCAGAGTCAATGGAATACAGCACATATAACCCTTTCCTAATGCAAGTTGTTTTTTTAAATGTATTTTTAATTGAAGCATAATTACTTTACAATAGTATGTTGGCTTCTGCCATACACAATGGCTCAGCTGTAAACATACACATTTCTCCTGACTCTTGAACCTTTCACAATGTCCCACTCAATTCTATTCCTGTAAGTGGTCATAGAGTACCACGTTGAACTCCTTGTGTCAAGTTGTTTTTCAATAAAATTTTGATTTGGAATAATTTTTGATTTATAGAAGAATTGAAAATATTTGTCAAAACTGACGAGCAACTTCGGAGCATTACTTCTAACTTAACCTCACATATTATGGGGATTTCACCAAGTTGTCCATTAATGTGTCTTGGGTTTCAGAATTCAATCCACAACCTACACACACTGCATTAATTGTCATATGTCTCCAGTGTTCTCTGCTCTGTTGAGTCACTCATTCTCTCCTGGTAATAGCTTACATGTATGGATTCGGTGATGTGTTCTTGGTCTCCAAAGGAGAAGATTTGACTCCAGGACCAAAGACACAGTCCCAGTCACTCAAAGCTTTGTGCGGCAAAAATTTTTATTTAAAGTGACAGGACAGAGAAAGCTTCTGACGTGGATATAAGAAGGGGGTAGAAAGAGTACCCATACTCACTAGTTTAAGCATGGCATTACATACTTCTCAACTGGCTGCTGAGAACAGATAAATAGAATACCTCGAGGTGGTAAGAGTTTCACCAGACCCTTTCTGAAGGAATACATCCTGAGGTAACTTCAGCACAAGATTGGCCAGAGAGCATGGGTCCTGGGAGGGAGAATGGTTCCCTACAACTTCTCTGGGTGAGATATACTGTTGCTGTGTAATCAGGGGTACAAGTCTTGAGTAACAGGTTCCCAGACAAGATTTGTTACAATTATAATAATTAACATTGACTTTATAATCATTAACATAATCAAGAACATTTCCCTGTTCATAGGTTCTGGACCTAAAGAACGGCCAGTTCTTGGGTGAGATACATTGTTGCACAAGGCTTAAGGAAAGCATGAGGGAGAGTGTTCACCTCCTCCTTAAAGGGCCCTGGACTGCCTAAGCTTTAAGGGTCTCTTATGGGTCTGTCATGGCCTTGGCCGTCCCAGGAGGACTGGCTAGGGATGGTAGAAGGACCTCAAAGCTGAATTTGTCTGCTGTTGTATAGCAGACAAATGTAGAGTGGAGGAAGAAATAGCAGCTCTCTCTTGCCTGGAGAAACCCATGGACACAGGAGCCTCATGGGCTACAGTCCATGGGGTCACAAAGAGTGGGACACGACTGAAGCAACTGAGCATTGCAGAAAGTGGGGTTTAGACTTTGGGTTTTGAGGAAGACACCACAGAGGTGAAACACCCTTCCTGTCTCCTTACATCAGGGTACACGTGACAGCGGTGTGTCTTACCACTGAGTGTGTCAGCTTTGACTATTGATTAACACTGTGTTTGTTAGAACTTCACTGTTTTCCCCTTCTCCTTCCCTCTTCTTTTATTTGGAAATGAGTTACTATGTCAAGCCCATGCTCAGGGAGTGCAGGGCAGTATGTTCTCCATCCTTGAGGGGATAATCTGTCTGTATTATTAGGGATGTTTCAGTAAGGAATGATAGTCTCTTCACCCACATTATTTTAGCCTAGTTTTTCAGAAAAACATCTGTTTCTGCTTTATTGACTATGCCAAAGCCTTTGACTGTGTGGATCACAATAAACTGTGGAAAAATTCTGAAAGAGATGGGAATACAAGACCACCTGACCTGCCCTTGAGAAATTTGTATGCAGGTCAGGAAGCAACAGTTAGAACTGGACATGGAACAACAGACTGGTTCCAAATAGGAAAAGGAGTATGTCAAGGCTGTATATTGTCACCCTGCTTATTTAACTTATATGCAGAGTATATCATGAGAAAGACTGGGCTGGAAGAAGCACAAGCTGGAATAAAGATTGCTAGGAGAAATATCAGTAATGTCAGATATGCAGATGACACCACCCTTATGGCAGAAAGTGAAGAGGAACTAAAAAGCCTCTTGATAAAAGTGAAAGTGGAGAGTGAAAAAGTTGGCTTAAAGCTCAACATTCAGAAAACTGGTCCCATCACTTCATGGGAAATAGATGGGGAAACAGTGGAAACAGTGTCAGACTTTATTTTTGGGGGCTCCAAAATCACTACAGATGGTGATTGCAGCCATGAAATTTAAAGATGCTTACTCCTCGGAAGGAAAGTTATGACCAACCTAGATAGCATATTGAAAAGCAGAGATATTGCTTTGCCAACAAAGGTCCATCTAGTCAAGGCTATGGTTTTTCCAGTGGTCATGTATGGATGTGAGAGTTGGACTGTGAAGAAAGCTGAGCGCTGAAGAATTGATGCTTTTGAACTGTGGTGTTGGAGAAGACTCTTGAGAGTCCCTTGGACTGCAAGGAGATCCAACCAGTCCATTCTAAAGGAGATTGGTCCTGGGTGTTTATTGGAAGGACTGATGCTGAGGCTGAAACTCCAGTACTTTGGCCACCTCATGTGAAGAACTGACTCATTGGAAAAGACTTTAATGCTGGGAAGGATTGGGGGCAGGTGGAGCAGGGGACGACAGCAGATGAGATGGCTGGATGGCATCACCGACTCGATGGACATGAGTTTGTGTGAAATTCCAGGAGTTAGTGATGGACAGGGAGACCTGGAGTGCTGTGATTGATGAGGTTGCAAAGAGTCGGACATGATTGAGCCACTAAACTGAACTGAAGTGTTCTAGGTCTTTGATGTGGCATGTGAGCCTTCTCTTTGCAGGGCACGTTCTTTCTAGTTGCAGCAGGAGGGTTTTTAGTTGTCCCAGGTCAGGTGGGAGCTTAGTTCCCTGACCAGCTGCTGCTGCTGCTGCTAAGTCACTTCAGTTGTGTCCGACTCTGTGGGACCCCAGAGATGGCAGCCCACCAGGCTCCCCCGTCCCTGGGATTCTCCAGGCAAGAACACTGGAGTGGGTTGCCATTTTCTTCTCCAATGAATGAAAGTGAAAAGTGAAAGTGAAGTCGCTCAGGCGTGTCCGACTCTTGGCGACCCCATGGACTGCAGCCTACCAGGCTCCTCCGTCCATGGGATTTTCCAGGCAAGAGTACTGGAGTGGGTTGCCATTGCCTTCTCCTCCCTGACCAGAGATTGAACCAATTACCATGCACTGGAGGGCCTATTCTTAACCACTGGACCACCAGGGAAGTCCCCATTTATTTACTTAATCATTTGTTTGTATCAGTATGGACTCAAACATATTACTTTATACTTTGGGTATCATCCAATACTGTTATATATTTTGTCTGTCAGACCGTTTCCAGTTTGGTCATTGGGAGCATCTCACACTTCCCTTTAGAGTTTCAAGGTCCATTTCATCTTGTTTTTGCTAACAAACAGCTCTCCTAGCGTGGAAGTTTGATTTTGACATTGAGAGGGTTTTCAAGTGTAGAATGCCACCTCTGATGGCCCAGCCCTCTGGGCCTTAGAACTCCTGTCCTCAGTGTCCTGTAGGGCTGTGGACCTCAGAGTCTCTGATGTATGAGACAAACCACACAACCTCACAGCTGCTCACTCATGTTTCTGGATAGACTGTGCAGTGCTAGTAGTTCTTGAGACCAGCTTCACTGATGGAAGAGGATGAGACAACCAGAAAGGGCAAGTCTGCACCACTGGGGGTCCAGAATGTTTCCAGGAACTTGTTTCCTTAAGTGTTTGAGAAAAGTTGTGGCATGATTAGAATTTATCAGAATTATCAGTGCTGGAGAATATCCATCTGGTCCCAGGTCCTGTGAGTTCCTTCTTGGGAATGATTGGAGGCCAAGGCTGCTGTCCAGCAGTGCTCAGGGCCTTGTCTAGGGTCTGCAGATGTTAAGATATTTGATGATTCAGGAAGACCCAACTCCCCATTTTTATCTCCAGGACTTAAGCTTTGGATAAAAGGGAGGATTCTGGGTGACTTTTTTTCTACCTGAGGGTGGTGTAGACCTATCCTTGGCCCTCCTGTGATTCTATCTGCTCAGTGTGGGAGAGTGTTGCCTCAGAACCAGGATAGGCTGGGGGAAGGATGACCAGAAAAACAGATGATGGTTGGGGCTGGGCAACAGAGCATTTGGCTCCAAATGAGTCACTTATAAATATCAACTCCACTTGATCTTTGGCAAAGATGCTACCACAAAATCCCCCTGAGCACTGTTCTCAGAACAGGATGGGCTTCCAAGTAAACACCCCAAGGTCCAAGAGAACCACCTTTGCCACAGGTTCTTGGCCACAGGCCCGTGGTCCTCCTGGGAGGGATGTGGGTTGGGCTTGGGGAGCTAGTGGTTTATAATGCCGCAGAAACCCTGCCCTGAGCAGAGGACTCCAGCTGCCGCCATGATGAAGGGAGCACTGCTTGTGCTGACCCTGCTGGTGACCAGAGAGCTGACCTTCAAGACGACTGACGGTAGGAAGGAGATTCCAGATGACCCTTCTGATCCTTGCCCTTTGCCATCTCACTGCATCCTCCACAGTCCTGTCCAAGCCGCTGCTAGGGACAGATTCCGAGGGCAGCTGACACATCAGTGCCCAGGAGCCCTGCAGAAATTCCTTGAGCCTGTCAGTCTTTGAATGTAGAGGGTGGTGTGGAGCTGGAGAGAGCATTAGCTGTGCAAACCCTGGGGAATATTTTGTTGGGGGCATTGGTGCTCATTGGGAGGGAGAAAGAAGGCTGATATACCCAGGGATGGTGGTCAAGGGCAGAGGGGTCTCCAGGGCTCACCCCTCTTGCTGCTCCCTCTGCTGGGAGGTTTTCTGTCTGGGATGTTAAGCAGTCCTGGGAGAGGCCGGGTCTCTGTGGGAGATGATCCTGGAAGCTTTGGAGATGTGGCTTCCTATCAAGTGGTGGAAACAGGAACCTCCTACTCTGGTTATTCTTTGACAAGATGTTTTCTGTCTTTCCTTCAACGGAAGCCTGCCCTGTGTTTTATGGCGGGGTTGCTGCGCTGTTACTTGGAAGCGAAACAGTGTTGAATTCAACGTTTGATTTGGTTGATTCTACTGATGAGGAAAAGGCTGCCTTTGGAAAAGTCCAGGATTGCTTCAATGAGGCGGGATTTGATGCCAAGCTGAAAGTTGTAGAAATCATGGTAATTTACTCTCCTGACCCTGACTCTGCCCTGCCCACTCACATGCATAGTGTGGTATGCCACATGGGAATAGATCATGCAGTCATGGGATATGTGACAGACAAGAGCTATAAGCAAGGAAGCACATAAATCTTTGCTCCACCCTGCAGCACATGTAATATGCGAGGGCAGTCCACGTACACATCCAGCCTCTGTTGTTGCCAAATATGCCCACAGCATGTGAATCAACTCACACACAGAATAGGGTTGCGAGGCCAAGTGTGGTGAGGCAGGTGATTGTTTTTTTCCTCAGTGAGTGGAACTAGCATTGGAGCAGTAGAATTTTACTGTTTGGGAGGAAAGGAAGCTTTCAGTTCACACACATGTAGGAGTCATGTCAGTTCTACTTTAGGAATATTGAAAAGGAGCCCCTGGCTTCCGAGTCTCTTTCCAGCATGGGACTCCCTGGCTTTGTAAGGTTTCATCACCTCCTCTTGTTCCCACTGTGTGGGCCTTGACTCTGGCTCAGAGTCCCATTTCCACTGACATGTCTACAAGCCTGTTTTTCCACTGTGGTGTTTTGGTGCCTGAGGCTCCTGAGCAGGCTTCTCGGTACCTGTGACTGCTCACCTTGGCTAGCAGTATATCTCCTGAAGAACCATTTTCCTTTATACTTCTTGTCAAAAATACTGAGATTTTGGACAGTCTGTCTCAACATTTTTTCCCTCAAATTGTCTGTTCAAAATGAGAGGTTTTTTTGCAAACAGTAATGCACATAATAGGAGCACACAGAGCACATGGGTTTGTTTACAACACCTGCATGCACATTAGTCCACTCAGCACACCTGACAGAAGAGGCTCAGGTGCAGGAGGTATGACCCAAACCCAGGCTCCAGCACCTTACTCCTCCCTCAGGACCCACCCCGGCTGTGCCCTGATGACCCTTATTATCTCCTCCTCTCCCTGGGGTGGCTGGTTGCTAGATTCCATCCTGACGCCTGTGCCTGGGCTATTAGGGAGCCACCCTCCCCCTGGTCCCTGATGGCAGCCTCCTCTCCATTGGTGGGTCTGTGGGCAGAGTTTCTTGCTGGGGAGGGAGCTGAATCCCTGAGGGTATAGCATGTGGTGATGCTGGGTAGACAGGATAGCCCTGCTGCGGGCTCAGGTGTTGTCCCTCCTCCTCCTACTCCCTCCCAGGGTTCCATCGCCTTTGACAAGGATTGCACCGGCTATCAAGTGTCCACGGTTCTGAGCAGTGTTTTTGGAATAGTTCTCAGTGCAGTCTCTTTGGTGAAATAGTCTTTGCCAGTGATGCCTGGTCTGCGCTCCATGTGCCACCCTGTTCTTCTCAACTGAAACTGGAATCCTGACACCTGTCCCACCCATGTGGTCTCTATCAGGCTTACTCTAATAAAATCACTGCAGCATTGCTTAGTGTGCCCAGTGTCTGTCTGCTGTGGGGAGGATGTGAAGCAGGAGGTCTTGGGTGATGGTGAGAATGACCCATGTGGTTACTGTGGGGAGTATGGGGACTGGGATCAGACAGAACAAGGTAAACCTAGGCCCTGTCCTGACAAACTGTGGAACCATGGGCAGGTTTATTGTAACTTTCTCAAGTCATTCTGTCATCTGCTAAATAGGGGCTGTGTATGAAGATTAAGCGAAAGAAGATATAGGTAACCCTTGCCATCACAGGCCTGGAAGGATATAGCTGTTGTTTGTGGCCATAGATAGCATATCTCACTCTGGTCTTTAGCACGGTGGCAGAGCCTCCAGTCCTTTAAGTGTCCTTTCAGTTACTGGTGAGTGACTCAGGAGATGCCCTGAGCAAGCTTGTGACAGGTCCCCACTTCCTCCCAGTGGCATTCACCATTTTCTAATTGTTAGGTGGGTGACTTTTGAGGAGCCAGACCTTTTGTTTTCAGGGACACTGTTGTTTCTGGGTTCTGCCACGGGGACCAGGACCTCCAGGAAGTCTTGGACCAGGAGGAAGGAAGTGGATGGAAGAAGCTACCCAAGCGGGAATGTTGTTTCCATGGAAACACCTCATGCTGTGAAGTGTGAATTACTGGATGTGCCACATGAGTGAGTGTCCCGAATGCCCCAGCCTAGTTCTAGGAGCATGAAATAGGCAGCTGCATTACCAGTAGGACATTTGTGAAGATACAAGGAAAGGACTAGGTTTTATCCTAGCATCTAGGCCTTTGTCAGATTACTCTTAGCATGACCCACAAAAAGAGTGGCACTACTGGTAAAATGTCTCTACCTTCTGGCCAAGCAGGTCACATTCTGGGAGCTGAAGTTTGGATTTGGAGTAAACGGTGAGGGCCTTGAGTCCTGGCTCTTCTTTGACGTGCTACCTGAATTTAGGCCTTTAAATTCACTTTTGTTCTGTCTGCAATTTGATTTTACATATACCAAGGGCTGGATGTCTGCCAGACACTTAATAAAGTGTCCAGGTCATACTAAAGAGGTCTAAAATGTTGTTGAAAAGTATAAAGTAAAAACTGAACAGATTCAGGACTAAATTGTATTCTTGTATGAGATGAACTGATATCTAAAATTTCAGATATTCCCAAATATGTCTAAAACAATCCTTGTTATAATGAAGGTAACTTAATGTTGGCCCAGCAAACTGAATTCTTGAAGTCAACCAAAAAATTTGAGATCAATAGGAACTGTAAGAAGGGTTGTTCTCACCAGGTATTACAACAGAAGTATGAGTCTCCATAAATAATCCAGTTGTAGTCAAGGATACAACAAGGATCCAAGGATAAATAGATGGTCATTGTGAGAGAAGAGAAAACCCATTATAGAGTCACAGATGGTTTAAAATATAATAAGAACAGTTTATTGAATCTTGAAGAAGGAATGGATTAAAAAAAAAAAAAGGGTGTTGAGGAAAATGAGCAAACATTAAAACAATCTAGATGGATCTGCAAAGCTGTTTCCTGTGGATTTACGTGGAGTAATGATTTAATTGTCATAATTCTAATGTTTAATTATTCATTTGTCACAGGTCACTTCTCCTCCACCCTCCAGTTTCTCTTTCAATTTGACTTTCATGACATCACAGTTTCTTGTTTTCCTCCTGTTTTACTGGAAGATCCTTCTCAGGTTCTCAAGGCTGTATCCTATATCATGGATCATCCTCTTTCCATCTCTTTTCTTTCTCATGTATGTTCACTTTCTCAGTGATACCATCCCGCTTCATCTTCACCTCATAAGTTTCATATTAAAATCTCCAAGCCCTTTACTAAAACATTGCAAAACACAGAATTGACCCTTAGTAAGCATTCATTAAATTAATGGATACTTTTTAAAGAAAGCTCTACAATTTTCTTGGGGGATAAATATCCACAAAATTTAAATAAACCAGTGGACACTTCAAGGGGAATTTTCCATGGAATAGGAATGTCATTTCCCCTTACAAATAGCCACAAGTTTAATGTAATCTCAATGAATATAACAAGAGCATTTTTTGAAAGGCATTTTATTCTTATCAAATTGATCTTAACCATTATCTTATGATCAAGAAATCTCCTTCCTAGGTTTACAATCAAAAGAAATGAAAATTTGTTTTCTCATAAAACCTGCTCACTGATGTTTATGGCCCCTTTTTTCAGATCAGTTTATCAAAACTAGAAAACTCCCTAAGTGTCCTTCAGCTGGTGAATAGATAAACAAAGCATGCCGCATTCCTACAATTGAATCTATGTAACAATTTAAAGGAAGAAACAAAAAACCAATGTAAATGATTTATTATTGCATTTATCAGTAATTTATTCTTATTTATGAGTAATGTTCCATTGTATTGGTATAGAATTTGTTTATCCACCCACATAGTGAGGGCTACTGGAGTTGCTTTTCAATTTTGAGTGTTATAAATAAAGCTGCTATGAATATCTGTGTATATTTTAAAAAATAGGAAAAACCTGCTGACACATGCAACAATGTGAATGAATCTCAAATATATTATGATCAGTAAGAGATTTGGAACAAAGCGACTACAATCAAGAGCTTCCCTGGTGGCCCAGTGACTGGGACTCCATGCTCCCAATCCAGGGACCCAGGTTGAATCTCTGATCAGGGAACTAGATCCCACACATGCAGTGAAGATCCCGCATACTCCAGTTAAGACGTGGCACAGCCAAATAATAAATAAGTAAACATTAATGAACAAGACTGTGGTCATAAGGTTTATTTATATGATATTTATTCTATTTGGGAAAATAAGAATAGCTGTAAAAATGTCAAGTAATTAGGGGTAATAAACCCAGGAGATGCTGAAATGTGCACCCTTATATCTTGGGCAGATGAATGGGCTATTAAAGGAAGACCAGAAATAGTCATTATGGGTTTTATGAAATCTAAGTAATCATGGATTTTATGATCTAAGTCATCATGGATTTTACGGATTTTATGAAAAAGGTAATTTGCCAATCAATGAGGAAATTTGTGTTACTTCATAGATGAAATGGTAGTGGACAAACTAATTGAATATGTGGGGAAATAAAAGTGTTGCATCTGTCTCACAGCCATCTCCAAAATTAATTTCAGATAAGTTAAATATTTACACACTCAAAGACTGGGATAGAAAATGTCATAAAATCCTTAGAAAATATTATGGAAGTCTATATTTTTTAACTTCAGGGTAAGGAAGACCTTTCTAAAGATGAAATGAAACCAGAGTAATAATTTTGACTGCATTAGAAATAAAATGTTCTGTATATTACCATATGTGAAGTAGATCGCCAGTCCAGGTTCGATGCATGAGAGAGGGTGTTCAGGGCTGGTGCTCTGGGAGGACCCTGAGGGATGGGATGGGGAGAGACATGGGAGGAGGGGTTCAGGATGGGGGACACACGTACACCCATGGCTGATTCATGTCAGTGTATGGCAAAAACCACTACAATATTGTAAAGTAATGAGCCTCCAATTAAAATAATTGACAAAAAAAAAAAAAAGAAATGAAAAATTATTAAAAATAAAAAGCACAGTCATATTAAATAAATAAATGTTATTGCATGGCAAAATGTACCATATCTAACTTTTCAGGACATCAGTCAAATGTTATTTCATTGATGTCTTCTTCTTATTTTTATGTTTGGCTTTTCTGGGTCTTCATTACTGTATGGGCATTTTTCTAGTTCTGGTGAGTGGGCTTCCCATTGCCGTAGCTTCTCTTGTGCCAGAGCACAGACTCCAGGCCTGTGGGCTTCAGTCTTTGCAGCACATGGGCTCAGTAGTTAGGGCGGCTGAAATCTAGAGCATAGGCTTGGTAGTTGTGGTGCACAGGTTTTGTTGTTCCATGGCACATAGGGTCTTCTCGGACCAGGGATAGATTGAACCGTGTCTCCTGCATTGGCAGGTGGATTCTTTACCACTGAGCCACCAGGGAAGCCCCTCATTGATGAGTTTGTCAATTCTGTTTAAATTATGACAAGTCTACCCCTTCCTCTGTCCTCTATCGCCCGTCTTCTTTCCCTGATTTCTTGTCTAATGTGCTATGTATTTACCAGGTGTAGGGAAAGAGAAAATTAGCCAAGACGGCATGGTCAGGCTCTCTTGCCCCACACCCTCTTGCTCTTGCCCCACGTTTTATAAAGAATGATTATGAAACAGCTAATATTGCTTATACTACTATGCATGTACATCACGAGGTACTCAGTTGGCCAGGGCTACTTTTGTTCTGTAAGCATATATAAACTTCACCTGATAAAGCTCTGGAGATTGTGTTGTGTTATGCCCACTTGGTGGCTACGTTAGGTGGTAGTGAAGCTGCATTATGGCTGTGTCCACGGGGTTCACGAGAGGAGAGAACACAGCATGTCTGCCGCTGCTACGGCTGCCATTGCCAGCCCAGAGAGAATAAACGTGTCTGCAGATCATACAGCTCTTCAAGTTTTCTTCCAGCTTCCCCTCTGATGCCTTGCCTACCCTGGGTTCAACGAACAGTGTGCACAGTGAGGTACAGATCAGCAAGACACCAGGCTTTCTTGTTTGTTATTTTTCAACAAGCATCAGGCATAAGCTGCATACGTAAAGAAGTTTTAGTCATTAAAGAAATATTCTCCATTTGGAAATTATCTGTCATCTGTCTTCTATGTATGTATTATCCCTTCTTTTCTAAGCCAAATTCCAGAATGTTCTTTGCTTACTCCAGTGTGAAATATCTAATTAAAACAATGCCTTTCCCATGCTGATAGTCAATGGAATATCCTAAGACAGTAAGACCAAATATATACATACATATATATATATATATATATATATATATTACTGACTCAGCAGGAAGTGGATTTATGAAACAACTAAACCTGGCGAAAATATAGGGAAGAATGATGTCCGTAAATTGAACTTCAGGTAGCACAGGAGAGTGGTCACTGAGAGGGGTGGAAAAAGTTGCACTCTATGATTGCCCACCTTTACTGCCTGTACAGAGTGCCCAGATTGCCCTGCAGGAGGCAGGAATTCAAGGAGGGAAAAGAGCAATCTCTCTGAGTTCATGAGAATGAGTTGGGAGTCCAAGATGGTCAGTGTGGTGACATTTTCAGGAGAGAATACTGAAGAAGAGAGAGTTGCACAGAAATAGGACTCCTGGGTTCTACAACAAGTCTCCATCCTATTCACTGAATACTCCCCAATGTGTGCATGTGAAAAAACTGCCCAAAATGAGGAAATAACAACCTGAAACGAGCAGAAGAAATAATACCAAGAATTTATACAAATCTGAAAATAATTTGTATTTCTAACAGCCTTTTTGTAGGAGTACTATGGTTATTCATGGATGTCAAGTCGTTTATTCAGGAAGGTATCTCGGCAGTGGCATAAAGTTTACCTTACATATGGATGCTTTTGTGTCATCTTAACAATGCTTAAATGGCTTCCCTTGTGTCTCAGCGGGAAAGAACCCACCTGCTAACGCAGGAGACATGGGTTCGATCCCAGGTTAGGAAGATACCCTGGAGAGGGAAATAACAACGACTTCAGTATTTTTGCCTTGGAAATCCCATGGACAGAGGAGCCTGGCTGGCTACAGTTTATGGAGTCACAAGAGTCAGGCATGACTGCGTGACTGAAAACAGCAACAACAGTACTTAAAAGAAGCTGCAAATGGATCTAGATATTTCAAAATAAAAGAAACATGGCTAAAAATATCTATAGAATTATAAAGGTATCTAGCAAATAAAAGTTTAAATTTTAGAATATTTGAAATCCAAAAAGTTAGTAGCAGGCATGTAAAGCAGCAGAAAAATATGAACTTTTACAGAAGTAATCAATATAAATGAATCAGTATAAAGAAGTCATTAATATAACCAACTGAAGAATAGCATCAGTATAAACCATTGAAGAAGAAATCAATGTAAACAAACCCAGAATATTAGATAAAATATTAAAGGTTATTAAAAATTGTATTCCAAATGTTTAAGAAGGGAGAGTATGGACATGTAAGCTAGAAGCATAAATATATTTTGTAAAAACTCAAAGTAAACTTGAATAGATAAGAAGTATATTTCACTGAATGGAATTAACAATGGATTAGTAATTGTAAAAGAAGAAAATATTAATGACTTTGAAATAGACAATGGCAGAAACTATCCAGTTAAAAACAGAAATGGTTGAAAAATGATAAAAAGCAGATCAATGAACTGTAAGACAAACCTGGGGGAGGGGAAATACATGATTCATTCAAATATCTTAGGGAGTAATGGTCAAAGTCTGCCTATGTTTGATGAAAAGTATAAACCTATAGATATACAACTCTTGGTTAATTTTAAGCATAAGAAACAGGAATAAAACTGCACTTAGCACACTTTAATCAGATTTCTTGAATGTAGTGATAAAATAGAAATCTGGAAAGCAGCCAGAGAAACAGACAAAGATAAGAGGACAGCACACTTCTCTTAGGAAACAATGTGATTTAGTGAAGTATTGAAAATACTAAAAGAAAAATATTGAGAATCTCTAATTATCGGCCTGGTGAAACTAGTTTTTAAAAATAAAGGAAAAATAGGAGGAGGAGCTAAGATGGCGGAGGAGTAGGATGGGGAGAACACTTTCTCCCCCACAAATTCATCAAAAGAACATTTAAACGCCGAGTAAATTCCACAAAACAACTTCTGAATGCCGGCAGAGGACATCAGGCACCCAGAAAAGCAACCCAAGTCTTCGAAAGGAGGTAGGAAAAAATATAAAAGACAAAAAAAGGGACAAAAGAGGGAGTGACGGAGTTCCGTTCCAGGAAGGGAGTCTTAAAAAGAGAGAAGTTTCCAAACACCAGGAAACCTTCTCACTGCCGAATCTGTGCCAAGCCTTGGAAGCACAGAGGGCAACATAACAGGGAGGAAAAATAAATAAACAATTAAAACCCGCACATTGCAAGCCCTATGGTAACTCCCCCAGCGGAGAAGCAGTGCAGACGCCTGCATCTGCCATTAGCAAGCGGGGGCTGGGCAGGGAAGCGCGGCGCAGGCTGCATCGCAAGAATCTGGCCTGAATACCCCGAGCGCTATCTGAGCGAAATAATTTGGGCTAGCAAACCAGACTGTGGGATATCTACCACGCGAAAAGCCAGCCGTAACCTATGACACCGCCAGGCCCGCACACGGAGCAAAGGGCTGAACAGAGATAGCCGGCAGCAGACCATCCCCCTCTGGTGATAGGCAGCCAGAGCTGGAAGGGGACAATCACAGCCCCAGAGAGACATTATCTATAAAACTGTAAGCAGGCTTCTTTGCTAACTAAAACTTCTTGGGGGTTTGGATGGTCAACATCTGCCTGAGAAGGTGTGCCAGTGCACACCTAGAAAACTGAGCGGTGGGGAGGCGATAAGTCGCAGCAATCGCGAGCGCAAAACACCTCATCACCTGAGCTGCTCGGATCTGGGAAGGGCACAAAACGCAGGCCCAACCGAGAGTCTGCGCCTCTGAGGACTACCCAAGTGCCTGAACCTGAGCGGCTTGGACCTGGGAAGTACAGGCAGCCCAGGGCCGCCGCGGATGGTTCCCGGTGGAGCAACCTAGAGCCTGAGCAGTGTGGGCAGAACGACTACACGTGCCGTGAACAGGGGGCAGACCCAGTGTGGCTGAGGCACTGAGAGCACACGCCAGTGTTATTTGTTTGCAGCATCCCTCCCTCCCTCCCCCCAGCACGACTGAACAAGTGAGCCTAAAAATAAAATAAATAAAAGCGTCCTCCACCATCCCCTTTGTGTCAGGGCGGAAACCAGACACTGAAGAGACCAGCAAACAGAAGAAGCTATAACAGAGGGAACCGTCTTGGAAGCTACAGGCAATAGATTAAAACCCTGTGGTTACTACCAACTACATAGGAAGGGGCCTATAGATCTTGAGAAATATAAGTCGGACCAAGGAACTAGCCAAAAATGAACTGAACCCACAATACTCACAACAAAACTGGAGAAAGTCCTAGATATATTTTTACTATTTGTATGATCATTCTTTCTTTCTTTTTTTTTAAATTATTTTTTTAATTAAAAAAATTTAAGTCCTCTATTATTCCTTTAATTTCCACTTTTATAACCGATTACTTTGCAAAAAAAAAAAAAACCTATTTTTTTTAAAGCAAACTTCATATATATATATTTTATAGTTTTTTTACCTTTTTTTTCCTTCTTTTCTTTAACATTGTATTTTTAAAATTCCAAAGTCTACTCTAGATTTTTAATTTTAGCTTTTTAGTATTTGTTATCAATTTTGTACCTATAGTTTTTTTTTTTTTTATAATTTTGTGACCCCTTTTTTTTTTTTTTTTCTTTTTCTCTGTTTCTTTCTCTTCTTCTTTTAAATAACATTGTATATCTGAAATTCCAAACTCTACTCTAGATTTTTAATTTATGCTTTTTGGTATTTGTTATCAATTTTGTACCTGTATTTTTTTTATAATTTATGCGACTTTGTTTGTTCTTGTTTGTTTGTTTTTCTCTCTCTTTCTTTCTCTTCTTCTTTTTTTAACATTGTATTTTTGAAATTCCAAACTCTACTCTAGATTTTTAACTTTTGCTTTTTGGTATTAGTTAACAATTTTGTACCTATATTTTCTTTATAATTTTCGTGACCTTGTTTGTTTTTGTTTGTTCATTTTTTCTCTCTTTCTTTTCCTTCTTCTTTTCTTTAACATCGTATTTTTGAAATTCCAAACTCTACTCTAGATTTTTAATTTTTGCTTTTATGTATTTGTTACCAATTTTGTACCTTTAAGAACCCAATCTTCAGTACCCATTTTTCACTAGGAAGCGAGATTACTGGCTTAACTGCTCTCTCTCCCTTTGGACTCTCCTTTTTCTCCACCAGGTCGCCTGTGTCTCCTCCCTAACCCCTCTCTACTCTACCCAACTCTGTGAATTTCTGTGTGTTCCAGAGAGTGGAGAACACTTAGGGAACTGATTACTGGCTGGATCTGTCTCCCTCCTTTTCATTCCCCCCATTTATCCTCCTGGCCACCTCTGCCACCTTCCTCCTTCTTCTCTTCTCTCTATAACCCTGTGAACAACTCTGAGCGGTCCAGTTATGGAGTGCACATAAGGAAGAGATTACTAAATAGCCCACTCTCTCCTCTATTGATTCCACCTCACCTCATTCGGGTCACCTCTAACTCCCTCCTCACTCTTCTCTTCTCCATATAATGCTGTAAACCTCTCTGGGCGAAACAAGTTTCAGGGCAAGACATACCAAGCAAATTCTCCAGCAGCAAGGAACACAGCCCTGAGCTCCAAGATACAGGCAGCCCAAAGTCACCCCAAAACCATAGACATCCCATAACTCATTACTAGACATTTCATTGCACTCCAGAGAGAAGAAATACAGCTCCACCCACCAGAACACCGACACAAGCTTCCCTAACCAAGAAACCTTGACAAGCCACCTGTACAAACCCACACAGAGCGAGGAAATGCCACAATAAAGAGAACTCCACAAACTGCCAGAATACAGAAAGGACACCCCAAACTCAGCAATTTAAACAAGATAAAGAGACAGAGGAATATCCAGCAGATAAAGGAACAGGATAAATGCCCACCAAACCAAACAAAAGAGGAAGAGATAGGGAATCTACCTGATAAAGAATTCCAAATAATGATAGTGAAATTGATCCAAAATCTTGAAATCAAAATGGAATCACAGATAAATAGCTTGGAGACTAAGATTGAGAAGATGCAAGAAAGGTTTAACAAGGATTTAGAAGAAATAAAAGAGAGTCAATATAAAATGAATAGTGCAATAAATGAAATTAAAAACACTCTGGAGGCAACAAATAGTAGAATAACAGAGGCAGAAGATAGGATTAGTGAATTAGAAGGTAGAATGGTAGAAATAAATGAATCAGAGAGGATAAAAGAAAAATGAACTAAAAGAAATGAGGACAATCTCAGAGACCTCCAGGACAATATTAAACGCTACAAGATTCGAATCATAGGGGTCCCAGAAGAAGAAGACAAAAAGAAAGACCATGAGAAAATACTTGAGGAGATAATAGTTGAAAATTTCCCTAAAATGGGGAAGGAAATGATCACCCAAGTCCAAGAAACCCAGAGAGTCCCAAACAGGATAAACCCAAGGCAAAACACCCCAAGACACATATTAATCAAATTAACAAAGATCAAACACAAAGAACAAATATTAAAAGCCTCAAGGGAAAAACAACAAATAACACGCAAGGGAATTCCCATAAGGATAACAGAAACTCTCCAAGCCAGGAGGGAATGGCAAAACATACTTAAAGTGATGAAAGAAAATAACCTACAGCCCAGATTATTGTGCCCAGCAAGGATCTCATTCAAATATGAAGGAGAAATCAAAAGCTTCTCAGACAAGCAAAAGCTGAGAGAATTCAGCACCACCAAACCAGCTCTCCAACAAATACTAAAGGATATTCTCTAGACAGGAAACACAAAAACAGTGTATAAACTCGAACCCAAAACAATAAAGTAAATGGCAACGGGATCAGTAATTACCTTAAACGTAAATGGGTTGAATGCCCCAACCAAAAGACAAAGACTGGCTGAATGGATACAAAAACAAGACCACTACATATGTTGTCTACAAGAGACCCACCTCAAAACAGGGGACACATACAGACTGAAAGTGAAGGGCTGGATAAAGATTTTCCATGAAAATAGGGACCAAAAGAAAGCAGGAGTAGCAATACTTATATCAGATAAAATAGACTTTAAAACAAAGATTGTGAAAAGAGACAAAGATGGTCACTACCTAATGATCAAAGGATCAATCCAAGAAGAAGATACAACAATTATAAATATATATGCACCCAACACGGGAGCACCGCAATATGTAAGACAAATGCTAACAAGTATGAAAGGAGAAATTAACAATAACACAATAATAGTGGTAGACTTTAATACCCCACTCACACCTATGGATAGATCAACTAAACAGAAAATTAACAAGGAAACACAAACGTTAAATGATACAATAGACCAGTTGGACCTATTTGATATCTATAGGACATTTCATCCCAAAACAATGAATTACACCTTTTTCTCAAGCGCACATGGAATCTTCTCCAGGATAGATCACATCCTGGGCCATAAATCTAGCCTTGGTAAATTCAAAAAAATAGAAATCATTCCAAGCATCTTTTCTGACCACAATGCAGTAAGATTAGATCTCAATTACAGGAGAAAAACTATTAAAAATTCCAACATATGGAGGCTGAACAACACCCTGCTGAATAACCAACAAATCACAGAAGAAATCAAAAAAGAAATCAAAATTTGCATTGAAACGAATGAAAATGAAAACACAACAACCCAAAACCTGTGGGACACTTTAAAAGCAGTCCTAAGGGCTAAGTTCATAGCAATACAGGCATACCTCAAGAAACAAGAAAAAAGTCAAATAAATAACCTAACCCTACACCTAAAGCAACTAGAAAAGGAAGAAATGAAGAACCCCAGGCTTAGTAGAAGGAAAGAAATCTTAAAAATTAGGGCAGAAATAAATGCAAAAGAAACAAAAGAGACCATAGCAAAAATCAACAAAGCCAAAAGCTGGTTCTTTGAAAGGATACATAAAATTGACAAACCATTAGCCAGACTCATCAAGAAACAAAGGGAGAAAAATCAAATCAATAAAATTAGAAATGAAAATGGAGAGATCACAACAGACAACATAGAAATACAAAGCATCATAAGAGACTACTATCAACAATTATATGCCAATAAAATGGACAACGTGGAAGAAATGGACAAATTCTTAGAAAAGTACAACTTTCCAAAACTCGACCAGAAAGAATTAGAAAATCTTAACAGACCCATCACAAGCACAGAAATTGAAACTGTAATCAAAAATCTTCCAGCAAACAAAAGCCCAGGCCCAGACGGCTTCACAGCTGAATTCTACCAAAAATTTAGAGAAGAGCTAACACCTATCCTGCTCAAACTCTTCCAGAAAATTGCAGAGGAAGGTAAACTTCCAAACTCATTCTATGAGGCCACCATCACCCTAATACCAAAACCTGACAAAGAGCCCACAAAAAAAAGAAAACTACAGGCCAATATCACTGATGAACATAGATGCAAAAATCCTTAACAAAATTCTAGCAATCAGAATCCAACAACACATTAAAAAGATCATACACCATGACCAAGTGGGCTTTATCCCAGGGATGCAAGGATTCTTCAATATCCGCAAATCAGTCAATGTTATACACCACATTAACAAATTGTAAAATAAAAACCATATGATTATCTCAATAGATGCAGAGAAAGCCTTTGACAAAATTCAACATCCATTTATGATAAGAACTCTCCAGAAAGCAGGAATAGAAGGAACATACCTCAACATAATAAAAGCTATATATGACAAACCCACAGCAAACATTACCCTCAATGGTGAAAAATTGAAAGCATTTCCTCTAAAGTCAGGAACAAGACAAGGGTGCCCACTTTCACCATTACTATTCAACATAGTTTTGGAAGTTTTGGCCACAGCAATCAGAGCAGAAAAAGAAATAAAAGGAATCCAAATTGGAAAAGAAGAAGTAAAACTCTCACTATTTGCAGATGACATGATCCTCTACATAGAAAACCCTAAAGACTCCACCAGAAAATTACTAGAACTAATCAATGATTATAGTAAAGTTGCAGGATATAAAATCAACACACAGAAATCTCTTGCATTCCTATACACTAATAATGAGAAAACTGAAAGAGAAATTAAGGAAACAATTCCATTCACCATTGCAACGGAAAGAATAAAATACTTAGGAACATATCTACCTAAAGAAACTAAAGACCTATATATAGAAAACTATAAAACACTGGTGAAAGAAATCAAAGAGGACACTAATAGATGGAGAAATATACCATGTTCATGGATTGGAAGAATCAATATAGTGAAAATGAGTATACTACCCAAAGCAATCTATAGATTCAATGCAATCCCTATCAAGCTACCAATGGTATTCTTCACAGAGCTAGAACAAATAATTTTACAATTTGTATGGAAATACAAAAAACCTCGAATAGCCAAAGCTATCTTGAGAAAGAAGAATGGAACTGTAGGAATCAACCTACCTGACTTCAGGCTCTATTACAAAGCCACAGTTATCAAGACAGTATGGTACTGGCACAAAGACAGAAATATTGATCAATGGAACAAAATAGAAAGCCCAGAGATAAATCCATGCACATATGGACACCTTATCTTTGACAAAGGAGGCAAGAATATACAATGGATTAAAGACAATCTCTTTAACAAGTGGTGCTGGGAAAACTGGTCAACCACTTGTAAAAGAATGAAACTAGAACACTTTCTAACACCATACACAAAAATAAACTAAAAATGGATTAAAGGTCTCAACGTAAGACCAGAAACTATAAAACTCCTAGAGGAGAACATGGGGAAAACACTCTCTGACATACATCACAGCAGAATCCTCTATGACCCACCTCCCAGAATATTGGAAATAAAAGCAAAAATAAACAAATGGGACCTAATTAAACTTAAAAGCTTCTGCACAACAAAGGAAACTATTAGCAAGGTGAAAAGGCAGGCTTCAGAATGGGAGAAAATAATAGCAAATGAAGCAACTGACAAAGAACTAATCTCAAAAATATACAAGCAACTCCTACAGCTCAACTCCAGAGAAATAAATGACCCAATCAAAAAATGGGCCAAAGAACTAAACAGACATTTCTCCAAAGAAGACATACAGATGGCTAACAAACACATGAAAAGATGCTCAACATCACTCATTATCAGAGAAATGCAAATCAAAACCACTATCAGGTACCATTTCACGCCAGTCAGAATGGCTGCGATCCATAAGTCTACAAGCAGTAAATGCTGGAGAGGGTGTGGAGAAAAGGGAACTCTCTTACACTGTTGGTGGGAATGCAAACTAGTACAGCCACTATGGAGAACAGTGTGGAGATTCCTTAAAAAACTGGAAATAGAACTGCCTTATGATCCAGCAATCCCACTGCTGGGCATACACACTGAGGAAACCAGAAGGGAAAGAGACACGTGTACCCCAGTGTTCATCACAGCACTGTTTATAATAGCCAGGACATGGAAGCAACCTAGATGCCCATCAGCAGATGAATGGATAAGAAAGCTGTGGTACATATACACAATGGAGTATTACTCAGCCATTAAAAAGAATACATTTGAATCAGTTCTAATGAGATAGATGAAACTGGAACCTATTATACAGAGTGAAGTAAGCCAGAAAGAAAAACACCAATACAGTATACTAATGCATATATATGGAATTTAGAAAGATGGTAACAATAACCCTGTGTACGAGACAGCAAAAGAGACACTGATGTATAGATCAGTCTTATGGACTCTGTTGGAGAGGGAGAGGGTGGGGAGATTTGGGAGAATGGCATTGAAACATGTATAATATCATGTATGAAACGAGTTGCCAGTCCAGGTTCGATGCACGATACTGGATGCTTAGGGCTGGTGCACTGGGACGACCCAGAGGGAGGTTATGGGGAGGGATGAGGGAGGAGGGTTCAGGATGGGGTACACAGGTATACCTGTGGCGGATTCATTTTGATATTTGGCAAAACTAATACAATATTTTAAATTTTAAAAATAAAATAAAATTTAAAAAAAGAAATGAAAAAAAAAAAATAATAAAGGAAAAATAAACATTTTTTTCACATATGCAAAAGCTTTAAGTATTCATCATCATTATACATGCACTATGGGAAGTAACAGAGGATGGGCTGCAGGAAGGACAGACGTGGTACAGCATAGAAATCTAAAACTATACTGGGGGAACAGAGAGCAGGGAAAACTGTTACTATGAGAGCTATCTATATCGCCATGTTTATCCCTAATATAGAAATTTTTTATACATTCACAGTGGATTTTCTTGGACTAAAATATTCAAATAATATATTCAAAAGCAGAAGTTACAGCTGTTGAGAAAATCAGTAAATTGTAATTTAGCTCAAAGAACAATATCCAGAATAAAACAAAGAATATAATAAAATATGGAAGTGTATAAAAGATACCATGGGACACAGTGAAAAGACTGGTCATAAAGAGTCAGACACGACTGAGAGACTGAACTGAACTGAACTGAACTGAAGTAGATACTGAAATGACTGGCAGGAGTCCTATCTCCTGCCAAGAGCTGACTGGCAGGAGGACTCCCAGGGAGCAGAAGCTGCAGTGTGTGAGCCCCCAGCTGTGGGCGTGGAGTAGGTCAGCGGGGATGCTGGCCTCAGTACACTGGGCAGCCAGCGCTGCTGCTTGTGTTGCTTTCTGCCCTACTTGTCTCAAGGATGGCTCTGGCTGGAGGGACGTAAGAGACTTGGGTCAAACAAAGCAAAGGACACTCAGCGAGCTCCATGGAAGGTAAAAGAGTGATCCTCTGGCAATTCCTAGATTGGCTGTATCACTGAAGCCAAGTAGAGTTCCCTGGATGAGATATTAGACAGCCTCCTGGGCACCAAGAGAACTCCTTAGCAGTGCCAGGAGAGGGTATCGGGCTCCCCCCACCTCTTTATTGAGGTATAGTTGCTTTACAATGTTGTGTTAGTTTCTGCTGTACAGCAAAGTGAATCAGGTATCCTTTATATATACCCTTCTTTCTTGGATTTCCTTCCCATTTAGGTCACCACAGAGCACTGAATAGAGTTCCTTGTTCTATACAGTAGGTTCTCATTAGTTATCTATTTTATACATACTGTCAATAGTGTATATATGTCAATCCAAGTCTCCCAATTGATCCCAGTCACCCTTCTCCCATTGGTGTCCATATGTGTTCTCGATGTCTTTGTCTCTATTGTGGTTTGCAAATAAGTTCATCTATACTATTTTTCTAGTTTCCACATATATATGTTATTATATGGTAATTGTTTTTCTGCCTTTTTAAAAACTTTATTTTTATTTGGAGGATAATTGCTTAACAATAGTGTATTAGTTTCTGCAATATAGCAACATGAATCAGCCATAGGTATACATATGTCCCGTTCCCCTTGATCCTCCCTACCACCTCCCACCTCCCACCCCGTCCCACTCTTGTACGTTGTCACACAGCACAAGATATGAGCTCCCTGTATTGTATAGCAAATTTCCACGGGCTGTCTAATTTTACATATGATGATGTATATGATTTAGTGCTAGACTCTCAATTCATCCCACCCTCTCCTTCCCCAACTGTGTCTGCAAGACTGTTCCCTATGTCTCCCTCTCCATTGCTTCCCTGAAGACAGGTTCTTCGGTGCCATCTTTCTTGATTCCATATATATGCATTAATATATGATATTTGTCTTTCTCTTTCTGCCTTACTTCACTCTGTATGACAGTCTCTAGGTCCATGCATGTCTCTTCCAATGGCACAGTTTAGTTCCTTCTTATGATAGTAGTCATGTATGGATGTTTTTCTGGAATTCGCTTCCTTTTTCTGTGATCCACTGGATGTTGGCAATTTCATCTCTGGGTCCTCTGCCTTTTCTAAATCCATCTTGTGCATGTGGAAGTTTTCGGTTCACATATTATTGAAGCCTAGCTTGGAGGATTTTGAGTATGACCTTGCTAGCATATGAAATGAATGCAGTTGTGTGGTAGTTTGCAATTCTTTGACATTACCCTTCTTTGGTACTAGAATGAAAATTGACCTTTCACAGTCCTGTGTCCACTGCTGTTTTCTAAATTTGCTGGCATATGGAATGCAGCACTTTAACAGCATCATGTTTTAGGATTTTTAAATTGCTCAGCTGGAATTCCATCACCTCCACTAGCTTTGTTTATAGTGATGCTTCCTAAGGCCCACTCGACATCACACTCCAGAATGTCTGGCTCTAGGTGAGTGATCATACCATCATGGTTATCTGGATCATTAAGATATTTTTTTGCATAGCTATTTTGTGTATTCTTGCCACCTCTTCTTAATATCTTCTGCTTCTATTTGGTCTATACCATTTCTGTCTTTTACTGTACCCATGTTTGCAGGAAATATTCCCTCAGTATCTCTAACTTTCTTGAAGAGATCTCTAGTCTTCCCATTCAATTGCTTTCCTCTGTCTCTTTGCCTTGTTCACTTAGGAAGCCTTTCTTATCTCTCCTTGCTGTTCTGTGGAACTCTGTGTTCATATGGATATATCTTTCCTTTTATGTTTCAGTGTATATGTAGCATATCTTTCTTGTTTTGAAAGAAATATTTATTCATTTGGCTGTACCGGTTCTTAGTTGCAGCATGCAGGATTTTTGCTGGGGCATGCAAAATCTTTCCCGTGGCATGAAGGCTCTTCATTGTGCCATATTGGCTTAGTTGCTCCGTGGCAGGTGGGATCTTAGTTCCCACATCAGGGATCAAAACCTAGTGCCCTGTATTGGGCAGTGTAGAAGTGTTTGTCACTCATTTGTGTCCAACTCTTTGCAACCCCACGAACTGTAGCCCACCAGGCTCCTCTGTTCATGGGATTCTCCAGGAAAGAATACTGGAGTGGATTGCAAGGCCCTTCTCCAGAGGATCATCTTGACCCAGATATCAAACTCAGGGCTCCTACATTGCAGGCAGATTCTTTACCATCTGAGCTACAGGGAAAACCTGGGTTTAATCCCTGGGTTGGGAAGATCCCCTAGAGAAGGGAAAAGCTACCCACTCCAGTGTCCTGGCCTGGAGAATTCCATGGAGTATAGTCGATGGGGTTGCAAAGAGTCAGACATGACTGAGCGACTTTCACTGCATTGAATGGCAGATTCTTTTTTTTTCTTTTTTTCTTCTTCTTACATTTTGTTTTATTTTATTTTTTAACTTTACAATATTGTATTGGTTTTTCCATACATCAACATGAATCCGTCACAGGTATACATGTGTTTCCCATCCTGAACCCCCCTCCCTCCACCCTCCCCGTACCATCTCTCTGGGTCATCCCAGTGCACCAGCACCAAGCATCCAGTATCATGCATCAAACCTGGACTGGCGATTTGTTTCATATATGATATTATACATGTTTCAATGCCATTCTCCCAAACCATCCCACCATCTCCCTCTCCCACAGAGTCCAAAAGCCTGTTCTATACATCTGTGTCTCTTTTGCTGTCTCGCATACAGGGTTATCATTACCATCTTTCTAAATTCCATATATATGCATTAGTATACTGTATTGGTGTTTTTCTTTCTGGCTGACTTCACTCTGTATAATAGGCTCCAGATTCATCCACCTCATTAGAATTGATTCAAGTGAATTCATTTTAGTGGCTGAGTAAACTCCTTTGTGTATATGTACCACAGCTTTCTTATCCATTCATCTGCTGATGGACATCTGGGTTGCTTCCATGTCCTGGCTATTATAAACAGTGCTGCAATGAACATTGGGGTACACGTGTCTCTTTCAATTCTGGTTTCCTCGGAGTGTATGCCCAGCAGTGGGATTGCTGGATCATAAGGCAGTTCTATTTCCAGTTTTTTAAGGAATCTCCACACTGTTCTCCATAGTGGCTGTACTAGTTTGCATTCCCACCAACAGTGTAAGAGGGTTCCCTTTTCTCCACACCCTCTCCAGCATTTATTGCTTGTAGACTTTTGGATTGCAGCCATTCTGACTGGTGTGAAATGGTACCTGATAGTGGTTTTGATTTGCATTTCTCTGATAATGAGTGATGTTGAGCATCTTTTCATGTGTTTGTTAGCCATCTGTATGTCTTCTTTGGAGAAATGTCTGTTTAGTTCTTTGGCCCATTTTTTGATTGGATCATTTATTTTTCTGGAATTGAGTTGCAGGAATTGCTTGTATATTTTTGAGATTAGTTGTCAGTTGCTTCATTTGCTATTATTTTCTCCCATTCTGAAGGCTGTCATTTCACCTTGCTTATAGTTTCCTTTGTTGTGCAGAAGCTTTTAATTTTAACTAGGTCCCATTTGTTTATTTTTGCTTTTATTTCCAATATTCTGGGGGGTGGGTCATAGAGGATCCTGCTGTGATGTATGTCGGAGAGTGTTTTGCCTATGTTCTCCTCTAGGAGTTTTATAGTTTCTGGTCTTATGTTGAGATCTTTAATCCATTTTGAGTTTATTTTTGTGTATGGTGTTAGAAAGTGTTCTAGTTTCATTCTTTTACAAGTGGTTGACCAGTTTTCCCAGCACCACTTGTTAAAGAGATTGTCTTTAATCCATTGTATATTCTTGCCTCCTTTGTCAAAGATAAGGTGTCCATATGTGCGTGAATTTATCTCTGGGCTTTCTATTTTGTTCCATTGATCTATATTTCTGTCTTTGTGCCAGTACCAGTAATACTGTCTTGATAACTGTGGCTTTGTAGTAGAGCCTGAAGTCAGGCAGGTTGATTCCTCCAGTTCCATTCTTCTTTCTCAAGATTGCTTTGGCTATTCCTGGTTTTTTGTATTTCCATTCAAATTGTGAAATTATTTGTTCTAGCTCTGTGAAAAATACCACTGGTAGCTTGATAGGGATTGCATTGAATCTATAGATTGCTTTGGGTAGTACACTCATTTTCACTATATTGATTCTTCCAATCCATGAACATGGTGTATTTCTCCATCTATTAGTGTTCTCTTTGATTTCTTTCACCAGTGTTTTATAGTTTTCTATATATAGGTCTTTAGTTTCTTTAGGTAGATATGTTCCTAAGTATTTTATTCTTTCCGTTGCAATGGTGAATGGAATTGTTTCCTTAATTTCTCTTGCTATTTTCTCATTATTATGAATGGCAGATTCTTAACCACTCACTGGACCACCAGGAATGTCCATATCTTCTTTATAGGAGAGGCAGTCTTGAGGGTCTTACCAGATCAAGTAGTGATAAATTAAAACTACATGTAAACCTATTGCAGAGTCCTTGAAAGATTTCAATGTTCCACTTGTTAAAAGTTTAGTTGAGGGGTTCCCTGGTGGCTCAGTGGTAAATAATCTGCTTGTCAATGCAGAAGAGCAGGTTGGATCCCTGCTCCAGCAAGATCTCATATGCTGCAGAGCAACTAAGCCCACAGGCCACAGCTATTGAGCCTGTGCTCTAGAGCTTGGGAGCCCAAGTGCTAAGCCCACATACCCTAGAGCCCATGATCTGAAGAAGAAAAGCTATTGCAATGAGAAGCCTGCCACTCACAGTAACTAGAGAAAAGCCCATGCAGCAATTAAGACCTAGCACAGCCAAAAATAAATAAATAAATAAATAAAAAAAATATATATATAAAGTTGAAGAATCAACAATTGGTTTGGCAGGCACAGAAGGCATGGAAGTAGTATATCTGAGACCACAGTGGTGGAGAGACTCTTGGAATGCCTGAAACAGCAATAATTAGGGGAAAATGTACAAGATTCACCATTTGGCACACCAGAAAAAAACCACTGGAAGGAGTCAGGTGAATGTCAGCTCTCCCTGGAACCCATACTGTTTACACATGATCCTATCTTTGCTGACATCATTCCACCTCCCTAACCAGCCTGTATCCTCTTGGAAGATATATGCTCATGAGTTCCTTATACACTTACAACACTTGCTAAAAACATCCTCATTTCATGACAAGTCCTACTGTTTTAGTTGGGCTGGGAGCATTGTTAGGGAAAGTGAAAATGTTTAGACACCTAATCTCAGTTTACCTCACATTTCTCTTCAACCATCTCTTTTAACTTTTATATTCTCATCTTACTCCATTTTTTGATCCAAAATATTTCCCATTCTACTCAATATGCCAGCAAATTTGGAAAACTCAGCAGTGGCCACAGGACTGGAAAAGGTCAATTTTCATTCCAATCCCAAAGAAAGGCAATGCCAAAGAATGCTCAAACTACTGCACAATTGCACTCATCTCACACGCTAGTAATGTAATGCTCAAAATTCTCCAAGCCAGGCTTCAGCAATACGTGAACCATGAACTTCCAGATGTTCAAGCTGGTGTTAGAAAAGGCAGAGGAACCAGAGATCAAATTGCCAACATCCGCTGGATCATGGAAAAAGCAAGAGAGTTCCAGAAAAACATCTATTTCTGCTTTATTGACTATGTCAAAGCCTTTGACTGTGTGGATCACAATAAACTGTGGAAAATTCTGAAAGAGATGGGAATACCAGACCACCTGACCTGCCTCTTGAGAAATCTGTATGCAGGTCAGGAAGCAACAGTTAGAACTGGACATGGAACAACAGACTGGTTCCAAATAGGAAAAGGAGTATGTCAAGGCTGTATATTGTCACCCTGCTCATTTACTTTATATGCAGAGTACATCATGAGAAACGCTGGGCTGGAAGAAGCACAAGCTGGAATAAAGATTGCTGGGAGAAATATCAGTAATGTCAGATATGCAGATGACACCACCCTTATGGCAGAAAGTGAAGAGGAACTAAAAAGCCTCTTGATGAAAGTGAAAGTGGAGAGTGAAAAAGTTGGCTTAAAGCTCAACATTCAGAAAATGAAGATCATGGCTTCTGGTCCCGTCACTTCATGGGAAATGGATGGGGAAACAGTGTCAGACTTTATTTTGGGGGGCTCCAAAATCACTACAGATGGTGACTGCTGCCATGAAATTAAAAGACGCTTACTCCTTGGAAGAAAAGTTATGACCAACCTAGATAGCAATTCAAAAGCAGAGACATTACTTTGCCAACAAAGGTCCATCTAGTCAAGGCTATGGTTTTTCCAGTGGTCATGTATGGATGTGAGAGTTGGACTGTGAAGAAAGCTGAGCACCAACGAATTGATGCTTTTGAACTGTGGTGTTGGAGAAGACTCTTGAGAGTCCCTTGGACTACAAGGAGATCCAACCAGTCCATTCTAAAGATCAGCCCTGGGATTTCTTTTTTTTTTTTTTCCTAATTTTATTTTATTTTTAAACTTTACATAATTGTATTAGTTTTGCCAAATATCAAAATGAATCTGCTGCAGGTATACATGTGTTCCCCATCCTGAACCCTCCTCCCTCCTCCCTCCCCATACCATCCCTCTGGGTCGTCCCAGTGCACTAGCCCCAAGCATCCAGTATCGTGCATCGAACCTGGACTGGCAACTCGTTTCTTACATGATATTTCACATGTTTCAATGCCATTCTCCCAAATCTTCCCACCCTCTCCCTCTCCCACAGAGTCCAATAGCCCTGGGATTTCTTTGGAAGGAATGATGCTAAAGCTGAAACTGCAGTACTTTGGCCACCTCATGCAAAGAAATGACTCATTGGAAAAGACCCTGATGCTGGGAGGGATTGGGGGCAGGAGGAGAAGGGGACGACAGAGGATGAGATGGCTGGATGGTATCACCAATTCAATGGATGTGAGTTTGAGTGAACTCCGGGAGTTGGTGATGGACAGGGAGGCCTGGTGTGCTGTGATTCATGGGGTCACAAAGAGTCAGACATGACTGAGTGACTGAAGTGAACTGAACCTTTAGCCTCCAAACAGATGCATTTTGACCACAGAAGTAGAAGCTTTATGGCCTCTCCCCCTACTGGCACACTTTGAGTTATTAAAGACGGACATGGTAGTGTGTTGACATGATTACATAATATTTTAAAATAAAATTTGAGAAGTAAGGTATTTTAAGTACCATTCACATAGCTCTTCTTTTTATTCTGATTTGCTTTCCTTTACATTTTTGAATGTTTGCAGTTACTTTTTTTTGTTTTGTGGGTTTTGGTTGTTTTTATTCTTGTTTTTGGTAATGGGACTATAGAGTCTTTTCCAAACAATTTATTCGTAAAGATTTCATGTATAATAAATGCACTCATTTTTAGGCATTAAGCAAGTCTATTATTTTATCCATATAAAGGATATTATGTAAAGTATAATCTTTTCTATCTATTCCTTTTATTGAAATACCTTGTTGTATGTAGTAGTTTATTGCCAAGTAATATTTTATCATATGGATATGCCAAAATTTATTAATCCATTTACATGCTGGCAGTGATTTCTGTTTTTTCATTTTTATTTTTGTTGTTGTTCAGTTGCCAAGCCGTGTCTGACTATGGTCTGGAGCATGTCAGGAATCTCTATCCCTCACCATCTCCCGGAGTTTGCCCAATTTCATGACCAGTGAATCAGTGATACTATCCAACCTTCTCATCCTCTGTCACCCTCTTCTTATTATTTTAATGGACAGCCACATGAAATCCTATTTTTTACTTTCTGATTTTTTCTTTAGAAATCTATTCTGTGGCTGTCATAAATACACAGCCACAGAATCTCCTCTAAGGTCAGTGTTGTTACAAGAAAATCAGACCTGAGGAAGTTGGTGGCTTTCAACAGCATCTTCAACAATGACTCCTTTATTGAACTAGTTCTTGACCACATAGCATGCGCTAGGTCTTTCATGCTTTGGCTTGCTCAGCTGTCCTTATATCTAAATGACTGGGACAGTCTAGTCAATCAGGGAGATTTTAAATTATGTTCAATGACAAATGAAATAAACAGATGGTCACAAAGCTACAGATACCAAGTTGGCATACTTGGTTCATGTACTGTCATTAACTTAGTGAACTCAAACCTAGGAGACCACACCTTTAGAAAACTCAGACACATTAGTATACCAGGTAGAAGAATTACAAATACCATCCATAGAGGGGCAAGGAAAAAGGAGCTTTTTTATTTTCTTGTCAGTGGGACAATCCCAGTTGATACCTGTTGTGCCAGAGTCCCCAACTGCCCTAACATTTCTCTCTGGAAATCTATATTCCTAATGACTATTTTGAGTATTGTTAGCTGTCAGCACAATATTGTACATTAGTTCTCTAGAATTTTTCATTTTGCACATTGAATAAACCTGTCAACAGATATTCCCACTTTCCGACTAGCTTGTTCTTTTAGAATGGTATTAGAAAATAACATTCTATTTTCTATTTCTATGGGTTTAAATACTTTTTTCCTTTTTAAATGAAAATGCTTTAAATTTTAAAGAAAATTTTTAGCATGCCATGCAGCTTGTGGGATCTTAGTTCTCCACCAGGGATTGAACCCAGGCCTTCAGCAATGAGAGCACAGAGTCCTAACCACAGGACTGCCAGTGAATCTCTGGATCTACCTGCTTTACATACTACCTCATATAAGTGTGATCATGCAGAATTTGTCTTTCTGTGACTGGCTAATTTTACTTGGAATAATGTCCTGAAAGATTCATCTATGTTGTCGCATATAGTAAGATTTCCTTCTTTTTAAAGACTGAATAATATTCCCCTGTGTATATATGTCTATATGTATGTATGTGTGTGCATGCAGGTGTGTGTGTTAGTCGTTTAGTCGTGTTTGACTCTTTGCGACCCTATGGACTACAGCCCACCAGGCTCATCTCTCCTTGTGCTTCCCCAGGCAAGAATACTGGAGTGGGTTGCCATTCCCTTCTCCAGGGACTCCTCCTTACCCAGGGATTGAATCCAGGTCTCCTGCATTGCAGGCAGATTCTTTACCGACTGAACTCCCAGGGAAGCCTGTGTCTCTGTGTGTATACATATGTGTGTGTGTGTGTGAGAGTATCACAATTTCTTTATCCATTTATCTGTTGCTGGATCTTTAGCTTGCCCCCATGTCTTTGCTCCTGTGACTAATGTTACAATGAGATCCTGATTTTCATTCTTCTAGGTAGATACCCAAAAGTCGGCTGCTAGATCATATGGCCATGGCATTTTTCAATTTTTGAGGACTCTTCATACTGTTATCCATAATGGCTGCACCAGCATACGTTCTCTATTTCTCAATACACATGCCAGTACTAGTCTTTTTTTCAAAAATGATTTTCATAACAAGTCTGAGGTGATATCTGACTGTGGTTTTCCTTTGTATTTCCATTACAGTTATTGATATTAAGCACCTTTTATATCCCTGTTGGCTTGTTTTTATATCTTCTTTGGAGAATTGTCTCTTTAGGTCCTTAGCTTATTTTTAATTGAGATATTTCCTTGTTTTACATGCGAGTGTAGGAATTACTTGCATATTCTACATGTTAACTTCTGATCAGATATGTGGTGCAAAACTATTTTTCCATTCTGTATGTGGCCTTTTACTCTGTTGATGATTTCTTGTGCAAAGCGTTTTAATTTTGTAAAATCCCACTTGTCTACTTTTGCTTTTTTTTTTTTTTTACTTTTGCTTTTGTTGCCTGTTCTTTGGGTGGAATATCCAAGAAATCATTGCCAAAACCCATGTCATAATGTTTTCCCCCTATGTTTCCTTCTTGTAATTTTAATTTTAGGTGTTATGTTTCAGTCTTTAATCTGCTTTGAGTGGTTTTGCGTTTGGTATAAGAAAGTGGTATAAGAAAGTCACATTTCATTATTTTTCATCTATCTATCCAGTGGTTCCCAACACCATTTATGGAAGAAACTGTCTTTCTCCACTGTGTATTCCTGGCACCCTTGTCCCAGGTCACTTGACTGTATGTGTGTGTGCATTTTCTGGGCTCTCTAATCTGTTCCAGTGGACTATATGTCTGCATGTAAGTATCATACTGTTTCAGTTACTGCAGCTTTGTAATATGTTTTGAAATGAAGAGATACAGTGCCTCTAGCTTTGTTTCTCTTTCTCCAGATTGTTTTGGATATTTAGAATACTTTGTGGTTGCATATGATTTTTAGGATCATTTTTCTAGTTCTGTAAAAAATGCCTTGTGATTTAGATTAGGGACTTCATTTGGGATTGTATGACTATCATCACAATTAGGCTTCCAGTTAATGAATGTGGGGTATTGGTCTTCTTATTTGTGTCTTCTTTAATGTTTTTTATCAGTGTTTTCTAGTTTTCAGTGTAGTAGTCTTTAACCTGTGTAATTCATTGTATTCTAAGCATTTTATCTTTTGTTAATTTCCTTATGGAGTTTTCATTGTTAGTGTGGAAGTACAGCTGTAATGGAGAAGGCAATGGCACCACACTCCAGTACTCTTGCCTGGAAAACCCCATGGATGGAGGAGCCTGGTGGGCTACGGTCCATGGGGTCGCTAGGAGGCGAACACGACTGAGCGACTTCACTTTCATTTTTCACTCTAATGCATTGGAGAAGGAAATGGCAACCCACTCCAGTGTTCTTGCCTTGAGAATCCCAGGGATGGGGGAGCCTGGTGGTCTGCCATCTATGGGGTCACACAGAATCAGACCTGACTGAAGCGACTTAGAAACAGCTGTAATGGTTGTCATCAGTGTCTCTAGGTTCAGCAATAGGAAAACATGGCAGGTAGTGGTGATTGCTAGTGCCACGAATGTGCACAGGCTCAACTGTGGGACTGAGGTAAATGCACAAGGCAGTGGTGTATGCATCGTGGCAAGAGCAGGGCCTGTCTTAGGATCTTGGACTGATCACAGCACACAAGTTCAGTTGCTGTGTCAGAGCTGGTGGCAGGTACATGCCTGGCTTCAGGACCAGGACTGGCTTTGCTGCATCCATGATGGCTGTGCTGAGTTCCAGGGAGGCACTAGTTCTCATGGTTCCTGTTAGGGAGGGTAGAGGGACTCAGCACCAGGAATCTGAGACCTTAAAACCTGTGGGACCTTCTGTTGGGGGAGCTGTGGGCACATGCGGTGGTTATGCTGGCTGTTGGTTTCCTGCACAGCTTTGCCTCATCTTACTTGCAGTACTTGCAGCACTGCTGTGTTGCTGCAACTTCTTAAGTGGACTCCTGAGCTCTGTCAGAGCTGTTTCACTCACATCTGTCTGTCCAATCGTTGTTTTCATTGTGGGGATAGAGAATGGGATCTCCTACTAAACCATCTTGCATTTATATAGAGAGACATTACTCTATATACATTTTAGAATTAGTTTGTCAATTTATGCAAACTTCCTGCTGGCATATGAATCAGGATTGCTTTGAAACTAAAGATCAATATAATTGAAATCTTACCAATATCGAGTCCTTCAATATAGAAGCATGGTATATGTCTCCATTTCTTTATGACCTTTTATTTCCCTCAGAAATTAATGTTTTGTAGTTTCCATTCTACAGATCTTACATGTATTTTATTGATTCCATACCACATTATTCTTATGTTTTTGGTGGTCTTACAGATGATATTTTGCTTCATTTTCTGGTTGTATTTTGCCTGTATGTCAAATACACTTGATTTTTATATATTGAGTTGTAATTTGCAAATATGTTCAACTCACTTTTATGCAAAATGATGTTTTTGTAGATTCTTTAGAATGTTCTCTGTATATTATAGTTTAGTCTGTGTATTTAGTGTTTTCTGTGAATGAGAAGAGTTTGATTTCTTCCCCTCCAAGTGTACTTTGTTTACACCTTTTCTTGCCTTATTGCAGTTGTGAGAGCTCTCAGTCCAGTGTTGACTAGAAATAGGAAAAAATAGACTTTTTTCTTTGTCCTTCATTAAATGTGATGTTAGATGAAGTCTTGTTTATTTTTGATGCACTTTATTAAATTGAGGAAGTTTTCTTCTATTACTATTATACTAAAAGGCTTAATGGATGTTGATTTTTTCCATTTCTTTTCCACATGTTTTGATGTTTTATATACAGTTTTACCTCTTCCTTTACAGTCTGTATATATATATTTAAAAAATTTTTTTGCTTCACTACTCAGAACTGCCAATAAAATGTTCCAAAAATTTTTTGAAGTTGGCATCTTTGCCTTCCTTTCCATTTTAGGAGGAAAGCTCTTGGTCTTTCACCATTTATTTTTATGCCAGTTGTAGGTGGTTTTATTGGATGGAACTCATAATGTTGAATAAGTTTCCTTTTCATCTTAATTTATCAATGTGACTTATTATGAATGTTTGATTTTTAAAATATATTTTCACTTCAGTTGGGATGATCATATGACTCTACTCCATTATTCTGTTAATATGGTAGATTTCCTTGATTGACTTATATATATATATATATTTTTTTAATTTAAATTTATTTATTTTAATTATAAGCTACTTACTTTACAATATTGTATTGGTTTTGCCATACATCAACATGAATCCACCACGGGTGTACACGTGTTCCCAATCCTGAACCCCCCTCCCACCTCCCTCCTCATACCATCCTTCTGGGTCATCCCAGTGCACCAGCCCCAAGCATCCTGTATCCTGCACCTTGATTGACTTTGAATGTTAAAGCAATCATACATTCCTGGGATAAAGCGCCATTTGTGATTATGTGTCACTTATTTATGTGTTGCTGGATTTGCTTCGCCAAAGTGTTAATTGTGGGGGGTATATGCTTATGACAGCTATGGCTCTATAATTTTCTTGTAATATTTTTTCTTGAAAATATGATGAGATTTTACTGACCTCAAGAGATGAGCTGGAAAGTTTGTTTGTCTTTCATTTTCTTAAGCCATTTATATAAGATCATTATTTATATCTTCTTTAAATATTTTCTAATATTCACCAGTATAACTCTATCAGCCTGGAACTTCTATGTGAGACAGCTTAATTAAAGGTTATATTTTTCTTTTGCATTGAGCCACTGTGTAATTTTTGTCTTCCTTTAAGTTGTTCTTTTCATCTAAGCCATTTAGTTAATGGCCATGGATTTTTGCATCTATGTTCATCAGTGATATTGGCCTGTAGTTTTCTTTTTTTGTGGCATCTTTGTCACGTTTTGGTATTAGGGTGATGGTGGCCTCATAGAATGAGTTTGGAAGTTTGCCTTCCTCTGCAATTTTCTGGAAGAGTTTGAGTAGGATAGGTGTTAGCTCTTCTCTAAGTTTTTGGTAGAATTCAGTTGTGAAGACTTCTGGACCTGGGCTTTTGTTTGCCGGAAGATTTCTGATTACAGTTTCAATTTCCGTGCTTGTGATGGGTCTGTTAAGATTTTCTATTGCTTCCTGGTTCAGTTTTGGAAAATTTTACTTTTCTAAGAATTCGTCCATTTCTTCCAAGTTGTCCATTTTATTGGCATATAGTTGCTGATAGTAGTCTCTTATGATCCTTTGTATTTCTGTGTTGTCTGTTGTAATCTCTCCATTTTCAATTCTAATTTTATTGATTTGATTTTTCTCCCTTTATTTCTTGATAAGTCTGGCTAATGGTATGTCAATTTTATTTATCCTCTCAAAGAACCAGCTTTTGGCTTTGTTGATTTTTGCTATGGTCTCTTTTGTTTCTTTTGCATGTATTTCTGCCCTAATTTTTAAGATTTCTTTCCTTCTACTAACCCTGGGGTTCTTCATCTCTTCCTTTTCTAGTTGCTTTAGGTGTAGAGTTAGGTTATTTATTTGACTTGTTTCTTGAGGTATGCCTGTATTGCTATGAACTTTCCCCTTAGCACTGCTTTTACAGTGTCCCACAGGTTTTGGGTTGTTGTGTTTTCATTTTCATTCGTTTCTATGCAAATTTTGATTTCTTTTTTGATTTCTTCTGTGATTTGTTGGTTATTCAGCAGCGTGTTGTTCAGCCTCCATATGTTGGAATTTTTATTAGTTTTTTTTTTTTTCCTGTAATTGAGATCTAATCTTACTGCATTGTGGTCAGAAAAGATGCCTGGAATGATTTCAATTTTTTAAAATTTACCAAGGCTACATTTATGGCCCAGGATGTGAACTATCCTGGAGAAGGTTCCGTGTGCACTTGTGAAAAAGGTGAAATTCATTGTTTGGGAGTGAAATGTCCTATAGATATCAATTAGGTCTAACTGGTCTATTGTATCATTTAAAGTTTGTGTTTCTTTGTTAATTTTCTGTTTAGTTGGTCTATCCATAGGTGTGAGTGGGGTATTAAAGTTTCCCACTATTATTGTGTTATTCCCCTTTCATACTTGTTAGCATTTGTCTTACATATTGCTGTGGTCCTATGTTGGGTGCATATATATTTGTAATTGTTATATCTTTTTCTTGGATTGATCCTTTAATCATCGTGTACTGTCCTTCTTTGTCTGTTTTCACAGCCTTTGCTTTAAAGTCTATTTTATCTGACAGGAGCATTGCTACTCCTTCTTTCTTTTGGTCTTATTTGCATGGAAAATCTTTTTCCACCACTTCACTTTCTTTCTGTATGTGTCCCCTGTTTTGAGGTGGGTCTCTTGTAGACAACATATGTAGTGGTCTTGTTTTTGTATCCATTCAGCCCGTCTTTGTCTTTTGGTTGGGGCATTCAACCCATTTACGTTTAAGGTAATTATTGATAAGTATGATCCCGTTGCCATTTACTTTATTGTCTTCAGTTTGAGTTTACACACCCTTTTTGTGTTTCCTATCTAGAGAAAATCCTTTAGCATTTGTTGGAGAGCTGGTTTGGTGGTGCAGAATTCTCTCAGCTTTTGCTTGTCTGTAAAGCTTTTGATTTCTCCTTCATATTTGAATGAGATCCTTTCTGGGTATGGTAATCTGGGCCATAGGTTATTTTCTTTCATCACTTTAAGTATGTCCTGCCATTCCATCCTGGCCTAAAGAGTTTCTATTGAAAGATCAGCTGTTATCCTTATGGGAATCCCCTTGTGTGTTATTTGTTGTTTTTCCCTTGCTGCTTTTAATATTTGTTCTTTGTGTTTGATCTTTTTAAATTTGATTAATATGTATCTTGGGGTGTTTTGCCTTGGGTTTATCCTGTTTGGGACTCTCTGGGTTTCTTGGACTTGGGTGATTATTTCCTTCCCCATTTTAGGGAATTTTTCAACTATTATCTCCTCAAGTATTTTCTCATGGTCTTTCTTTTTGTTTTCTTCTTCTGGGACTCCTATGATTCGAATGTTGGGGTGTTTCACATTGTCCCAGAGGTCTCTGAGATTGTCCTCATTTCTTTTAATTCGCTTTTCTTTTTCCTCTCTGATTCACTTATTTCTACCATTCTATCTTCTACTTCACTAATCCTATCTTCTGCCTCCATTATTCTACTATTTATTGCCTTCAGAGTGTTTTTGATCTCATTTATTGCATTATTCATTATATATTGACTCTTTTTTTAATTTCTTCTAGGTCCTTGTTAAACCTTTCTTGCATCTTCTCAATCCTTGTATCCAGGCTATTTATCTGTGATTCCATTTTGATTTCAAGATTTTGGATCATTTTCACTATCATGATTCAGAATTCTTTATCAAGTAGATTCCCTATCTCTTCCTCTTTTGTTTGGTTTGGTGGGCATTTATCCTGTTCCTTTATCTGCTGGGTATTCCTCTGTCCCTTCATCTTGTTTATATTGCTGTGTGTATTCTGGAAGTTTGTGGAGTTCTCTTTATTGTGGAGTTTCCGCACTGTGGGTTGGGTTGTATGGGTGGCTTGTCAAGGTTTCCTGGTTAGGGAAGCTTGTGTCGGTGTTCTGGAGGGTGGAGCTGGATTTCTTCTCTCTGGAGTGCAATGAAGTGTCCAATAATGAGTTACGAGGTGTCAATGGGTTTGGAGTAACTTTGGGCAGCCTGTATATTGAAGCTCAGGGCTGTGTTCCTGGGTTGCTGGAGAATTTGAGTGGTATGTCTTGCCCTGGAACTTGTTGGCCCTTGGGTGGTGCTTGGTTTCAGTGTAGGTATGAAGGTGTTTGATGAGCTTCTATCGATTATTGTTCCCTGGAGTCAGGAGTTCTCTGGTGTCTCAGGATTTGGACTTAAGCCTCCTGCTTCTGGTTTTCAGTCTTATTTTTACAGTAATCTCAAGACTTCTCCATCTATACAGCACCGTTGATAAAACATCTAGGTTAAAGATGAAAAGTTTCTCCACAGTGAGGGACACCCAGAGAGGTTCACAGAGTTACATGGAGAAGAGAAGAGGGAGGAGGGATTTAGAGGTGACCCGAATGAGATGAGGTGGAATCAAAAGAGGTGAGAGCAAGCTAGCCAGTAATCCCTTCCTTATTTGCACTTCACAGTCTGGACCACTCAGAGATGTTCATGGAGTTACACTGAGAAGAGAAGAGGGAGAAAGGAGACAGGTGGCCAGGAAGATAAAGGGAGTGAATCAAAAGGAGAGAGACAGATCCAGCCAGTAATCAGTTCCCTAAGTGTTCTCCACCATCCGGAACACACAAAGAGATTCACAGAGTTGGGTAGAGAAGAGAAGGGGGAGGGAGGAGATAGAGGCGACCTGGTGGAGAAAAAAAGAGAGTCCAAAGACGGAGAGAGCAGTCAAGCCAGTAATCTCACTCACAAGTAAAAATGGGTACTGAAGATTGGATTCTTAAAGGTACAAAGTTGATAACAAACACCAAAAAGCAAAAATTAAAAATCTAGAGTAGAGGTTGGATTTTCAAAAAAACAATATTAAAGAAAAGGAAAACAAAAACAATCACAGTTCAGTTCAGTTCAGTTCACTTCAGTCGCTCAGTCATGTCCGACTCTTTGCGACCCCATGAATCGCAGCACGCCAGGCCTCCCTGTCCATCACCAACTCCCGGAGTTCACTCATCTCCCATCCGTCGAGTCAGTGATGCCATCCAGCCATCTCATCCTCTGTCGTCCCCTTCTCCTCCTGCCCCCTAACCCTCCCAGCATCAGAGTCTTTTCCAATGAGTCAATTCTTCGCATGAGGTGGCAAAAGTACTGGAGTTTCAGCTTCAGCATCATTCCTTCCAAAGAAATCCCAGGGCTGATCTCCTTTAGAATGGACTGGTTGGATCTCCTTGTAGTCCAAGGGACTCTCAAGAGTCGTCTCCAACACCACGGTTCAAAAGCATCAATTCGTTGGTGCTCAGCTTTCTTCACAGTCCAACTCTCACATCCATACATGACCAATGGAAAAACCATAGCTTTGACTAGATGGACCTTTGTTGGCAAAGTAATGTCGCTTTTGAATTGCTATCTAGGTTGGTCATAACTTTTCTTCCAAGGAGTAAGCGTCTTTTAATTTCATGGTGGCAGTCACCATCTGCAGTGATTTTGGAGCCCCCCAAAATAAAGTCTGACACTGTTTCCACTGCTTCCCCATCTATTTCCCATGAAGTGATGGGACCAGAAGCCATGATCTTCGTTTTCTGAATGTTGAGATTTAAGCCAACTTTTTCACTCTCCTCTTTCACCTTCATCAAGAGGCTTTTTAGTTCCTCTTCACTTTCTGCCCTAAAGGTGGTGTCATCTGCATATCTGACATTATTGATATTTCTCCCAGCAATCTTGATTCCAGCTTGTGTTTCTCCCAGTCCAGTGTTTCTCATGATGTACTCTGCATATAAGTTAAATAAGCAGGGTGACAATATACAGCCTTGACATACTCCTTATCCTACTTGGAAACAGTCTGTTGTTCCATGTTCAGTTCTAACTGTTGCTTCCTGACCTGCATACAAATTTCTCAACAGGTAGGTCAAGTGGACTAGTATTCCCATCTTTCAGAATTTTCCAGTTTATTGTGATCCACACAGTCAAATGCTTTGGCATAGTCAATAAAGCAGAAATAGATGTTTTTCTGGAGCTCTCTTGCTTTTTCGATGATCAGTGGATGTTGGCAATTTGGTTTCTGGTTCCTCTGCCTTTTCTAAAACCAGCTTGAACATCTGGAAGTTAACGGTTCACATATTGCTGAAGCCTGGCTTGGAGAATTTTAAGCATTATTTTACTAGCGTGTGAGATGAGTGCAATTTTGGCATTGCCTTTCTTCGGGATTGGAATGAAAACTGACATTTTCCAGTCCTGTGGCCACTGCTGAGTTTTCCAAATTTGCTGGCATATTGAGTGCAGCACTTTCACAGCATCATCTTTCAGGATTTGAAATAGCTCCACTGGAATTCCATCACCTCCACTAGCTTTGTTAGTAGTGATGTTTTGTAAGGCCCACTTGACTTCACATTCCAGGATATCTGGCTCTAGGTGAGTGATCACACCATCGTGATTATCTGGGTCATGAAGATCTTTTTTGTACAGTTCTTCTGTGTATTCTTGCCACCTCTTCTTAATGTCTTCTGCTTCGGTTAGGTCCATACCATTTCTGTCCTTTATTGAGTCTATCTTTGCATGAAATGTTCCCTTGGTATCTCTAATTTTCTTGAAGAGATCTCTAGTCTTTCCCATTCTGTTGTTTTCCTCTATTTCTTTGCATTGATCGCTGAAGAAGGCATTCTTATCTCTTCTTGCTATTCTTTGGAACTCTTCATTCAGATGCTTATATCTTTCCTTTTCTCCTTTGGTTTTACTTCTTTTCACAGCTATTTGTAAGGCCTCCCCAGACAGCCATTTTGCTTTTTTGCATTTCTTTTCCATGGGGATCGTCTTGATCCCTGTCTCCTGTACAATGTCATGAACCTCAGTCTATAGTTCATCAGGCACTCTGTCTAAGAGATCTAGTCCCGTAAATCTATTTCTCACTTCCACTGTATAATCATAAGGGATTTGATTTAGGTCATACCTGAATGGTCTAGTGGTTTTCCCTACTTTCTTCAAGTCTGAATTTGGCAATAAGGAGTTCATGATCTGAGCCACAGTCAGCTCCTGGTCTTATTTTTGCTGACTGTATAGAGCTTCTCCATCTTTGGCTGCAAAGAATATAATCAATCTGATTTCGGTGTTGATCATCTGGTGATGTCCATGTGTAGAGTCTTCTCTTGTGTTGTTGGAAGATGGTGTTTGCTATGACCAGTGCATTTTCTTGGCAAAACTCTATTAGTCTTTGCCCTGCTTCATTCCGTATTCCAAGGGCAAATTTGCCTGTTACTCCAGGTGCTTCTTGGCTTCCTGCTTTTGCATTCCAGTCTCCTATAATGAAAAGGACATCTTTTTTTGTGTGTTAGTTTTAGAAGGTCTTGTAGGTCTTCATAGAACCGTTCAACTTCAGCTTCTTCAGCGTTACTGGTTGGGGCATAGACTTGGATTACTGTGATATTGAATGGTTTGTCTTGGAAACGAACAGAGATCATTCTGTCATTTCTGAGTTTGCATCCAAGTACTGCATTTCGAACTCTTTTGTTGATCATGATGGCTACTCCATTTCTTCTGAGGGATTCCTGCCTGCAGTAGTAGATATAATGGTCATCTGAGTTAAATTCACCCATTCCAGTCCATTTTAGTTTGCTGATTCCTAGAATGTCAATGTTCACTCTTGCCATCTCTTGTTTGACCACTTCCAATTTGCCTTGATTCATGGACCTGACATTCCAAGTTCCTATGAAATATTGCTCTTTACAGCATCGGATCTTGCTTCTATCACCAGTCACATCCACAACTGGGTATTGTTTTTGTTTTAGCTCCATCCCTTCATTCTTTCTGGAGTTATTTCTCCACTGATCTCCAGTAGCATATTGGGCACCTACCAACCTGGGGAGTTCCTCTTTCAGTATCCTATCATTTTGCCTTTTCATACTGTTCATGGGGTTCTCAAGGCAAGAATACTGAAGTGGTTTGCCATTCCCTTCTCCAGTGGACCACATTCTGTCAGACTTCTCCACCATGACCCGCCCATCTTGGGTGGCCCCACGGGCATGGCTTAGTTTCATTGAGTTAGACAAGGCTGTGATCCTAGTATGATTAGATTGACTAGTTTTCTGTGAGTATGGTTTCAGTGTGTTTGCCCTCTGATGCCCTCTTGCAACACCTACTGTCTTACTTGGGTTTCTCTTACCTCGGACGTTGGGTATCTCTTCACGGCTGCTCCACACAGAATTAATATATATATATATATATATATATATATATATATATATATGTATATGTATAAAGTTTTCTTTAAAAAATAGGGTCTTTTTTTTTTTTTTTTGCAAAGTAATAGTAACGTTATAAAAATGAAAATTAAAGGAGTAATAGAGGACTTAAAATTTTTAAAAATTAAGAAAAAAAGAATGATAGTAAAAATAGTAAAAATATATCTAGGACTTTCTCTGGTGTTGTTGTGGGCAGTGTGGGGTCAGTTCATTTTTGGATAGTTGCTTGGTCTGGCTTATATTTCTCAAGATCTATAGGCCCCTTCCTATGTAGTCAGTACTAACTACAGGGTTTTAATCTATTGCACCTGTCACTTTCTAGGCGGTTCTCTCTGTTTTAGCTTCTTCTGTTTGCTGGTCTCTTCAGTGTCTGATTTCTGCCCTGACACAAGGGGGTGGTAGTGGACACTTTTTTAGGCTCACTTGTTCAGTCGCAATGTGGGGAGGAAGGGACGCTGCAAACAACGCTGGCATGGGCTTGCAGTGTCTCAGCCACATTGGGCCTGCCCCCATTCACGGCATGTGTACCCTCCCTGCCCACACTGCTCAGGCTCTAGTTTGCTCTGCTGGGAACCATCCGAGGCCGGGCATGGGCTGCATGCACCTCCCAGGTCTAAGCCACTCAGGTTCAGGCACTCGGGTAGTCCTCAGAGGTGCAGACTCGGTTGGGGCTGCATTTTGTGTCCTTCCCAGGTCCGAGCAGCTTAGGTGACCAGGTGTTTGGCAAGCGCGGTTGCTGTGACTTATCGCCTCCCCCGTCCCTGCCACTCGGTTTTCTGGGTGTACAACTGGCGCACCTTCTCAGGCAGATGTTGACCATCAAGAATCCCAAGAAGTCTTTGTTAGCAAAGAAGCCTGCTTGCAGTTTGGTAGATAAAGCCCCCTTCCGGCTTTGGCTGTCTGTCACCGGAGGGGGATGGTCTGCAGCCGGCTAGCTCTGTTCAGTCCTTTGTTCTGTGAGCAGGCCTGACGGTGTCTTAGGTTAGGGCTTTTCACGTGGCAGCTATCCCAGAGTCTGGTTTGCTAGCCCAAGTTAGTTCCTTCAGATTGCCCTTGGGGCGTTCAAACCCGGTCCTTACTCTAAGCAATGCAGCCCACGCCTCCCTGCCCAGCCCCCACTTGCTAGTGGCGGGTACAGGCATCTGCACTGCTTCTCTGCTAGAGGACTTACCATTGGGCATGTAATCTGTGGGTTTTAATTATTTGTTTATTCCCCCCCCCCAGTTTTGTTGCCCTCTGTGGTTCCAAAGCTAGCCACAGACTTGGCAGTGAGAGTGTTTCCTGGTGTTTGGAAACTTCTCTCTTTTTAAGACTCCCTTACCAGGATGGAGCTCCTTCCCTACCTCTTTTGTCTCTTTTTTTGTCTTTTATATTTTTTCCTACCTCCTTTTGAAGACAATGGGCTACTTTTCTGGGTGCCTGATGTCCTCTGCCAGCATTCAGAAGTTGTTTTGTGGAATTTACTCAGCGTTTAAATGTTCTTTTGATGAATTTGTGGGGGAGAAAGTGGTCTCCCTGTTCTATTTCTCCACCATCTTAGGACTGCCTCCAGCAATTTTTTTTTTCTTAAAGATCCTGGTTTTGATGGTTGTTGACATTCTCATATTTTTTTTTTTTTTTGAACTGCAGTGGGTCTTCATCAGTGAGCGCATGCTTTCTCTCTGGTGAGCAGAGCAACTGTGTGTTTCTGTTACATGGACTTCTCATTGCTGTGACTTCATTTGTTGCAGAGCACATGCTCTTGGGTGTGTGGACTTCCGTAGTTGTCACCAGTAGTCTCGGTAGTTGTGGCTTGTGAGGTCTGGAATTCAGGATCTGCCGGGGTCCAGCCCGGGCTGATCCAGGGTATTCGAAGCGGGGACGGTGTTGGCGAGGGTCAGGATACAATAGCTTCAATTAGATATTAATTAAAGATATAAAGAGTAATAGAATAAGGATAGCTCAGTAGGAAAATTCAGTGGAGAAAAGAGGCTGAGTAGCTTGGTTTATGCGGGAGACCGATAAAACTTCAAGACAAGAAGTTTGCACCACTTACGTAGGCCGCAGGCATCCTTCCGTTCTCCCGAAGGAGAGGAGACACTGAGGCCTTCCCAGTCGGATCTTAGAAGCCCAGGCATAATTAGTAAGCATGGCGGGTTCCGCGCTCGAGGTGGAGACTCAACCAGAGTGAGAGAGAGAGCGACATGGGGAGACCAGTATTTCGAGAAACTGATCCCCATTCTTTATTTTCCATGGTCTACTTTTATACACTGAGATGTTATGCAAAAGTCATGCGGGGTCAGCAGTCCTGACTTTTATCAAAGTCAGGTGCTTCATACAAATGTACACAGAGGTCTTAGGGGTGTTACATCATCTTCTGGCCAGGGGGGGCCTGCTGACAATTTACGACCCTCTCCTTGTGACAACGGTCAGTCAACCAGGACACTTATTTCTCCAGGGGTGATTATTCTTAAAACAGACGCCACCCAAATAAAGTTACATTCCTATAGGGTGAGGGTGTAGTGGGTTTTAGTTAAGGAAAGAATTTACTTAGCCTAAGGTCTAACGTGATTAATATCAAAGGTTAATACTTATTTCTTCTATATACTCATTAACATGTGTAAGGGCAGGGGATGTGGAGACTTAGCAACAAACATTGGCTCAACAAATGAAAAACCCTTCACCAATACAATTTCTAATCAGCCCATTATACTTATACTAATAGTTTTCTAACTTCTCTAAAGAACCTGTTTTTAGAGGGTTTAAAGCATCTCGTGCCTCTCATGGTTGGGAGGCTGTGAGCAATCACATGTGGCCGGACGAGCCTGTCAGGCAGGCTAGAGAACCTTCAGAGGAGTTTGTAGGTTAAAACACTCTTGTCACGCCCAAGAGTTTTTATTGACTGGAGCTCTAGGTTAACTCCTTCTCCGAAAGAGGTGGTGGGGGACAGCCCCCCGTAAAGTCAGAGGTGTAGGTGAGAGCACAAAGTAGTAAAGTAGGCAGGCTCTGGTTATGGGGGTAGACGCTCGAGGATTTCCAGGGGGACTCCTGAGGCTCAATGTATGTCGAGCCTCCTTCCTCATGACCTTTGCCATGGGCGGAGTACCTCACTCTGGCCCCCAGCAAGGATCAGTAGTTATAGCACAGGAGCTTAATTGTCTGTGCCATGTGGAATCTTCCTGGACTAGGAATCCCACCCTTATCCCCTACATTAGCAGGCTGACTGTCAATCCCTGGAATACCAGGGAAGTGTGATACTCTTACTTCTTTATCTGCTTTCTACTTCATTGATATGAGACTTTCTTTTCTTACTGAATTAGTAAATACAGTGTAATGTTTAGTAGAAGCAGTGATTCCTGCATTGTTACCTTGTTTCTTATTTTAAATGGCCGGCTCATAATTTTATCATCAATATGGTGTTTTTTTAATAAGTGCAGTTTATCATGCTGATAAAGATGACTTATTTTTATCCCCATTTTAAGTTTTTTAAAAAATCACAAATAACTGCTTAGTATTATAAAACTTCTTTTTATTTCTTCATCAGTTAAGATGATCACTCAATTTTTCTGTTTCGTCTCTAAGTGTAACTGAACTTGGCTTGCTTCTGATTACCCATGCCTAGTAAAGCTGATCTATTGACATGGGGTTGTGGTAAAGGAAAGTTCAGTGTATATTATAGAGCGCCAAGCAAGGAGTCCAGGTAGCTAGTATTTCAGAGGCCTGAACTCTCCAAAGAGTTGCAGGGAAAGGTTTTTAAAGACAAGGTGAGGGAAGAAACTTTGTGGGATATGTGATCAGCAATGGACATTTTTGTGATTATTTGGTGCTGAGGTAATCGGGAGTCAACATCATCAACCTCTGGTTCCCAAGTCTAGAGTCAATGTGTTTGTGGGAAGCATACAGTTAACTTCTTCCACCTGATGGAGGTTTCAGTATCTGCAAAACATCTCCAAGGACATGGTTCAGAATATTATGTATAGCCATTGAGGAGTAAGTAAGGATCCTTGACTTTGTTTAATGGCTAGCATATTATTATTTTGTCTTGCTTGACTGTTTTACTTTCTCTCTGCCTTTTCTCATGTCTCTGATTAAATGTACTATTTGGAATTCAGGGAAGGCTTAGGAGAGGAAAGTTTTTCTACAGATAAGAGGCATGTGCAATGAACATTGGTGTACATGTGTCATTTTCAGTTATGACTTCCTCAGTGTGTATGCCTAGTAATGGGATTGTTGGGTCATATGATAGTTTTATTCCTAGTTTTTTTTTTTTTATGGAATCTCCATTCTGTTCTCCATATTGGCTGTATCAATATACTTTCCCACCAACAATGCGAGAAGTTTCCCCTTTCTCCCCTTGCTCAAGCATTTATTGTTTGTAGAATTTGTGATGATGGCCATTTTGACTGGTGTGAGGTGATACTTCATTGTAATTTTGTTTTGCAATTTAATAATAAGCAATGAGCATTTTTTCATGTGTTGGTTATTCATTATGATGTCTTCTTTGAGGAAATGTCTGTTTAGACCTTAGACCTCCTGTCCTTTTTTTTTTTTTTTTTTTTTCAAGTGTTTTTTCCCATTTAGGTTACAACAGAGAATCGGGCAAAGTTGCCTGTGTTATACAGACAGCAGGTTCCCTTTTGGTTATCAACTCTAAACGTAGCAGTGCACACCTGTCAGTCCCAAACCCCCAAACTTCCCTCCTTCCTCTACTCTGACAACCTCTGGCAACCACAGGTTTGTTCTCCAAAACTGTGAGTCCACTTCTGTGTTGCTGACAAGTCCATTTGTATCATTATTTTAACCATTTTAAAGTGTACAATTCAGTGGCATTAAATATGTTCACAATGTTGTGCCACCATCACCACTATCTAATTCCCAAACTTTTCATCAACCCAAATGCAAACCTAGTACCCACTCTTCCCCTCTCCCCAGCCCCTGGCCACCACTAGTCTGCTTTCTGTCTTTATGTATTTGCCTACTCTGGATATCTCACATAAGTGGAATAATATGTGGCCTTTTGTGTCTGACTCAGCATCATGTTCTCAAGGGTCATTCTGTTGTAGCACATGTCAGTGCTTCCTTCCTTCTTATGGTTGAATGATATTCCGTTGTATGGATATGCTGCATCTTATTTACATGTTCATCATTTGATGAACATTTAAGATTTTTCCATCTTTTGGCTACTATGAATAGTGCTACTGTGAACTTTCATTTATGGATTTTTTTTTTTAACATATGTCTTCAGTTCTTTTGAGTACATACCAAGAGTGGAATTGCCAGTCTTAAGACAATTCTATGTTTAACTTGTTGGGTAGCTGAAAAACTGCTTTCCACAGTAGCTAGACCATTTTATTTGTACCTGTGGAGAAGGGCATGGCAACCCACTCCAATATTCTTGCCTGGAGAATCCCATGGACAGAGGAGCCTGGTGGGCACAATCCATGTGGTCACAAAGAATCGGACCTGACTGAGTGACTAATACACTTTCACCAGCCATGTACAAGGGTTTCAGTGTCACCACACCCTTGCCAATATTTGTTGTTTTCCTTTTTTAAAAAAATAAAATTATCTCAAAATGAATCCACCACAGGTATAAAAGCGGAAAAAAAAAAAAAATTATGGCCATCTAGTGTTGCAGAGTGGGACACGATGGGGTGACTTTCAGTTTCAGTGGTGTGAAGCCCATCTGTTTCTTTTCAATTAATTTATTTTTTATTGAAGGATAATTACTTTACAGAATTTTGATGTTTTCTATGAAACCTTAACATGAATCAGCCACAGGTATACATATTTCCCCTCCCTTTTGAACCTCCCTCCCATCTCCTTCCCCATCTCACCCCCTAGGTTGATACAGAGCCCCTGTTTGAGTTTCCTGAACCATACAGCAAATTCCTGTTGGATATCTATTTTACATATGGTAATGTAAGTTTCCATGTTATTCTTTCCATACATCTCACCCTCTGCTCCTCTCTCCCATGTCCATAAGTCTATTCTCTATGTCTGTTTCTCCACTGCTGCCCTGTAAATAAATTCTTCAGTACCATTTTTCTAGATTCTGTGTATATGCATTGGAAAAGACTCTGATGCTGGGAGGGATTGGGGGCAGGAGGAGAAGGGGACGACAGAGGATGAGATGGCTGGATGGCATCACTGACTCGATGGACATGAGTCTCAGTGAACTCCGGGAGTTGGTGATGGACAGGGAGGGAGGCCTGGCGTGCTGCAATTCATGGGGTTGCAAAGAGTCGGACATGACTAAGCGAATGATCTGATCTGTATATATGTATTAGAATACAATATTTATCTTTCTCTTGCTGAATTACTTCACTCTGTGTAATAGGTTCTAGGTTCAGCCACCTCATTAGAACTGACTCAAATGCCTTCATTTTTATGGTTGAGTAATATTCCCTTGTGTATATGTACCACAACTTCTTTATCCATGCATCTGTCAATGGACATCTAGGTTGCTTCTACGTTCTAGCTATTGTAAATAGTGCTGCAATGAACAATGGGATACATGTGTCTTTTCCAGTTTTGGTTTCCTCGGTGTATAAGCCTAGGTATATAGGTGTATATGCTGGGTCATATGGTGGTTTTATTCCTAATTTTTAAAGGAATCTCCACACCATCTTCCATAGTGGCTGTATCAGTTTACATTCCCACCAACAGTGCAAGAGGTTTCCCCTTTCTCCACTTGCTATCCAGCATTTATTGTTTTCAGAATTTGTGATGGTCATTTTGATTAGTTTGAGGTGATACATCACTGTAGTTTTGTTTTCCAATTCTCTAATAATAAGCAACGAGCATTTTTTTTTTTCATGTGTTGATTATCCATTGCAATGTCTTCTTTGAAGAAATGTCTCTTTAGATCTTCTGCCCATTTTTTATTACATTGTTTGCTTTTCTGATGTTGAGTACATGAGCTGCTTATATATTTTGGAGATTAACCCTTTGTCAGTTGCTTCATTTGCAATTAGTTTTTTCCCATTCCGAGGGTTGTCTTTTCATCTTGCTTATGGTTTCCTTTGTTATGCAAAAGCTTTTAAGTTTAATTAGGTCCCATTTGTTTATTTTTATTTTTATTTCCATTACTCACAAGGGTGAGTCTTTGAGGATCTTTCCATGATTTATGTCAAAGAGTTTTCTGCCTGTGTTTTCCTCTAAGAGTTTTATAATTTCTGGCCTTACATTTAGGTCTTTAATCCATTTTGACTTTATCTTTGTGTATGGTGTTAAGAAGTGCTCTAATTTCATGCTTCTATAGTACATGTAGTTGTCCAGTTTCCCTAACATCACTTATTGAAGAGACTTTTTTCCATTGTACCGTCTTGCCTCCTTTGTCAAAGATAAGCTGCCCATAGGTGTGTGGGTTTATGTCTCAGCTTTCTATCTTGTTTCATTGGTCTATACTTCTGTTTTCTGCTAGTACCATACTGTCTTGATGACTGTAGCTTTGTACTATAGTCTGAAATGGGGACGGTTGATTCCTCCAGCTCCATTCTTCTTTCTCAAGATTGCTTTGCCTGTAATGGTTCTTTTGTGTTTCCATATGAATGAATTGTGAGGTCATTTTGATCTAGTTCTGTGAAAAATGCCACTGGTAAATGGATAGGGATTGCACTGAATTTGTAGATTGCTTTAAGTAGTATACCATTTTCACAATACTGATTCTTCCTTTCCAAGAATATATCTCTTTATCTGTTTATGTCATCTTTGATTCTTTCATCAGTTTCTTATAGTTTTCTCTATTTAGCTTGTTTGTCTCCTTAGGTAGGTTTATTGCTGGTTTTTTATTGTAGGTTTATTATTCTTTTTATGTCAATGGTGAATGGAATTGATTCCTTAACTTCTCTTTCTGAGTATTGATTGTTAGTGTATAGGAAGTCAAGGGATTCCTGTGTATTGATTCTGTGTTGTGTGATTTTACTAAATTCACTGATTACCTCTAGTAAATTTTGATAGTATCTTCAGAATATTCTGTGCATGGTATCATGCCATCTGCAAAACACTGAGAATTTTCTTTCTTGTTTTCCAGTTTGGATTCCTTTATTTTTGCTTCCTCTAGGATTGCTGTGTCTAGAACGTCCAAAACTATGTTGAATAATAACAGTCAAAGTGGGCACTTTTGTCTTATTTCTGATATTAGAAGAAATGTTGTCAAGTTGTCACCATTGAGAACAATGTCTCCTGTGTGTTTATTGTACATGATCTTTATTATATTCAGGTAGGTTCCTTCTATGCTGGTTTTCTGGAGAGTTTCTATCATAAAAGGGTGCAGAATTTTGTTGAACGCTTTTACTACATCTATCAGTCAGTCCGTTCAGTTGCTCAGTCATGTCCGACTCTTTGTGACCCCATGGACTGCAGCACACCCGGCTTCCCTGTCCATCACGAACTCCCAGAGCTTGCCCAAACTCATATCCATTGAGTCAGTGGTGTCATGCAACCATCTCACCCTCTATTGTCCCCTTCTCCTCCTGGCTTCAATCTTTCCCAGCATCAGGGTCTTTTCCAATGAGTCAGTTCTCATTAGGTGACTAAAGTATTGGAGCTTCAACTTCAGCATCAGTCCTTCCAATGAATATTCAGGACTGATTTACTTTAGGATTAACTGGTTTGATCTCCTTGCAGTCCTAGGGACTCTCAAGAGTCTTCTCCAACACCACAGTTCTAAGGCATCAATTCTTTGGCGCTCAGCTTTCTTTATAGTCCAACTCTCACATCCATACATGACTATGGAAAAGTTAGTCTTTTGACTAGATGGATCTTTGTTAGCACAGTAATGTCTCTGCTTTTTAATATGCTGTCTAGGTTGGTCATAGCTTTTCTTCCAAGGAGCAAGTGTCTTTTAATTTCATGGCTGCAGTCACCATTGCAGTGATTTTGGAGTGATTTTGTTAATGTGATGTATCACACTGATTGATTTGCATGTATTGAAGAATCCTTGCCTCCCTTGTATGTACCTGTCTTAATCATCATGTGTGATCCTTATCCATTTTAAATATAGCAGGATATACATGGACATCCCAAACTCTCTGACTGTCCCTCATCCTCATCCTCCCCACTGGCAATAACATGTTCATTCTCTAAGTCCATCAGAATATTTCTGTTTTGGAAATATATTCATTTGTATCATTATTTCCAATTCTGCATATTATGTCATAAGAGGTTTCTGTTTCTCTGTCTGACTTACTTAATCACTATGACAGTCTGTTCAGTTCAGTTCAGTCGCTCAGTCGTGTCCGACTCTTTGTGACTCCATGAATTGCAGCACTCCAGGCCTCCTTGTCCATCACCAACTCCTGGAGTTCACTCAAACTCATGTCCATCGAGTCGGTGATGCCATCCAGCCATCTCATCCTCTGTTGTCCCCTTCTCCTCCTGCCCCCAATCCCTCCCAGCATCAGAGTCTTTTCCAATGAGTCAACTCTTCACATGAGGTGGCCAAAGTATTGGAGTTTCAGCTTTAGCATCAATCCTTCCAATGAACACCCAGGACTGATCTCCCTTAGAATGGACTGGTTGGATCTCCTTGCAGTCCAAGGGAGTCTCAAGAGTCTTCTCCAACACCACAGTTCAAAAGCATCAATTCTTCAGTGCTCAGCCTTCTTCACAGTCCAACTCTCACATCCATACATGACCACTGGAAAAACTATAGCCTTGACTAGATGGACATTTTTGGCAAAGTAATGTCTCTGCTTTTTAACATGCTATCTAGGTTGGTCATAACTTTCCTTCCAAAGAGTAAGCGTCTTTTAATTTCATGGCTGCAGTCACCATCTGCAGTGATTTTGGAGCCCCCCAAAATAAAGTCTGACACTGTTTCCACTGTTTCCCCATCTATTTCCCATGAAGTGATGGGACCAGATGCCATGATCTTTGTTTTCTGAATGTTGAGCTTTAAGCCAACTTTTTCACTCTCCTCTTTCACTTTTATCAAGAGGCTTTTTAGTTCCTCTTTACTTTCTGCCATAAGGGTAGTGTCATCTGCATATCTGACGTTATTGATATTTCTCCCAGCAATCTTGATTCCAGCTTGTGCTTCTTCCAGCCCAGTTTTCCTCATGATGTACTCTGCATATAAAGTAAATGAGCAGGGTGACAATATACAGCCTTGACAAACTTCTTTTCCTATTTGGAACCAGTCTGTTGTTCCATGTCCATTTCTAACTGTTGCTTCCTGACCTGCATACAGATGTCTCAAAGGCAGGTCAGGTGGTCTTGTATTTCCATCTCTTTCAGAATTTTCCACAGTTTATTGTGATCCACACAGTCAAAAGCTTTGGCCTAGTCAAAAAAACAGAAATAGATGTTTTTTTCTGGAACTCTCTTGCTTTTTTGATGATCCAGTGGATGTTGGCAGTTTGTCTCTGGTTCCTCTGCCTTTTCTAAAATCAGTTTGAACATCTGGACGTTCACAGTTCACGTATTGCTGAAGCCTGGCTTGGAGAATTTTGAGCATTACTTTACTAGCATGTAAGATGAGTGCAATTGTGCAGTAGTTTGAGCATTCTTTGGCATTGCCTTTCTTTGGGATTGGAATGAAAACTGACCTTTTCCAGTCCCGTGGCCACTGCTGAGTTTTCCAAATTTGCTGGCATATTGAGTGCAGCACTTTCACAGCATCATCTTTCAGGATTTGAAATAGCTCAAATGCAATTCCATCACCTCCTCTAGGTTTGTTCGTAGTGATGCTTTCTAAGACCCACTTGACTTCACATTCCAGGATGTCTGGCTCTAGGTGAGTGATCACACCATCGTGGTTATCTTGGTCGTGAAGCTCTTTTTTGTACAGCTTTTCTGTGTATTCTTGCCACCTCTTCTTAATATCTTCTGCTTCTGTTAGGTCCATACCATTTCTGTCCTTTATCGAGCCCATCTTTGCATGAAATGTTCCCTTGGTATCTCTAATTTTCTTGAAGAGATCTCTAGTCTTTCCCATTTGTTTTTTTTCCCTCTATTTCTTTCTTTCTTTCTTTCTTTTTTTTTTTTGTGGGTGGAGTCTTTTTGTTTGTTTGTTTTTAAATTTAAATTTATTTATTTTAATTATAGGCTAATTACTTTACAATATTGTATTGGTTTTGCCATACATCAACATGAATCTGCCACAGGTGTACACGTGTTCCCCATCCTGAACCCCCCTCCCACCTCCCTCCCCATACCATCCCTCTGGGTCATCCCAGTGCACCAGTCCCAAGCTTCCTGTATCCTGAATCAAACCTGGACTGGCAATTTGTTTCTTATATGATATTATACATGTTTCAGTGCCATTCTCCCAAATCATCCCCCTCCTTCCTCTCCCACAGAGTCCAAAAGACTGTTCTATCTGTGTCTCTTTTGTTGAGGAGGATTTACAAATAGCTGTGAAAAGAATAGAAACAAAAACCAAAGGAGAAAAGGAAAGATACAAGCATCTGAATGCAGAGTTCCAAAGAATAGCAAGAAGAGATAAGAAAGCCTTCCTCTATTTCTTGCATTGATCGCTGAGGAAGGCTTTCTTATCTCTTTTCCTTTTCTCTTTTGCTTTTCACTTCTCTTCTTTTCACAGCTACTTTTAAGGCCTCCCTAGACAACCATTTTGCTTTTTTGCATTTCTTTTCCTTGGGGATGGTCTTGACCACTGCCTCCTGTACAATGTCATGAACCTGTATCCATAGTTCTTCAGGCACTCTATCAGATCTAATCCCTTGAATCTATTCATCACTTCCATTGTATAATCATAAGGGATTTGATTTAGGTCATACCTGAGTTGTCTAGTGGTTTTCCCTACTTTCTTCAATTTCAGTCTGAATTTGGCAATAAGGAGTTCATGATCTGAGCCACAGTCAGCTTCTGGTCTTGTTTTTGCTGACTGAATAGAGCTTCTCCATCTTTGGCTGCAAAGAATATAATCAATCTGATTTCGGTGTTGACCATCTGGTGATGTTCATGTGTAGAGTTTTCTCTTGTGTCATTGGAAGAGGGTGTTTGCTCTGACCAGTGCGTTCTCTTGGCAAAACTCTATTAGCCTTGCCCTGCTTCATTCCGTATTCCAAGGCCAAATTTGCCTGTTACTCCAGGTGCTTCTTGGCTTCCTGCTTTTGCATTCCAGTCCCCTATAATGAAAAGGACATCTTTTTTTGTGTGTTAGTTTTAGAAGGTCTTGTAGGTCTTCATAGAACTGTTCAACCTCAGCTTCTTCAGTGTTACTGGTTGAGGCATAGACTTGGATTACTGTGATATTGAATGGTTTGCTTTGGAAAACGAACAGAGATCATTCTGTCGTTTTTGAGATTGCATCCAAGTACTGCATTTCGGACTCTTGTTGACCATGATGGCTACTCCACTTCTTCTAAGGCATTCCTGCCCACAGGAGTAGATATAACGGTCATCTGAGTTAAATTCACCCATTCCAGTTCATTTTAGTTCGCTGATTCCTAGAATGTCGACGTTCACTCTTGCCATCTCCTGCTTGACCACTTCCAATTTGCTTTGATTCATGGACCTGACATTCCAGGTTCCTATGCAATATTGCTCTTTACAGCATTGGACCTTGCTTCTATCACCAGTCCCATCCACAACTGGGTATGCATTTGCTTTGGCTCCATCCCTTCATTCTTTCTGGAGCTATTTCTCCACTGATCTCCAGTAGCATATTGGGCGCCTACCGACCTGGGGAGTTCCTCTTTCAGTATCCTATCATTTTGCCTTTTCATACTGCTCATGGGGTTCTCAAGGCAAGAATACTGAAGTGGTTTGCCATTCCCTTCTCCAGTGGACCACATTCTGTCAGACCTCTCCACCATGACCTGCCCATCTTGGGTGGCCCCACATGGCATGGCTTAGTTTCATTGAGTTAGACAAAGCTGTGGTCCGTGTGATCAGATTGACTAGTTTTCTGTGATTATGGTTTGTGTGTCTGCCCTCTGATGACTTTCGCAACACCTACCGTCTTACTTGGGTTTCTCTTACCTTGGACATGGGGTATCTCTTCATGGCTGCTCCAGCAAAGTGCAGTCGCTGCTCCTTACCTTGGACAAGAGGTATCTCCTCACAGCCACCCCTCCTGACCTTGAATGTGGAGTAGCTCTCAGCCCTCCTGCACCTGTGCAGCCACCACTCCTTGGACGTAGGGTTGCTCCTCTCAGCTGCCTGTAGGTCCATCCATTCTCTACAGCCTTTCTACCCTTGAGTGTCTCTGTACTGTTCCCCCCATCTCCTCTACAGTGCTCCCACTTGATGGAAAGCCAAACGTCTTCTAGGCCATTATCTCTGGGCCAATTGCACAACCAGCTCTGCACTGCTGCTGCCTCTGTGAACTTATCTCAGTCTTTCTCTCCTCCCTCAATACCTCCTGTCTGCTTCTTGACCATAGCAAGTGTTCTTATGCAGCAGGGCCTCTCTGTGTGGTGCCCTCCTTAACTGGAAGTCTCTTCCTTCAGTAGTTGCATGATTTGTTCCCTCATCATCAGATGTCTTCAAGTATTGCAGTGCAGAGATTTCCTCATATCTTGAGGCCTCATATCAAAGGTCACTGTCTCCATCCTCCCCCCATGGCCCTCTGTCTTCTCCCCCTTCTTCATATTTTCCCAGAGCACTTCTTCCTTTGGGGTCACTGTCTTTCACTCTGTCTTAGGAGATGAAGAGCTGAAGGAGAGCGAGAGCTATGCTGTGTGCTGCTGCATCCCAGGACTAGGAGAGGGCCCAGCATTTGGTAGATGTTGCACAGTGTTTGTTAGAATAATGGCAGGAGGATTCCATTTCTCTGGAGTTGATGAGTGAGAGTATTTTTAGTTCTATTTGCTGTAGATATGCTTGTGAATATTACATGGCATTAAATAAATAAGATAAAAGATTTAAAATATTTGATAAGCCAGAATCATGTAGCTTTTGGGTGGAGGCACCTGGCTGTTCTTTCTCTAAGTGAACTTCAGGTTTACTGAAGAACTGATCTGAAGCTGGGACACAAGGTGTGACCTCAGTCAGAACCCTATGCCAAATAGGATTCATATCCGGTAACTGCTCTTGGCAAAGAGGCACTGAGTACTGAGCTTCAGTGTCAGCTGACCTCGTGGAGCCCCTCCTCACCATGGCTCCTGCTTCCTGGGGGCCACCACTCTGAAGGTCACCCCACAAGGGGCTCAGTTGGCTGCAGGTTTGTCTCAGATGTCCCCAGGCAGGAAGGTGAACACCACATGGCCCAGGATGCACATGCTGACTCTATTTTTGGGGCAGGACTTTTTTTTTGGTGAGACAAACCCCACCGCTGCTCACTGATAGCACATAGATTCTGGATAGATTGTGCAGTTCAAGCACATCTCGAGACCTGGTTCACTGATGGAGAAGGAAGGACATTTAGGAGAAGAAGAAAGAATGGAACCTGCTCAGAAGCTTGTTCCCTTAAGGGCCTGAGGAAAGCTAGTGGTGTGATTTGAAATTATAGAATTACCAGTGCTTGAGAAAACCCATGTGGTCTCAAGTCCTGCAAATTCCTTGTTGAGCATGATTTGGAGCCCAGGGATACTGTCCATCAGTCCTCAGGGCCCAGTCTAGAGACTGTAGATGTTAAGCTTTTGGGGGTCTTTAGTAAAACCTAGGTCCCCATTCTTATCTCCAGGACTTAAACTTAGGGGGAAAAGGAAGGATTCTCAATGATCTTTTTTCTACCTGACAGTGGTATAAACCTGTCCTTGGTCCTCTTGTGATTTCATCTCGTCACTTTGGTAGAGTGCTGCTCTTGGAGCCAGGATAGGTTGGGGGAAGGATGATCAGGAAAACAGGTGATGGTTGGGGCTGGGACAGTAGAGCACTTGGCTCCAATGGAATCACTTAGAAATGTCAGCTCCACTTCATTTTTGGCAAAGATACTACCACATGTTCTTCAGTAGCTCTGCTCTCAGAGTAGGAAAGGCTTCCCACAGTAAACATCCCAAGGTCCAAGAGGGCCGCCTGTGCCAGTGCCTTGTCACAGGCCTGTGGTTATGCTGGGAGTGATGTGGGCTGGGCTCAGGGAGTAGTGGTTTATTAAGCAGCAGAAACTCTGTCCTGAGGAGAGCACTCCAATTGCCACCATGATGAAGGGAGCATTGCTTGTTCTGGCCTTTCTGGTGACCTGAGAGCTTACCTTCAAGATGTGTGAGGGTGGAAAGGAGGGTCCAGATGACTCTCCTGATCCTTGCCTATTGCTGTCTCACTGCATCCTTCCAAGTCCTGTCCAAGCCGCTTCTATGGGCAGATTCAGAGGGAAGCTGGCAGATCAGTGCCAAGGAGTCCTGCACAAACTCCTGAGGTTCTCAGTCTTTGAATGGAGGAGGTGGTGTGGAGCTGGAAGGTTCATTAGTTGTGCACACTGTGGCCGATAATTCCTTGAGGGTAGTGGTACCCGTTGGAAGGGAGGAAGCAGGCTGGTATGCCTGGAGGTGGTGGTCAAGGGCAGAGGGGTCTCCAGGCCTCACCCCTCTTGCCACTTCCTCTGCCATGCGTCATAGAGAAGTTTTTTGTAAGCAGTCCTGGAGAGGGTGGGTCTTTGTGGCAGGTGAGTCTGGAATCTTTGGATATGTGAGTTCTGTCAAGCTGAGGCAAAACAGGAAACTACTGACTCGGAGCTTCTTTTGGCAAGGTGTTTTCTGTCTCTGCCTTCATTGGAAGTCTGCCCTATTTTTTATAAAGCCCTTGGTATTGTGAGCCTTGGACCCCCAAGTAGAGCATTGAATGACAACTTCGATTAGATTGATGCTGTGCTGTGCTTAGTCGATAGATTGATGCTAATGAAACAGAAAAAGCAGCCATTGGAAAAATCCAGGATTGCTTCAAAGAGGACCTGAAAACAGGTTTAATCATCTGAAATATAAGGTAATTTACTCTTTACCCCGGAGAAGGCAATGGCCCCACTCCAGTACTCTTGCCTGGAAAATCCTATGGATGGAGGAGCCTGGTAGGCTGCAGTCCATGGGGTCGCTAAGAGTCAGACACGACTGAGCGACTTCATTTTCACTTTTTACTTTCATGCATTGGAGAAGGAAATGGCAACCCACTCCAGTGTTCTTGCCTGGAGAATCCCAGGGATGGCGGAGCCTGGTGGGCTGACGTCTGTGGGGTCGCACAGGGTCTGACACGACTGAAGCAACTTAGCAGCAGCAACTCTTTACCCACACTTTTGGAGAGAACTAACATGCAGCCTAGTGCAGTATGTCACATGATAATAGAGCACGCAGTCATGAGATATGTGATAGACAGAGCTATAAACAAAGAAGCACATAAACCTTTGCTCCAACCTGCAGCACCTGTAATATGCAAGCACAGTCCACCTGCACACCCAGCCTCTTGTTACCAAATATGTCCATATCATGTCAATCAGCTTACACAGAATAGGGGACTACTGTCAGTGCACTAGGACAAGTGTGTTGACTCATGTGATTCTCTTTCTCACTGAGAGGAACAAGCATTAGAGGAGTAGAATTTTAATCTTTGAGGAAATGAAGTATTCAGCTCAAAAATGTGTAGGGCTCTTGTTACCTCTATTTTAGAAATATTGAAAAGGAGCCCCTGCTTTTAAAATCTCCTTCCAGCATGAGACTCCCTGGCTTTATAAGGTTTCCGTCCCTTGGTCACATCACCTTCTCTTTATCCCTTTTAGATGGATACTGCTCTGACTCAGAGCCCCATTTCCACCAGCATGGTCTCAGTGCCTACAAGCCAGAATTTCCACTGTGGTGTTTTGGTGGCTGAGGCTCCTGTGGAAGCTTCTAGGTACCTGCTGTTATTCAGTTGGACTAACAGTGTATCTCCTAGAGAACCATCTTTTTTGTTTTTGCTGTTTTTCTTGTCATATAGTATTGGAGATTTTAAATAGTCTGTCTCACACAGGTGTAAAGAACAGACTTTTGGACTCTGTGGGAGAAGGCGAAGGTGGGATGATTTGAGAGAATAGCATTGAAACGTATATATTACCATATGTGAAATAGATCGCCAGTCCAGGTTCGATGCATGAGACAGGGTGCTCAGGGCTGGTGCACTGGGATGACCCTGAGGGATGGGATGGGAAGGGAGGTGGGAGGGGGAGGTCAGGATGGGGAACACATGTACACCCATGGCTGATTCATGTCAACATATGGCAAAAACCACTACAATATTGTAAAGTAATTAGCCTCCAATTAAAATAAATTAATTAATTTTAAAAAGTCTGTCTCAGCACATTTTTCTTAAATTGTTGATTATTCAAAATGAGAGGTTTTCCAGGAATCAGAGTTGCATGGACTCATAGAAGTTCACAGGGCACAAGGGGTTGTTTACAACACCTGCATGCACATTCTGTGCACCCAGCACACCTGACAGAAGAGGCTCAGGTGCAAAATATGTGACCCAAACCCAGACTTCAGCATCTTGTTCCTCCCTCAGGACCAGCCTCGACTGTGCCCTGCTGACCCTTGTCATCTCCTCCCCTCCCTGATGTGGCTGGTGGCTCTTTCTCCCTCCTGATGCCTGTGCCTGGGCTATTATGGAACCATCCTCCCCCTGGTGCCTGATGGCAGCCCCTTCTCCAGTGGTGAATTTGTGGGCAGAGGTTCTTGCTGGGGATGGGGCTGAATCCCTGAGGGTGAGGTGTGAGGTGATCCTGGGGAGACAGGATAGCCAAGCTGTGGGCTCAGTTCCTGTCCCTCCTTCTCCTACTTCCTCCCAGGCTTCTGTCACTTTTAGTGACATTTGCTCTGGCTATAAAGTGTCCTCAGTGGTGAATGCCTTTATTGGATTCAATTCTAGTCTGCTGTCTATGGTGACATAATCTTTACCAGTGATGCCAGGCCTGTACTCGAGCTTCCTGCCCTGTTCTCATCATCTGAAGCTGAAATCCAGACATGTGTCCCACCTGATGTGGTCTCTATCAGGCTGACTCTAATAAAAATAACTGCAGCATTGCTCAGTGTACCCAGTGTCTGTGTTCTATGTGGGCAGGATGTGAGGCAGGAGGTCTTGAGTGATGGTGAGGAGAAGTGACACATGTGGTCATCGACAGCATGGGGACAGGAGAAGACAGAATGAAGATAAACCTAGGCCCTGTATCTGGCAAGCTGTGTGACCACGGGCAAGTTTGTTGTAACTTTCTCAAGTCATTCTCAATCTGGTATACAGGGATTGTGTGTGAAGATTAAGCATAAAAATAAATATGTAACCCCAGCTTCAAAAGCCTGAAAAGAGATAAGTGTTGTCTCTGGCCACAGAAATTGTATCTCCAACTCTGGCCTTTAGCCCAGTGGCAGAGCTTCCAGTCCTTTAAATGTCCCTCTGGTTGTTGAAGGTTGACTTCAGAGATGACCTAAGAGTATCATCACAGGTCCCCTCTTTCTCTCAATGGCATTAGCCATTTTCTACTTCTTAGGTGGGTGTCTTCTGAGGAGCCAGCATTGGTCCAGGGACACTTAGTGCCACTGCTGTTCTTGGGCCCACCTTGGGGATCAGGACCTCCACGAAGTGTTGAACTAAGAGGATGGGAGTGGCTGGAAGAAGCTACCCCAGTGGGAATGTTGTTTCCATGGAAACAGCTCATACTGTGAAGTGTGACTTGCAGGATGTGACACGTGGACACATTTCCTCATCCCTCCAGCCTACTTCTAAAGGCAAGAAATGCATTGCTGCATTACCATAGGAGACTTGTGAGGCTACAAGGCAGGGACTAGATTTTAGCCCTGTTTCCTAGGGTCTAGCGCAATGCCAGGCTACAGTCAGCATGACCCACATAAAGAGTGGCATAATTGGTAGAATCTCTACCTTCTGACTAGGCAGACATAAGTTCATATATTGTAAACTGAACTTGGGACTTGGAGCCAAGTGGCTAGGGCCTTAAGTCCTGGCTTTTCTTTGACCTGCTGGCTGAAATTAGTGAAATTCACTGATTTGCTCTTTCTACACCTTTATTTTATATGTACCAAGTTCTGTATACTCTGCTATATTTAGTATTATCTGTTTGTGCATGCAATGCATGCTCAGTCGCTTCAGTCATGGCCAACTCTCTGGGATATTAAGAATTGTATCCCGCCAGTTCCCTCTGTCTGTGGGATTTTCCTGGGAAGAGTACTGGAGTGCATTGCTGTTTCCTCCACCAGGGGATCTTCTTGACTGAGGGGTAGAACCCACGTCTCTTGCATTTCGGGTGGATTCTTTACTGCTGAGCCACCAGTGTGTCACCTCTGACCCACCCCCATCCCCATAAATAAATCTTTGTTCTGATGAAGGTTGAATTAAATTTACCTCCCAAACTAAATTCTTGAAGTCAACCAAGAAAATTGAGACAAATAGGAACTATAAGGACAGTTTTCACCAAGTATTATAACAGAAGTGTAAGTTTCCATAAATAGTCTAATTTCAGTGGAGGAATAGATAACTGGTCATTGTGTGACAAAAGAGAAAACCCATAGATAGAATCAAAGACAGTTTAAGATATGGTCGTAACAGTTTATTGAGTCATGAAGAAGGAATGGCCCTTTTAAAAATGGCAGTGAGACTTTTGGATAGCAGTCATTCTGACTGGCGTGAAATGGTACCTTATTGTGGTTTTGATTTGCATTTCTCTGATAATGAGTGATGTTGAGCATCTTTTCATATGTTTATTAGCCATCTGTATGTCTTCTTTGGAGAAATGTCTGTTTAGTTCTTTGGCCCACTTTTTGATTGGGTCGTTTATTTTTCTGGAATTGAGCTGCAGGAGTTGCTTGTATAATTTTGAGATTAATTCTTTGTCTGTTGCTTCGTTTGCTATTATTTTCTCCCATTCTGAAAGCTGTCATTTCACCTTGGTCATAGTTTCCTTTGTTGTGCAGAAGCTTTTAATTTTAATTAGGTCCCATTTGTTTATTTTTGCTTTTATTTCCAATATTCTAGGAGATGGGCCATAGAGGATCCTGCTGTGGTTTATGTCGGAGAGTGTTTTGCCTATGTTTTCCTCTAGGAGTTTTAAAGTTTCTGGTCTTATGTTTAGATCTTTAATCCATTTTGAGTTTATTTTTGTGTATGGTGTTAGAAAGTGATCTACAAGCAATAAACGCTGGAGAGGGTGTGGAGAAAAGGGAACCCTCTTACACTGCTGGTGGGAATGCAAACTAGTACAGCCACTATGGAGAACAGTGTGGAGATTCCTTAAAAAAATGGAAATAGAACTGCCATATGACCCAGCAATCCCACTGCTGGGCATACACACCAAGGAAACCAGAATTGAAAGAGACACATGTACCCCAATGTTCATTGCAGCACTGTTTATAATAGCCAGGATATGGAAGCAACCTAGATGTCCATCAGCAGATGAATGGATAAGAAAGCTGTAGTACATAAACACAATGGAATATTACTCAGCCATTAAAAAGAATACATTTGAATCAGTTCTAATGAGGTGGATGAAACTGGAGCCTATTATGCAGAGTGAAGTAAGCCAGAAAGAAAAACACCAACAGTATACTAACGCATATATATGGAATTTATAAAGATGGTAATGATAACCCTGTATGCAAGACAGCAAAAGAGACACAGATGTTTAGAACAGTCTTTTGGACCCTGTGGGAGAGGGCGAGGGTGGGATGGTATGGGAGAATGGCATTGAAACACGTAAATTATCACATGTGAAATGAATCGCCAGTCCAGGTTTCTATACATGATACAGAATGCTCAGGGCTGGCACGCTGGAATGACCCAGAGGGATAGGAAGGGAAGGGAGGTAGGAGGGGGGTTCAGGATGGGGAACACATGTACACCCATGGTAGATTCACGTCAATGTATGACAAAACCAATAAAATATTGTAAAGTAAGTAAATAAATAAATAAAACTGAGCTAAAAAAATAAAAATTCATATGTATAAAAATAAATAAATTAAAATGGCAGTGAGAAAAATGACCAAACATTAAAACAGTCTAGATGGATCTGCTAAACCTTTTCCTGTGTATTTATGTGGATTAATGATTTAATTGCCATCACTCCAATAATTAATTATTCATCACAGCTCATTTCTCCTCTTCCCATCAATCTCTTTCAGTTTGACTTTCATGGCATCACAGTTTCTTGTTTTTCTCCTGTTTTACTGGAAAATCCTTCTCAGGTCTGCATGATCTGAGTCCTGTACTAGGGATCATTTCTCATGTCTTTCCTTTCTTGTATGTGTTCAGTTTGTTAGTGGTATCATCCAGCTTCATTTTAACTTTATTCATAACGTTTGAATTTAAAATCTACAACCCCAATACTAAAACACAGGATTGATCCTCACTTAATATTTAATTAATGAATTATTTAAATATTAAGTTTTTAAAAATATTGTTGTTTTATAAAAAGCCCAAAAATTTTAGTGAAGGAAAAATACACACATAGCTTATATAAATGAATAGACTATTCAAGGAAGTTTTCAACCAAATAATATTGTTTTTCCTTACGAGCAGCAGTTAGTTTGCGACTTCCCTGGTGGTTTAGTGTTTAATGCTGAACTTCCTCTACAGGGTGGACAGATTCAATACCTGGTGGGGAACTAATATCCTGCATGCTAAGTGGCCAAAACCACAAACAGCAGTTAGTTTAATAGGATCCTAGTAAACTAACAGCAGGAATTTTTGAGTGTTTCACACGAGAGTCTGTGTGTCTTTGTTGTTGTTCAGTTGCCCTATTGAGTCCAACTCTTTGCAACCCCATGGACTGTAACACGCCAGGCCTCCCTGTCCCTCACCATCTCCTGGAGTTTGCCCAAGTTCATGTTCATTGCATTGGTGATGCCATCCAGCTATCTCATCCTCTGATGCCCTCTTCTCCTTCTGCCCTCAATCTTTCTCAGCATCAGGGACTTTTCCAGTGAGTTGTCTGTTTGCATCAGATGACCAAAATACTGGAGCTTCAGCTTCAGCATCAGTCCTTCCAGTGAATATGCAGTCCAATGAAGTCCAAGGGACCTTCAGGAGTCTTCTCCAGCACCACAGTTTGAAGGTATCAATCCTTCGGCATTCTGCCTTCTTTACAGTCTAGCTCTCACAACTGTATGTGACCACTGGGTAGTCCGTGAACCTTGACTATGTGGACCTTTGTCAGCAGAGTAATGTCTCTGCTTTTAAACACACTCTCTAGGTTTTGTCTTTCAGTCAGTTCAGTTCAGTCCCTCAGTCGTGTCCAACTCTTTGTGACCTCATGGACCACAGCACACCAGGCTTCCCTGTCTATCACCAACTCCTAGAGCTTGCTCAAACTCATGTCCATCGAGTCAGTGATGCCATCCAACCATCTCATCCTGTCGTCCCTTTCTCCTGCCTTCGATCTTTCCCAGCATCAGGGTCTTTTCCAGTGAGTCAGTCCTTCACATCAGATGACCAAAGTATTGGAGGATCAGCTTCAGCAACAGTCCTTCCAATGAATATTCAGGATGGATTTCCTTTGGGATTGACTGCTTTGGTCTCCTTGCAGTCCAAAGGACTCTAAAGAGTCTTCTCCAACACCACAGTTCAAAAGCATCAATTCTTCAGCACTCAGCTTTCTTTATAGTCCAGCTCTCACATCCATACATGACTACTGGAAAAACCATAGCTTTGACTAGATAGACCTTTGTTGGCAATGTAATATCTCTGCTTTTTAATATGCTTTCTGGGTTGGTCATAGCTTTTCTTCCAAGGAGCAAGTGTCTTTTAATTTCACAGCTGCAGTCACCATGTACAGTGATTTTGGAGCCCAAGAAAATAAAGTCTGTCACTGTTTGCATTGTTTCTCCATCTATTTTCCATGGAGTGATGGGACCATATGCCATGATCTTAGTTTTTTGAATGTTGAGTTTTAAGCCAGCTTTTTCACTCTCTTTTTTCACTGTCTTTTATTTATTATTGTTCCTCTTGCCTGGCATGGGTTCAAATCCTAACCTGCTGCAGTGGAAGCATGGAGTTCTAACTACAGGACCACGAGGGCAGACCCCAAGTTTTTCTTTCTTTTTTTTTTTAAATTTTATTTTATTTTTAAACTTTACATAATTGTATTAGTTTTGCCAAATATCAAAATGAATCCGCCACAGGTATACATGTGTTTCTGAAAGGTATTTTATTCTTAGAAACTTGATCTTACAGTTGTCACATGCTCTAGAAATCCCTTTTCTAGGTTTACACTCAAAAGAAATGAAAATTTATGTTCACATAAAACCTGTCCATTGATGTTGCTAGCAGCTTTATTCAGATAAGTTTATCAAGGCTGAAATCTACCTAAGTGTTCTTTAAGTAGTGAATGTGAAACAAAGTATGTGACACACCTACAATTGAATTCTACTCAGCAATGAAAATGAAGGAACCATTCACATGCAGCAACGTGGATGATTCTCAAATATATTATGATGAGTAAAAGAATTAGAACTTAAAGACCACAATCATATGGTTTGTTTGTATGCCATTTATTGCACTATATTTGGAAAAATAAGCAAGAATATCTGTGAGGAAAATGGTACATAATTAGGGGTAGTAAAGTCCAGGAGAAGACCCAGCGATCAAATTGCCAACATCTGCGGATCATAGAAAAAGCAAGAGAATTCCAGAAAAACAACAACTTCTACTGCATTGACTATGCTAAATGCCTTGACTATGTGGATCAAAACAAAGTGTGGAAAATTCTTAAAGAGATGGAAATACCAACCATCTTACCCACTTCTTGAGAAATCTGTATTCAGGTCAAGAAGCAACAGTTAGAATTGGACAGGGAACAACAGACTGGTTTCAAGTTGGGAAGGAGTACGTCAAGTCTGTATATTGGCATCCTGCTTATATGTAGAGTACATCATGTGAAATACTGGGCTGGATAAATCACAAGCTGGAATTAAGATTGCTGGGAGAAATATCAGCAACTTCAGATACGCATATGATACCACTGTAAAGGCAGAAAGTGAAGAGAAACTTAAGAGCCTCTTGATAAAGTAAAAGAGGAGAGTGAAAAAGCTGGCTTAAAACTCAACATTCATAAACTAAGATTATGGCATCTAGTCCCATCACTTCATGGCAAATAGATGGGAAAAAATGGAATCAGTGGCAGATTTTATTTTCTTGGGCTCCAAAATCACTGCTGACGGTGACTGCAGCCATGAAATTAAAAGATGCTTGCTCTTTGGAAGAAAAGCTATGACAAACTTAGGGTGTTAAAGAGCAGATTCATGTCAATGTATGGCAAAACCAATACAATATTGTAAAGTAATTAGCCTCCAATTAAAATAAATAAATCTAAAAAAAAGGAGAGGCATCACTTTGCTGATAAGGGTCCATATAGTCAAAGCCATGGTTTCTCCAGTAGTCTTGTACTGATGTGAAAAATGGATCATAAAGAAGGCTGAGCACCAAAGTATTGATGCTTTCAAATTTTGGTGCTGGAGAAGACTCTTGAGAATCCCTTGGACAGAAAGGAGATCAAACCAGCCAATCCTAATGGAAATCAACCCTGAATATTCCTTGGAAAGATTATGCTGAAGTTGAAACCCCAATACTTTGGACATCTGATGTGAAGAGCTGAGTCACTGGAAAAGACCCTGATGCTGGGAAAGATTGAGGGCAGGAGGAGAATGAGGCAACAGAGGATGAGATGGTTGGATGGTGTCACAAACTCATTGAACATGGATTTGAGGAAACTCCGGGAGATTGTGAAGAATAGGGAAGCCTGGCATGCTATAGTCCACGGAGTCTTAAAGGGTCAGACACAACTTAGTGACTGAAAAACAACAAAATCCAGGAGATGCTGAAACATGCACTCTGATACCACAGACAGATAAATGGGCTATTAAAGGAAGGCATCAGTTCAGTTAAGTCGCTCAGTTGTGTCCAACTCTTTGCGACCCCATGAATTGCAGCATGCCAGGCTCCCCTGTCCATCACCAACCCTCAGAGTTCACTCAAACTCACGTCCATCAAGTAGGTGATGCCATCCAGTCATATCCTCTGTCATCCCCTTCTCCTCCTGCCCCAAATCCCTCCCAGCATCAGAGTCTTTTTTAGTGAGTCAATTCTTCGCATGAGGTGGCCAGAGTACTGCAGTTTCAGCTTTAGCATCATTCCTTCCAAAGAACACCCAGGGCCGATCTCCTTTAGAATGGACTGGTTGGATCTCCTTGCAGTCCAAGGGACTCTCAAGAGTCTTCTCCAACACCACAACTCAAAAGCATCAATTCTTCGGCTCTCAGCTTTCTTCACAGTCCAACTCTCACATCCATACATGACTACTGGAAAAACCATAGCCTTGATTAGACGGACTTTTTTTTGGCAAAGTAGTCTCTGCTTTTGAATATGCTGTCTAGTTTGGTCATAACTTTCCTTCCAAAGAGTAAGCATCTTTTAATTTCATGGCTGCAGTCACCATCTGCAGTGATTTTGGAGCCCCCCAAAATTAAGTCTGACACTGTTTCCACTGTTTCCCCATCTATTTCCCATGAAGTGATGGGACCAGATGCCATGATCTTCGTTTTCTGAATGTTGAGCTTTAAGTCAACTTCTTTACTCTCCTCTTTCACTTTCAGCAAGAAGCTTTTTAGTTCCTCTTCAATTTCTGCCATCAGGGTGGTGTCATCTGCATATCTGAGGTTATTGATATTTCTCCCGGCAATCTTGATTCCAGCTTGTGCTTCTTCCAGCCCAGGGTTTCTCATGATGTACTCTGCATATAAGTTAAATAAGCAGGTTATTGTGATCCACACAATCAAAGGCTTTGGCACAGTCAATAAAGCAGAAATAGATGTTTTTCTGGAACTCTCTTGCTTTTTTGATGATCCAGCAGATGTTGGAAATTTGATCTCTGGTTCCTCTGCCTTTTCTAAAACCAGCTTGAACATGTGGACGTTCATGATTCACGTATTGCTGAAGCCTGGCTTGGAGAAATTTGAGCATTACTTTACTAGTGTGTGAGATGAGTACAATTGTGTGCTAGTTTGAGCATTCTTTGGCATTGCCTTTCTTTGAGATTGGAGTGAAAACTGACCTTTTCCAGTCCCGTGGCCACTGCTGAGTTTTCCAAATTTGCTGGCAAAAGGAAGGCATAAATAGATCTAAATTATCTTGGATTTTATGATAAAAGTAATTTACCTATCAGTGAGGAGTTTTGAGTTACTTCATAGATGAAATGGTACTAGATAAACTAATTAGACATTTGTGGAAATGTGTGTTGCATCTGTCTCACAGCCTTCTCCAAAGTTAATTTCAGGTAAGTTATTGATTTACACAAAGACTGCAATAGAAAATGTCAAAAGATTCTTAGAAAATCTTATGAAAGAATATTTTTAACTTCAGAGTAAAGAAGACCTTTCTAAAGATGAAAGAAGGCCCAAGTGATAAATTTTGACTGCATAAAAATAAAACATTACTTCATGGGAAAATGCACTACATACACATTTTTCAGGACATCACTCAAATGTTTCATTGATGTCTTTGTTTATTAAATTATAACACATCTACTCCTCCTCCCTTCCTCTGCATTGCCTGACTCCTTTCCATTATTTCTCTTCTATTGTGCTATATATATTTACCAAGATTTATTGTTTACTCTTTTTCTACCACTATCAGATGTAAGCTAGATAGGAGAAGAAATTTCAGTCATTAAAGACATATTCTCTATTTGGAAATTATCTATTATCCCCTTTCCTCCACTCCCACAGATACTTTGTTTCTTTTCTTCTTTATTTATTTTTGACTCTGCTGTGTCATCATTGCTGTGCATGGGCTTTCTCTAATTGTGGTGAGTGGAGACTATTCTTTGTTCCTGTGCCATGGGCTTCTTATTTTGGTGGCTTCTTTTGTTGCAGAGCACAAGCTCTAGGTGTGCGGGTTTCAGTAGTTTCAGCATGTGGCTCAGTAGTTGCAGCTCATGGGCTCTGGGCATGCAGCTCTCATGGGCTTAGTAGTTGTGGCATAGCAGCTTAGTTGCTCTGTGACATGTGGAATCTTCTGTGACCAGGGGTTGATCACCTGTCCCCTCCATTATCAGCAGATTCTTATCTACTTGACCACCAGGGAAGCTTACCACAGATAGTCTTTAATCCATATTCCATAGTGTTATTTGCTTTTTCTAGAGTTTATGATAAAAGCAATGCCTTTTCCAAATTGTAGTCAATGGAATGTGCTAAGTTGGTTCAGTTGTGTCTGACTCTTTTCAACCCCATGGGATCTTCCAGGATTCTCTGTCCGTGGGATTTTCCAGGCAAGAATACTGGAGTGGATTGCCATTTCCTCCTCCAGGGAATCTTTCCAACCCAGGGATCGAACTCTTATCTTTTAGGTCTCCTGCATTGGCAGATATAAATATATATATAATATATATATATATATATATATATATATTTTTTTTTTTTTTTTCCACCACTAGTGCAACCTGGGACATCCTAACACATTAAGACAAAGCAAAACATTAGTGACTCTTGGCAGCACATGGATTTACCATTCCACCTACAGCAACTAAAACTGGACAAAATATAGGAAAGAATGATATTCAGAAGTTGAACTTTGGGTAGCATAGGAGAGTGGTTTCTGGGAAAGGGGAAATGAAGGTGTGCTCTATGATTGCCCCACTTTACTGCTTAGACAGAGTATCCAGATGGCCCTGCAGGAAGTAGGAGTTCAAGGAGGGGAATGAGCAGTCCCTCTGAATTCAGGAGAAAGAATTGGGAGTCCCAGGTGGCCAATGTGGTTACATTAGCAAGGCAGAAAACCAGAGAGAATCCTATTTCTTTACATTACAGAGAAATAGGACTCCAGGTTTCTGCAAAAACGTCCCCATCAAGACTTCACTGAATACTACTCAGTATGCATATGAAAAAACTGCCCAAAGTGAGGGAATAACAACCTGAATGGAGGAAACCATCCCAGGAAATTAAACATGTCTGAAAAATAGTTGTATTTCTAACAGCCTTAGAAGAATACCATGGTTATTCATGGAGAGTCAAGTAGTTTATTCAGGAAGATATCTTAGCAGTCATATAAAATTTTCCTTTTCATACTGATTTTTTGTGCCATCTTAAAAACACTTAAGAGAAGCTTCAGATAAATCCAATTATTTCAAAATAAAAGAAACAAGGATCAAGAATATCTGTAGAACTACAGAGGGTAGCTAATATCTAAAAATTTAAAATTTGGAATATCTGGCATCCAAAAACTAACTAATAGACATGCAAAACAGCAGAAAAATATAAACAGTTATAAATTGTTACCAGAAATAATCAATATAAAGAAAAAATATAAATAATTGAAGAGAAATCAATATAAACAAACCCCAAAAATACAAGCATGGTACAGTTGGTAAACAAATATTAACAGTTATTAAAATTATATTCCAAATGTTTAAGAAGGGAGGACCACTTAGACATGTACACTAGAAGCATAGATACATTTTTAAAGCACCCAAATTAAGCTTGAACAGATAAAAAATATATTCTACTAGATGGAATTAACAATGGAACTAGGCACTGTAGAAGAAAATATTAGTGAGTATTAAATAGACAATGATAGAGACTATTTAGGTGAAAAGCAGAGATAATTGAAACATGATAAAAATTAGATAAGTGAGCTGTGAGACAACCTGGGGAGGGGGAATACATGGTTAATTGGAATCTCTTAGGAAAAAAATGGCCAAAATCTTTCCATAATTGAATAAAACTCTTAACCTATATATCAATAATAATTAGTTTACTTTAAACACAAGAAACACAAAGAAAACTGTACTTAGCACATTACAGTCAGATTTCGTAAATGTGATGAAAAGGAAACTTTCAAAGCACCCAGAGAAACAGAGGAACAAAGAGAAGAACCACAGCACACTTCTCATGGTTGTTAAGTGGCCCAGTCATGTCAAGCTGATTGCAACCCCTCGGACTGCAGCACACCAGGCTTCCCTGTCCTTCACTATCTCCTGGAGTTTTCTCAAACTCATGCCCATTGAGTCAATGATGCCATCCAACCATCTCCTCCTCTGTTACCCCCTTATCCTCTTGCCCTGCATCTATCCCAGCATCAAGATCTTTTCCAATGAGTCGGGTGTTCGCATCACGTGGCCAAAGAATTGGAGCTTCAGCTTCAGTCCTTCCAGTGAATAGTCAGGGTTGATTTCCTTTAGGATTTACTGGTTGGATCTCCTTGCTGTCCAAGGGACTCTCAAGAGTTTTCTCCAGCACCACAGTTTGAAAGCATCAATTCTTTGGCACTGAGCTTTCTTTTTGGTCCAACTCTCACATCTGTACATAACTACTAGAAAAACCATAGCTCTGACTATACATACCTTTGTTGGCACAGTGATGTCTGTGCTTTTTAATATGCTGTCTATGTTTGTCATAGCTTTTCTTTCAAGAGGCAAGTGTCTTTTAATTTCATGGTTGCTGTCACCATCAGAGTGATTTCAGAGCCCAGGAAAATAGAATCTGCAACTGTTTCCTTTTTTCCTATCTATTTGCCATGAAGTGATAGGACCAGATGCCATGATCTTCATTTTTTGAATGTTGAGATTTAAGCCAGCTTTTTCTCTCTCCTCTTTCACTTTCATCAAGAGACTCTTTAGTTCCTCTTCACTTTCTGCCATACGGGTGGTGTCACCTGCATATTTGAGGTTATTGATATTTCTCCCTGCATTCTTGATTCCGGCTTATGATTCATCCAACCCAGCACTTCCGGGATGTACTCTGCATATAAGTTAAATAAACAGGGTGACAATACACGGCCTTGATGTACTCCTTTCCCAATCTGGAACCAGTCTGTTGTTCCATGTCCTGTTCTAGCTGTTGCTTCTTGACCTGCATACAGATTTCTCAGAAGGCAGGTAGAGTGGTCTGGTATTCCCATCTCTCTAAGAATTTTCCTTAGTTTGTTGTGACCCACACAGTCAAGTCTTTAGTGTAGTCAATGAAGCAAAATATATGTTTTTCTGGAATTCTCTTGCTTTTTCTATGATCTAACAAATGTAAGCAATTGATCTCTGGTTCCGCTGCCTTTTCTAAATCCACCTTGTACATCTGCAAGTTCTTGATTCACGTACTGCTGAAGCCTAACTTGAAGGATTTTGAGCATTACCTTGCTAGCATGTGAAATGAATGCAGTTGTGCGGTTTTTGAACATTCTTTGGCATTGCCCTTCTTTGGATTCGGAGAAGGCAATGGCAACCCACTCCAGTACTCTTGCCTGGAAAATCCCATGGACGGAGGAGCCTGGTAGCCTGCAGTTCATGGGGTCTCGAAGAGTCGGACATGGCTGAGAGACTTCACTTTCACTTTCTTTGGATTGGAGTGAAAACTGACTTTTTCCAGTCCTGTGGCCACTGCTGAGTTTTCCAAATTTGCAGTCATATTGAGTGTAGCACTTTAAGAGCAGCTGAACTGTTTAAAATCGTGTGCACTATCTTTGTTCAGAGTAATGCTTCCTAAGGTCCATTTGACTTCACACTCCAGGATGTCTGACTGTAGGTGAGTGACCACACCATCATGGGTACCCAGGTTATTAAGATTTTTTTTTAATAGTTCTGTGTATTCTTGCCACCTCTTAATCTCTTCTGTTTCTGTTAGGTCCTTACTGTTTCTGTTCTATTTTGTGCTCATCCTTGAATGAAATGTTCTTGGATATCTTCAATTTTTTAAAAAGCGATTTCTAGTGTTTCCCATTCTATTGTTTTCCTTTATTTCTTTCATTGTTCATTTAAAAAGGCTTTCTTATCTTTCCTTGCTATTCTCTGCAACTTTGCATTTAGTTGGGTATATTTTTCCCTTTTTGCCTTACTTTTCTCTTGTCTTCTTTCCTTAGATATTTGTAAAGCCTCCTCAGACAACAACTTTGCCTTGTTTCATTTATTTTTCTTTGGATGGTTTTGGTCACTGACTCCTGTACAATATTACAAACCTTCCTCCATAGTTCTTCAGGCACTGTGTTTACCAGACTTAACCCCTTGAATCTATTTGTTACTGCCACTGTATATTCATAAGGAATTTGATTTAGGTTGTATCTGAATAGTGTAGTGGTTTCCCCTACTTTCTTCAATTTAAGCCTGAATTTTGCAGTAAGGAGCTCATGATCTGAGCCACCATGGTGTTGAATGCTTTGCCATGGAAATGAATAGAGATCATTCTGTCATTTTTGAGATTATACCCAAGTACTGCATTTTGGAATTTTTGTTGTTGTTGTTGACTCTAAGGGCTACTCCATTTTTTCTAAGGAATTCTTGCCCACAGTAGTAGATATACTGGTCATCTGGAATCAAATTCTCCATTCCCGTCCATTTTAGTTCACTGATTTCTAAGATGTTGATGTTCACTATGGCCATCTCCTGCTTCACCACATCCAATTCACCTTGATTCACAGACCTAACATTCCAGGTTCCTATGCAATACTGTTCCTTAGAGGACTGATCTTTACTTTCACCACCAGACACATCCACATTTGAGTGTCATTTCTGCTTTGGTTCAGCCTCTTCATTCTTTCTGGAGCTATTAGTAATTGCCTTCTACTCTTTTCCAGTATTATATTGGATACTTTCCAGTCGCAAACAGTGTCATATCTTTTTACCTTTAGGTACCATGAGGTTCTCCTGGCAAGAACTGGAGTGGTTTGCCATTTCCTCCTCCAATAGCCCACGTTTTGTCAGAACACTATGACTTGTCCATCTTGGGTGGCTGTGCATAGCATGGCTCATTGCTTCATTGAGTTATGCCAGGACTGTGATCCATGAAGGGGTCCAGGTACAATGAATACACTCAATTTTGGTATACATTTTGCTGTTTTGAAATTTTTTTACACTGATAAGTATAATCAATATTTTAAACATTTCCATAATTTTACCCATGTAAATGGAATCATGAAATATACCATCTATCTGGTCTGGGACTAAATATATCTAGTCCTGTTGTTGAATTATGTTGTTGTGTGCAGCAATAGGTTAGGTTAGGTTTTACCAAGTAATATTTCTTCATGTTGGTATACCAAAATTTGTTAATCTAGCTACTTGATGGCAGACATTTCTGTTCTATTTTCCAAATTATATTTTTATTGTCATGGAAGACCATATGAAATCTACACTCTTTTTTTTTTTTTTTTTACTTTTTGATTCTTCATTTAAATTTCTATTAAATATTTATTTGTTTATATGAATCATACATTCCCAGCCATAGAATCTCCTCTGAGATCACTACTGTTACAAGGACAGAAACAGTTTCTCAGGTGAGGTGAGGAAGTTGGTGGCTTTCAATAACACCTCCAACAATGGCTCCTTTGTTGAAATATTTATTGACCAGGCAGCATGTGCTAGGTCTTTTGTCCCCTGGCTTGTTGAGCTCTATCCTTATAACTAAAGAACCAAGACAGCCTAGTCCATCAGGCAGAGTTAAATTACTTTCAAGGAAAAAGAGATCAACCAATGGACACATAGCCATAGATATCAGGCTTGTGTGCTGAGCTCATGTATTCTCATTAGCTAAGTGAACTCAAACCTAGGAAATGACATGTTTAGAAAACTCAGTCATAGTAGTATCCCTGGTAGAAAAATAACACCATCCCCAAAGGAGCCAAAATTGAAGCTTCTTTATCTCCTATAAGTGGGACAATCCCAGTTTATACCTATTGTGTCAGTGTCCCAGCAGCCCTAACACTTCCTTCAGGAAATCTACATTTTTAATGACTTTGTACATCTTGTTCACTGTAAGCACAATATTGTATGTTAGTTCTCCAGAAATGTTGCATTTTGCACATTGTATAACCTGTCAACGGATATTCCCATTTGACAACTACCATCAGCCCCTGGTAGCCCACTGGTCTACTATCTGTTACTATGGCTCTAAATACTTTCTTTTTTAATAAAAAATACTTTTAAAATAATTTTATATTTTCGTTGCATCATGTAACTTGTGAGATCTTAGTTCCTTGACTAGGGATTGAATCTGGGCCCTCAGCAATGAGAGATGGAGTCCTAACCACTGAATCACCAGGGAGTTCTTGAGTTTAACTAACCACTTTATGTACTTTCTCATATGAGTGGAATCAAGCAGAATTTGCCTTTCTGTGACTGGCTTATTTCACTTGCAATAATGTCCTTAAGGCTCATCCATTTTGTTGCATATAGTAAAATTTTTTCTTTTTAAAGGCTGAACAATATTCCACTCTGTATATATCACATTTTCTTTATCTATATAAAATATAGATGGATATTTGGGTTACCCCCGTGTACCACAAATAATAGTACAATGAACGCAGGATTGCAATATCTCTTTGAGATCTTGATTTTAATTCTTTTAGATAAATACCCTAAAGTGTGGTTGCTGGATCAGATGACATTGTATTTTTCAGTTTGTGGAGGCCCTCCATGCTCTTATCTATAATGGCTGTGCCAGCTTATGGTCTCAGTTTCTCCGCATTCATGCCAGTACTTGCATGTATTTTTAAAAATAGCCTTTATAATAAGTATAAAGTGATATCTCAGTGTGGTTTTGCTTTATATTTCCCTGATAATTGTTGATATTGAGCACCTTTTGTATACCTGCTGGCCCTTCTTTTATCTTCTTCAGAGAATTGCCTATTTAGGTCCAATGCCTAATTTTCAGTTGGAATGTTTTTTGTTTTTTATGGAGGTGTAGGTACTTTTGAGGAGAAGGCAATGGCAACCCACTCCAGTACTCTTGCCTGGAAAATCCCATGGATGGAGGAGCCTGGTGGGCTGAAGTCCATGAGTTCGCTGAGAGTCGGACATGACTGAGCGACTTCACTTTCACTTTTCACTTTCATGCATTGGAGAAGGAAATGGCAACCCACTCCAGTGTTCTTGCCTGGAGAATCCCAGGGATGGGGAAGCCTGGTGGGCTGCCGTCTCTGGGGTCGCACAGAGTCAGACACGACTGAAGCGACTTAGCAGCAGCAGCAGTAGCAACAGCAGGTACTTTTGTGTGCATGCTAAGTTACTTCAGTTGTGTCCCAACTCAGTGACCCCATGGACTTCAGCATGCCAGTTTCTATCCATGGGATTCTCCAGGCAAGAATACTGGAGTGAATTGCCATGTCCTCCTCCAGGGGATCTTCCCCAGCTAGGGATCAAATCCATGTCTCATTATATTTCCTGCATTGGCAGGCAGGTTCTTTACTACCAGCGCCCCCGGGGAAGCCTAGTGTTGGAATCCTTGTTTATTTTGGATATTTTGAGAATATTTTCCCATTATATAGGTGGCATTTTCACTTTGTTGATGATTTCCTTTGCTCTGTAGAAACTTTTTATTTTATTTTGTTTCACTTGTCTTCTTTTGTTTTTGTTTCTTGTGCTTTGGTTTTAATATCCAAGAAATCATTGCCAAACCCATGTCATACAGTTTCCCCCCTATGTTTCCTTCTAGTAATTTTACAGTTTTAGGCATTGTGTTTAACCTATTTTGAATTGTTTTGTGTGTGTGGTGTAAGATAAAAATAAAATTTCATTCTTTTTCTTTACCATATCCAGTAGTTCCAACACTATTTATGGAAGAGACCATCTTTTCCCATTTTGTATTCCTGGCAACCTTGTCAAAGATCAGTTGAGTGTACGTGTATGAGTGTGTGTTTTCTGGGCTCTCTCTTCTGTTCCACTGGTCTATATGTCTGCATGTCAGTATCATACTGTTTTAATGACTGCAGCTTTGTAATATGTTTTGAAACAAAGAGGTGTGGTACCTCCAGCTTTGTTTTTCTTTCTCAAGATTGTTTTAGCTATTCAGAGTCCTTTGTGGTTGCATATGATTTTTATGACCATTTTTCTAGTTCTTTAAAAATATGTCTTGGAACCTGGGAATTCATTGACTGTTTATATCATTTTTGGTGGTATGGATATTGTAACAACATTAGCCTTCCAATCCATGAATATGGCATGTTGTTCTACTTCTTTGTGTTTTCTATAATGTTTTTCATCAGTATTCTGTAGTTTTCAATGTAGAAGTTTTCCCCCCTCTGTGATTCATTCTAAGTATTTTATCTTTTCTTAATTTCCTTTTGAAGTTTTCACTGTTACTGTATGGAAACATAACTGTAATAGTGCTCAGCAGTGTCTCTGGGTTCAGTAATAGGAAACTAGGGCAGGTAGTGGTGGTTGGTAGTGCCAGGAGTGTGCACAGACTCAGCTGTGAGGCTGAAGGTAAATTCCAGGAATGTGCACAGACTCAGCTGTGAGGCTGTAGGTAAATGCACAGGGGCAGTGGAGTATGCATCGTGGCAAGGATAGGGCTTGTGTTAAAATCTGGGTCTGATCGCAGGCACAAGTTCAGTTGCTGAGGTCAGAGCTGGTAGCAGGTCTGCACCTGGCTTCAGGACGAGGGCTAGCTTAGCTGTATGCATGATGGCTGTGCTGAGTTCCAAGGAGGCACTAGCTGTCATGGGTCCTATTAGGGAGGGTGGAGAGAGCATCAGGAGTCTGAGACCTTGAAACCTGTGAGACCTTCTGTGGTGAGAACTGTGGGCATATGCAGTAGTTGTGCTGGCTGTTGGTTTCCTCCATAACTTCCCCTCACTTTAATTCATGCTACTGTTAGGGGATACACACTGACTGAAATTGCCCACCTTGGCCAGGCACCATAGTAATCATTTGTGTGAGTTATTTTACAACAGGAAGTCCTGCATGAAACATGGTACTAGTAAGACACCATCAACCGGAAGAATTTGGGAAAGATCAAAAGGAGATGCTTCATGTCCTACCACCTCCCAGAATCATCAGTGGCATTCATCTTGGCTGAGCAGGGCATGCACTACTAGGAAGGACTCTGAGTCAGAATGACTGGCCAGAGACAACCCAGAAACTAACCTCATAACCATAAAACCTGAGACAGTGAGTCACGTGGCAGAGCAGTTCTCCTGCGTTCTCTCACCCTCCTGCTTTCTGTCCTGCCACCCCTTTCCAATTAAGTCTCTTACCTCGTCAGCATGTGTGCCTCCTTGGATATTTCATTTCGAGTGTTTGACTGCAGCCCCCTTTTGGCCCTGGAAGGGGTGCCCCTTCCTGCAGTACTACCGTGTTGCTTCAGTTTTTTAACTGGACTCCTGAGCTCTGTCAGAGCTATTTTCATTAACATCTGCCTGTCCAATTTTTTTTTTTTTTCCTCCATTGGGGAGATAGAGACTGGGATCTCTTACTAAACCATCCTGCTAACATTACTCTGTATATAAGTTTTAGAATCAGTTTCTCACTTTCTACATACTTCCTGCTTGGTATGTACATGTGTAATCATTCACTTCAGTCATGTCCAACTCTATCCGACTCTATGGACTGTAGCTTGCCAGGCTTCTTTGTCTACGGGATTCTCCAGGCAAGAATATTGGAGTGAATTGCCATGCCCTCCTCTAGGGGGTCTTCTCGACCCAGGGAGTGAACCCACATCTCCTAAGTCTCCTGCATTGGCAGGCAGATTCTTTACCACTAGCACCACCTGGGAAGCCCCCTACTTGGCATATAAATCAAGATTGCATTGACTCTAAAGATCAATAGAATTGAAATCTTATTGAGTCTTTAAATATGTAAGCATAGTGTATGTCTCCATTTCTTTGTGACTTTTACTTTATTTAGAAATTAATGTTTTGTACTTTCCATTTTACAGGTTTTACACATATTTTATTAATTCCCTCCCAAAGTATTTTATGTTTCTGGTGCTACTGTGAGTGATATTTTACTTTGATTTTTGAATTGTTTCCAGTGTGTAAAATACACATAATTTTTTATATATTGACTTGTAGTTTACGAATGTGCTAAACTCACTTACATGCACTAGTGGTGTTTTTGTGGATTCTTTAGGTTTTTCTCTGTATATCATAATTTTTTTCTGTGAGGAAGAGAGTTTGATTTTTTTTCCCTTCCAACTGTAGCCTGTCTGGATTATTTCTTGCCTTATTGCACTTGTGAGAGCTTCCAGTCCAATGTTGAACAGAAATGGAGAATAGGTGACTTTCCCTTATCCTTGATCTTATTAGGGGGAACAATTCAGCCTTTGTTCATTAAATGCAGTGTCAGCTGAAGTTTTCTTTGTTATTTTTGATGCCATTTCTTAGATGGAGATTATGTTCTTCTATTACTATTGTACTGACAAATTTAATGGATGTTTAGTTTTCTCTATTTCTTTTCTGCATGATTTGATACATAGTTTTACCTCTTCCTTTCCAGTCTGTATTTCTTTTTTATTCTTTTGTTTTACTGGTCAGAACTGTCAGTAAAATGTTCCAAAAAAATTATAAAAGTGGACGTCTTTGCCTTCTTTTCGATTTTAGGAGGAAAGCATTCAATCTTTTCCCATTAAGTATTCAGTTAGTTAGTATTCCCATTAAGTATTCAGTTAGTAGGTAGTTTTGTAAGTATAGCTCATAATGTTGAAGAATACTTTTCTCTTAGTTTATGGATGTGTATTATGAATAGTTCAATTAAAAAAATTTATTTATTTTTAATTGGCGGATAATTGCTTTACAATATTTGTTGGTTTCTGCCATTAATCAGTGTAAATCAGCCATGGGTATAAATATGTCCCCTCCCTTTGGAACCTCCCTCCCACCTCCCACCCCATCCCACCCCTCTAGATGAATGTTTTGATTTTAAAACATATTTTCTGCATCTGTTGAGGTGATCATATGACCTTTCTCCATTATTCTGTTAATGTGATGGATTACCTTGATTGACTTTGAATGTTGAACAAAATATGCATGTCCGGGATAAAGATCACTTTGTCTTTATGTGCCGTTTCTTTTATGTGTTGCTGGGTTTGATTTGCTAATGTGTTGATTTTTGTGAGTAGATGTTTATGAATGGTATCAGTCCATAGTTTTCTGGTAATGTTTTTTCCTAAAAATATATGAGGAAATACTTGCCTCAAGTGATGAGTTGGGAAGGTTCCTTTGTTCTCCATTTTCTTAAAGTATTTATATAGGATTGTTATTATTTCTTCTTTAAATATATAATAAAATTCCCCTCTTTAATTTTGTGGGCCTGAACTTTCTTTGTGTGATGGTTTTATTAAAGTTTATCTTTCTTAACAGATATATGGCTATTCAGATACTCTCTTTTGCATTGAGTCACTTTATGTAATTTTTGTCTTCAAGAAAAGTGGCCAATTCATTAAGCCATTCAATTAATTGGCACAATTTGTTTCTAGTGCTTTCTTATTTTTATGTATGTGGATCTATAAAGACATCCCTTCTTTTATTTATTATGGTAATTTTTGTCATTGCTTTTTAAATAAGTGATACACATTTATCAAATTTTTTGAATTTTCAAAGATCCTTGTTTTAAAGGTCATTGATATTCTTTTCTCTCTCTTTTTTTGGCTGTACTGGGTCTTCATCACTGTAGCAAGTAGACTATCTACTTGCAGAGGGTGAACTCTAGGATGTGCAGTCTTCAGTAGTTGCAGTACGTGGGACTTAGGGCACGGAGGATTCAGTAGTTGCAGCTCCCAAGCTCTAAGAGTGGGAGTTTAGTAGTTCTGGTGCACATGCTTAGTTGTCCTGCATCATGTGGGTCTTCCCAGACCAGAGATCAAACTCATGTCCCCTGCATTGTTAGGCCAATTCCAAACCGACAGAACCACCAGGAAAGTCTGGTATTCTTGATTATTTATTTGTTTTCTACTTCGAGATCATCAAACTTTCTTTTCGTACTGAATTTTTTAGTAAATATAGTACAGTATTTAGTACAAAAAGCAATTCAAACATCATTACCCTGTTTCTCATTTTAAATGGATTGCTTATATCATTTTACCATCAAATATGGCGTTTGCTGAGTTTTTTTTATAAATGCCTTTTATCATGATTATGAAGAACTCTTTATTCTTATTTTTAAAGTTTTTTTCTAAATCACAATAACTGCTTAGTATTATAATACTGTTTATTTCCTTTATCAGTTAAGAGATCAGTCAATTTTTCTACTTCAGTCTGTGTATGTTTCTGAACTAGGTATGAGTCTGTTTCCCAATCACAGTAAAGCCAATCTATTGACATCAGGTTGTGGTGAAGGAAAGTGCAGTGTTTATTTTAGGGCACCAATAAAGGAGTCCTAGAGAAGGGAATGGCAACCCACTCCAGTGTTCTTGCCTGGAGAATCCCATGGACAGAGAAGCCTGGCAGGCTACAGTCCATGGGATCACAATCAGTTGGACATGACTGAGTGACTAATGCAATGCAATGCAACACAATAAAGGAGTCGAGGTAGCTAGTACTTCAGAGGCCCGAACTCCCCAAAGGGTTTCTGGGAAAGGTTTTTAAAGACAGGTTGAGGGAGGAGGGTTTTTAGGATATGTGATCAGCTGGTGGACATTCTTGTGATTGGTTGGTGCTGAGGTAATCTAGAGTCAACATCAACTGTCTGGTTCCAGAAGGACTGGAGTCTACATTATTGTGGGAAACATACAGTTAATTTCTTCCACCTGATGGGGAGGTTCGATGCATGGTACAGGATGCTCGGGGCTGGTGCACTGGGATGACCCAGAGGGATGGTATGGGGAGGGAGGTGGGAGGGGGGTTCAGGATGGGGAACATGTATATACCCGTGGCAGATTCATGTTGAAGGAAAAGCCTAGGAGACAGGTTTTTCTACATACAAGAGGCATGTGGAGGACATGGTAGGGAGTGGTCTGTTCTGGGAAGACCTCTAAGGGTTCTGCTTGGTTGTATTTATGCAGTTTATTATATATATTTGTAATACTAGGCTATGTTTGCATTAGAATAAAATAAACTTTAAAATATATATAGTTTTACACTTAATTAGTTATATATATGTGTGTGTGTATGTGTATATATATATGTATATACATATACACATGCACCTGGAGAAGGGCATGGCAATCCACTCCAGTATTCTTGCCTACACACATATATATACCTCCTACCTCTTGAACCTCCCCCCACCATCACCAGTTCCACCCCTCTAGGTCTCTAATGACCCTCTAGGTCATCAGAGAGTGCCAGGCTGGGCTCCCTGTGCTATATAGTAGCTTCCTGCTAAATGTCTATTTTACACATAAAAAATATGGAATGCTTCACAGATTTATTTGTCATCCTTGTTCAAGGGCCATGCTAAGCTCCTCTGTATTGTTGCAGTTTTAGTATATGTGTGGCAAAAGCAAGCACTCTCTCTCTCTCTTTTTAAAATATCTATTTAGTTATTTATTTTTAGCTCTGTTTGGTCTTAGTTGTGGCAAAAGGGATATTTTTATGGCAGTTTATGGGAACTTTTGTTGCAGTTCATAGGCTTCACTCTAGTTGTGGCACACAGGTTTTAGGTTCCCCACAGCATGTGGCATTCTACAACCAGGGATCAAACCAGCGTCCCCTGCATTGGAAGTGGATTCCTAACCACTGGAAAACCAAGGAAGTCCCATCAAGGTCTCTCTTACGTAGGGGCTTCCTCAGTAATCTTATCCCTTGCTCTTTATTTTTTCTCATGGATCATTAGTCCAAATGGTTTAGATATCTCTCTGATTTAGTATATTCCTTCCATGCTTCTTCTGAAAGAGTGTAGAATAAGCTTACCCCTCATGGGTTGAGTGTGGAAGATGTTCCAGAGTCTGGGCCAGCCCTATGTGTCTGCTCAGAGCTGCCTTTGTCGTAGAAGCAGTGATGATTTGAATCTGGGCTGGCCCTGCTATCATCAGTAGGGCCTGGCCACCTGACTCTGCAGTGTTGCTCATGCCAATTTCTGTGTCCTTGGTGTCCACATGCATGAAGCTGTGTGCAGCCCTGCAAACTTTACAAGTGGGATCTATTTATCTAGCAAAGTAGTCAGTTAGCAGTTACCTCAGTAATCTAGGAATGGACAAGATGAATCCATCCATATATTTTCTACAGTGTCCTCTGAATGGAAGATGTGCTTCTGTCAACTCTTTCCTGTGCTGAGCACCCCTCAGGATCTGCTGAGCTCTGTGCCTTCCTGAGGAGTCCCTCTTGGGGCACATAAGAGAGCATCTGCCCTTCCATGTGCACGGCTTCAGATGACTGGGTTTGATGCCCTGACTGGGCATCCTATGTTCTGAGTCCATGAGTATTGCCAGTCTAAGGATGAGGGGAGATACATTATAGCACTGGAACTGTAGTCAATGTAGTAGAATATTTTTCAAAAGGAAATCAGAAGGAAACTTCCAGGTATGATGGCAACACAAAAGCAGTGGGTGTATCTATGCCAGTCTTAGCACTGGAACTGTAGTCAATGTAGTAGAATATTTTTCAAAAGGAAATCAGAAGGAAACCTCCAGGTATCATGGCAACACAAAAGCAGTGGGTGTATCTATGCCAGTCTTCATTGGAAACATGAAGGCAAGCCCTGTCCTCAACTATTGGCTGATTCTGGACTTTTCCTTTTGGGGGGCTTGTCTCAGTCCTGTTGCCTCTGTCTTGGCACTCAGAGCTTGCACCCATCTCTCTGTCTGACTTTCTGACTACCAGGTCTTGATAGATGGGGCAATATGTCCTTCTGCCTGGAATCCCCAATAGATTCCTATGGGCTGGGTAGGAGATTCACCCCCAAAACACTGTTTCAGGGCAGTTTGAGAATGTCTCAGTGCAAGGTCCTTAGATAAATACATGGCTAGAGAGCATCTCCCTCCTGCATTGGGGTTCCTGTTCCCTGTGTAGGGTGATGATGCCTCTGAAGCTTCAACTATGGTATCCCTCTCCCTTCCTCCTGCTGCCTTCACTGAGCATCTTCCACTTGAATTCTTCTCCTTCATAAACAGGCAGATGGACATAGGACACCATGAGACTTTGTGTTCTCAACAAAGGAGACCCAGACAGGGACTTGGGGGTACGTGGGTAATTAGAGAGGTGATGTCAGGTGCTGAAGTGAGGAACTAAGGACAGTGAACACCCAAGTGAGAAAGGCCACGGAGGTGAGCAGATGGAGCTCGGGCCCCTGGAGGCCTTTAAGAGAGAGTGTGGAGCTCACCTCTGAGGAGACACACCAGCAATCAAGGAGTCTGGGGTCTGTAGTGTCTGAGGGTTGCCCTGTGGGCATGAATCCCCACACTTTCTACTGAGCTCTGTTCAGCAAGCTCCCAAGTGCTAGAGAAATCCACCAAGCTGGAAGGCCAGATGCTGGTGTTTGAGGAGGGGAGTGTCGGCAGTGGGGGATTATCCCACAGCTGCAGGTGAACTCAGGTTGGCCTAGGTGGAGGTGAGGTGGGCTTCTATGATCTCAGAGGGACATTCATGTGAGAATCAGAGATCAAATGCCACAAATTTTTGATAGTTACCTTTCCACCCATCTGAGGTTTTGGATGTCAGAAAAGGATTTGGGAGAAATCAAATGCTGCCTTTTCTGCTAACCCAGATTAGATAAGGGTGCTATAGTTTGGAGGAAGGCAGGGTGAGGGGAGGGGGAGGTGGGCAATATGGAGGTGTCTCCCAAGCAGACCCAGGAGTTCTGTGAAGCTGAGCAAGAGCCTAGAGACAGACTCTTTCTGTCCCAGGAGGACCAACTACCCCTCACTCATCTTTGCCACATCCTTGGATGGATCCCCATAACAACTCTACACTCACTGCAGAGCAGGATGAGTCTATATTCAAGACATTGTAAGAAGCACCTAACTCATAGGGGTGGCAACTGTCCTTTCAGAAGGCCTGGAGCTTTTATATCTGTTAGGTGGGAGGCGGAGGTAGAATACACATCCTGGGTCAGATGAGGAGAAGGGGCCCTGCTCCAGGACCTGCTTACACGTGCTCAACTCAGCTCCCACAGAGACAGGTCTCCATCTTAGAAGCACCCTCAGCCAGAGCCTGGTGGGGGTGGGCAGAGACAAGGGCCCAGTGTCATCCAGGGCAAGGGGACCTCCCCACATCCCCCAAGGTCCCCTCCATGGGGAGAAGCAGTAGCTCTGAATCACCTAGGGGACCTGTCCTAAGCCTCCTCACCATGAGGACCTTAGAGATTCCCTGTCCTAGACCCAGCCCTGTGGGGTAAGCCCAGCAGACTCTTTTCTGGAGGGGAGCTGTTGGGTGGGAAGAAGCTCTTAGAGAGGGAGTGGGGGTCAGGTGAAGAAGAATCAGATAGCGTGAGCATGGGGCCTGGTTCGTGGACAGGCAGCAGAGACACAGGAGGAGCAAGAATCTCCAGGCCCCTAGATGTTCACTCTGAGAATGAGACCCAATTCACCTTGTATGTGGAGGCAGCTAAGTCCACAATGGGGGCTGGCATTAGGATCAACTGAGGCCCAAGGGGTGACAGAGTTTAGCACGTGAAACTTGACCCTTTGTTCTTCCTCTCCTTCAGGCACTTAGGACAGGGGCCCTTCTCACCTGTTATTTTGTCCTTTCCCCAACCTTGAAGATTGGAGGTGGTTCGATTTTATAAATGGCAATAGCCCAAAGAAGGACTGTAATACGTGCACAGTCACAGGGGGAGGTAGCCAAGCTCGTCTCCCCAGCATGGATGGGTGGGGAAAGTTCTGTCTCTTCAGCAGATGCTTTACCCACTCTGAGCCTCAGATTCTCCCCTGTCAGGTGAGGATGATTACTCCTACCCCTCAAGGTTGCTGGGAGGAATAAAATTTGGAGAATGATGCATGTGACCCGTGAATCTTGATGACAGAAATGATCGACACTCTGGCTGATGTAATGATCATTATCCATGTCCCCACTTGTTGAATTTGTGGAGGAGCATCTGACAGCACTGAAATCCAGCTTCAGTAGGAAGGCACACTGGTGGTCTCCACTATGGCCATGTCCTCTCCCGCACCCATAAAGCCCCATTTCCAGTGAATAAGCACTCTCCTGTCAATTGCAGGGCTTTTTATTGCTGGAATCCTCTATAATCAGACACCTAGACATGGCAGGTTGCTAACATTACTTAGGGATCAGGCAAGTGGCTTCCTTGGGTTCCTGGCAGGGATGGCTCCATCAACAGAGAGAACTTGAGTATATTTTATTCTGTAAGAGAAGGTACAGAAACCTGGTGAGGCCTTAGGGGTGGAAGTGACAATTAGCTGCACTGAACAAGGAGAGGGGCCTGCAGGTTGTTTGGAGGGAGTTCCTCTGGATGTGAGCAGGTAAAGGTGGATACTTCCCAATGAGGCTTTCTCCGATGGAACAGAGATTGTGGGGTTTCCCTGGAAGGCTGTGGGCAGTCTTCTGGGATACAGTGGGGGACTGCTGAGGACCACCTGGCAGGGCTCTGGAGTGATACCTGGGAGCCTCTAGGGATGAGCTGATCCCTGTCTGCTTCCTCCCTCTGGCCCTTGGACACAGAGCTGAAGCAGCTGCTTGTTCCCACCACCTCTAGGGCAGCAGAGACAGGATTGACCTTAGGCATCGACTGATCCTCGACTCTGGGCATCCCAGGCCTGGGGAGGGCAGAAGGGCAGCTTTTGGAAGCAGCTACCTCTTTTAGGCATGTGAGACCTGTTGGGTCCAGGGAATAAGGACAAATGTGGGTGTTAGATGGGGTAGAGTAGGGACTTGAAGCTCTAGGGAAAGAACTGATGTTTGGAGAATGCAAGGACTCAGTGTGAATGAATTACAGAAGAGTCAGATTCCTGTGCTGGAGAGGGTGAAGTCAGGGAGGCCAGTGCTGAGGGCCTACCTCCAAAGGCAGGTGATGTCACAGAGTCAGGAGGACCTGGAGGGTCCCAGGCCTGTGACCAGGCAGACCCCAGTCAGGGCCAGCTCAAGAGCTCCAGGGCTGAACTGAGTTTTCCTGCAGGATCCTTTCCCACACTGTGGGTGTTGGCCCCTTCCTCTCTACCTCCTCATTCATGAGGTTCTTTCTGCTCCCAGGTTCCCGGGGAAGAGCCAGGGTGTAGAGAAAATGATGCCCTCCACTTCCTAGTGGCCTGAGCAGACCCCTGACAACCCCGCCCCACACAGGCACATTCACACACAGCCTGACCCACCAGAGCACTGAGAGCATCCTGCTTATCCTGTGGTGTCAACTTCTCATCAACACAGCTCTTCAGGGTATCGGCAGTTTCCAGTACATCAGAGTTTTGGTTATACTTTTCAACTTGTTCAATATAGGCCTCATGGCTTCCTGATATGAACAGGTCAACAGTGTCCCTCACGGCTGGGCAGATGTCATCACACTCTGAAACAGAAAGATAAGGGGACACTCCCTGTAAGGCATTCATAAGAACACCCTATTCCCTTCCTGCTCCCGAGAGGCTCAGTCCTGCCCTGGGAAGGTGTCAGAACGCTTGGGGAGCCCAGGTCACAACCACTCACTTCCACCCCCGATGAAGAGCAAGGCAGCGCAGAGCAGCAGGAGAGCTCCAGCCCGCGTCATGGTGCCGGTGGCAGGTGCTCCCTGCTCACCTGGAGCCCTTTTATGCCTGTGCTTGTCCTCACCCCAGGGGACTGTGTTGCATGCTTCGTTTTTTCAGGAGATATGCCAGGCCACAGTGTGAAGGTGCCCAGGCCTGCACAGGAGGAGCTGTGTGTGTTGGCAAGATGCTAGTCCTTGAGTCCACAGAGGGCACTGGCTCAGTCTCCTCCCTTCTGGAGGGCCCTTCTGGAGTAGGGGCGGGGAGCAGCTGACTCAGGAAGCTTAACAAGTGAAAATACCCAGGTTGACCAAAAAGGACAAAAGTGCTCCCAAATCATGCCTCCTGAATGACGGCCAGTGGTAGCCTGTTAGTACAATATGTGACCTTGAAGACAGGATCGTGTGGACTTTAGCAGTTTACAGTTAGATCAGTGATTAGTGAATTGTCTCACAGGCGTTAGTGCCAGGCAGGCCCGAGCACAAGCCCTGAGCCCCTGGTCAGACTCTGGTGGCTCCTGTCCTGCTGTTGTCACTGTGTCCTTCATCTTTTCAGTGGCCTTTGTTGGGCCACTTCCCTGAATCAGTATCTGGAGCCTGGAAACTTCTTCTATGTGCTGGCCCAGAAATTTCTATTTTTCTCTTGGCCAGGTCCTACTACCTGGCAACTTTAATAGGACCCCATTCTACACTGCAATATTGTTTGCAACTTCTTTTTTCTTTTAAATTAAACTTTATTTTTATATTGGAGTATAACCATGTATGGATGTGAGAGTTGGACTGTGAAGAAGGCTGAGCACCGAAGAATTGATGGTTTTGAACTGTGGTGCTGGAGAAGACTCTTGAGAGTCTCTTGGACTGCAAGGAGATCCAACCAGTCCATTCTGAAGGAGATCAGCCCTGGGATTTCTTTGGAAGGAATGATGCTAAAGCTGAAACTCCAGTACTTTGGCCTCCTCATGCGAAGAGTTGACTCATTGGAAAAGACTCTGATGCTGGGAGGGATTGGGGGCAGGAGGAGAAGGGGACGACAGAGGATGAGATGGCTGGATGGCATCACTGACTCGATGGATGTGAGTCTGAGTGAACTCCGGGAGTTGATGATGGACAGGGAGGCCTGGCGTGCTGCGATTCATGGGGTCGCAAAGAGTCGGACACGACTGAGCGACTGATCTGATCTGATCTGATCTGATCACCAATTTACAGTGTTATGATCATTTCAGGTGGAGTCCAAAGGGACTGAGCCATATATATACGCACAACTATCCATTTTTCCCCCAAACTCCTCTCCTACCCAGGATTGGGCAGTGTTCCCTTTGCTTTAGAGTTGATCCTCATTGGTTATCTATTTTATTTCTTTAAAATTTATTTATTTTTTATTGACTGATAAATGCTTTACAATGTGCGTTGGTTTTTTACCATACATCAACATGAATCAGTCATAGGTAAACACTTGTCCCCTCCCTCTTGAATCTTTCTCCCACCTGACCACCCCATTCTACTCCCCTAAGTTTTCCCAGAGCACCAGGATGCACTCCCTGCTCTATGCAACAACTTCCCATTAGCTATCTATTCACACATAGTAATGTATGTATTTCAATGCTACTCTTACAGTTCATCACACTCTCTACCTCCTTGTGTCCACAAGTCTGTTCTCTATGTCTCAGTCTCTATTCCTGCCCAGCAAATAGGTTCATCAGTACCATTTTCTAGATTTTATATGTGTGCATTTGTACGTAATATTTGTTTTTCTCTTTCTGACTTGCTTCACTCTGTACAATGGGCTCTAGTTTCATCCACCTCAGTATAACTGACTCAGATGTGTTCCTTTCTATGGCTGAGTAGTATTCCATATATATATATATATACCACAACTTCTTTATCCTTGTATCTGCCACTGGACATCTAGGTGGCTTCCATGTGCTAAGTATTGTAAATAGTGCTTCAGTGAACCTTGGAGTATATGTGACTTTTTCAATTATGATTTTGTCAGTGTATGTGCTTAGTAGTGGGATTGTTGGGTCATGTGATAGTTTCATTTCTAATTTTTTAAGGATTCTCTATAATGTTCTCCATAGTGACTGTATCAATTTACATTGCCACAAACAGCACAAGAGGTTTCCCTTTTCTCCACATGCTTTCCAGATTTTTTGTAGATTTTTTGATGATGACCATTCTGACTGGTGTGAAGTGATATCTCATTGTAGTTTTGCATTTATCTAATACTGAGTAATGTTGAGCATTTTTTCATGTATTGATTAATTTATAGTATGTCTTTTTTTGAGAAATGTCTATTTAGATCTTCTGCCCATTTTTTTATTACGTTGTTTGTTTTTCTGATGTTGAGCTAAATGAGCTGCTTGTATATTTTGGAGATTAATCCTTTGTCAGTTGCTTCATTTACAATTATTCTATCACATTCTGAGGATTTGCTTTTCATCTTGTTTATGGTTTCCTTTGCTGTGAAAAAGCTTTTGACCACTAAAGTGGTTCCCATTTGTCAATTTTTGTTTTTATTTATGTTACCTAGGAGGTGAGTCATAGAGGATCACACTGTGGTTTATGTCAAAGAGTTTTCTGGCTGTGTTTTCCTCTAAGAGTTTTATAGTTTCTGGTCTTCCATTTAGGTTTTTAATCCATTTTGAGTTTATCTTTGTGTATGATGCTAGGCAGTGTTCTAATTTCGTTCTTCTATAATACACATTGCTGTCCAATTTCCCTAACACCACTTATTGAAGAGGCTATTTCTTCATTGTATAGTCTTGCCTCCCTTGTCAGAGATAAGCTACCCATAGGTGTGTGGGTTTATTTCTGGGCTTTTATCTTGTTCCATTGTTTTATATTTTTCTATTTCTGCCTGTACCATATTGTCTTGATGAGTGTAGCTTTGTAGTATAGTCTGAAATCAGGAAGATTGATTCTTCCAGCTTTATTCTCCTTTCTCAAGATTGCTTTGACTATAAGAGGTCTTTGGTGTTTCCATATGAATTTTAAAATTTTTCGTTCTAGTTCTGTGAAACAAGCAATTGGTACTATGATAAGAATTGCATTAAATCTGTAGATTGCTTTCAGTAGTATAGTCATTTCCACAATTTTGATTCTTCCCTTCCAAGAACATGGTATATCTCTCCATCTGTTTATGTCATCCTTGATTTCTTTCATCAGTGTCTTATAGTTTTCTCTATACAATTCTTTTGTCTCCTTAGGTAGGTTTATTGCTAGGTATTTTATTCTTTTTATGTCAATGGTGAATGGGATTGATTCCTTAATTTCTCTTTTTGAGTATTCATTGTTGCTGCTGCTACTGCTAAGTCGCTTCAGTTGTGTCCGACTCTGTGCGACCCCATAGATGGCAGCCCACCAGGCTCCTCTGTCCCTGGGATTCTCCAGGCAAGAATACTGGAGTGGGTTGCCATTTCCTTCTCCAATACATGAAAGAGAAAAGTGAAAGTGAAGTCGGTCAGTTGTGCCTGACTCCCAGTGACCCCATGGACTGCAGCCCACCAGGCTCCTCCGTCCATGGGATTTTCCAGTCAAGAGTACTGGAGTGGGTTGCCGTTGTTAGTGTACAGGAATACAGAAGATTCATGTGTATTGATTTTGTATCCTGTGACATTACTAAATAACTGATTAGCTCTGTTAATTTTTTGATAGTATTTTTAGGGTTTTCTGTGTATGGTACCATATCATCTGCAAACAGTGGGAGTTTTATTTTTCTTTTCCAATCTGGATTACTTTTATTTTGGTTTCACCTCTGAATGCCATTGCTAGGACTTCCAAAACTGTTGGGTAATAGTGGTCAGTGTGGGCACCCTTGTCTTGTTCCTGATCTTAGAATGAATGCTTTCAGTTTTTCACCATTGATAATAATGTCTCCTGTGGGTTTATCATACATGGCCTTTGTTACGTTCAGGTAAGTTCCTTCTATGCTGATTTTCTGGAGAGTTCTTATCATAAATGGGTGATGAATTCTGTCAAAAGCTTTTTCTGCATCTGTGGAGTTTATCATGGCTGATTCATGTTGATTTGACAGAAAACAACGAAATTCTGTAAAGCAATTATCCTTCAATTAAAAAATAAATAAAATTTTAAAATTTGTTAATATGATGTATCACATTGACTGATTTACATACATTGAATAATCATTGTATCTGTTAGATAAGCCCAACTTGATCATGGTATGCCATGCTTATCCATGTTAAATATAGTAGTGTGTACTTGTCCAACCCAAACTCCCTAACTATGCCTTACCCTCATCATTCCTGCTGGCAATTGTAAGTTCATTCTCTAAGTCCATCAGTCTCTTTCCGTTTTGCAAATAAGTTCGTTTGCATCATGTCTTTTTAAATTCCACATACAAGAGATGTCATAAGTTATTTCTGCTTCTTTGTCTGACTTACTTCACTCAGTATGACAGTTTTTAGGTCCATCTATTTTCTGCAACCTCTTTTGACCCTTGGGTGTCTCTGTACTGTTTCCACCATCTCCTCTCCAGACATCCCAGTTGAGGAAAAGCCAAGCCCCTTCTAGGCCACAATCTTTGGGCCAGTTGCACAACCAGCCCTGTGCTGCTGCTGCCTCTGTTAACATATATCTACCTTTCTCTCCTCCCTGAGTGCCTCCTTTCTGCTTCTTGACCTGACCAAGCGTGCTCCTGCAGCAGGGCCTTTGCACATGAAGCCTTCCTGGCCTGGAAGGCTCTTGCTTCTGTGGTGGTGTGATGCATTGCCTCATCCTCAGGTATCTTCAAGTATCACAGGGCACAGATTTCCCCTGACTATTGAGCCCTATTATCAAAGCAATCTGCTCTCTCCTCCCCTCACATCCCTCTGTCTTCTCCCCCTGCTTCATCTTCGCCCAGAGCGCTTCTTCCTTTGGAGTCATTGTCTTTCACTCCCTCTTAGGTGATGAAGAGCTGCAGGAGAGCGAGAGCTGTGCTGTGTGCTGCTGCATCCCCAGGACTAGGAGAGGGCCCAGCATTTGGCAGATGTTGCGCAATGTTTGTTAGAATAATGGCAGGAATATTCCGTTTCTCTGGAGTTGGTAAACAAGAATATTTTTAGTTCTATTTACTATAGATATGCTTCTAAATATTGCCTGAGAGAAAATAAATAAGGTAAAGATTTAAAATGTTTGATAAGTCAAAATCAAGTAGCTTTTTGCTAGAGGCACCTGACTGGCCTTTGTCTGAGTCATCTGTAGCAGATTAAAGTTTGCTGAAGGCCAGAGCTGAGTTGGGACCCAAAGTGTGACCAGTCAGAACCCTAATGCCATACAGGATTCACACCCGGTAACTGCTGTTGGCAAAGAGGCACCAAGTACTAAGCTGCAGTGTCAGCTGACTACCGTGCAGCCCCTGCTCACCATGACTCCTATTGCCTGGGGGCCATCTCTCTGAAGGTCACCCCACGAGCGGCTCAGGTGACTGCAGACGTGTCTCAGAGGTTCCTGGGCAGGAAGGTGAACACCACAAGGCCCAGGCTGCACATGCTGGCTCTTTGTCTATGGCGGCAGGACTTCCGTGTGGTGAGACCCCTGCCCATGGATCCCATGCCTCCTGTCCTTCAGAAGACACTGCCCCCAATGCCCTCTGCAGCACTGTGAGGAGAGGAGCCAGGGCCTGGAGTGCTGAGTAACACAGGTGGCTGCTATATATCCAGCCCAGTGCCCTTTCAAGGGTGCCATAGAGTCCTCTGACACATCCCTGGATGGTGGGGACATTTAGTGACATCAGAGTGAGAAGTTGGGTAGGGTCAATGGAGGATTCACCTGATGTAACCCTTTCCCAATGCAGGTTGTTTTTTTAAATGTATTTTGAATTTGTGTTGACTTCTGCCATACAACATGACTCAGCCATAAGTATACATGTTTCCTGCCTCTTGAACCTCCCCCAACCTTCCACCCAATCCCACCTTTCTAGTTTGTCACAGAGTACCATGTTGAGCTCTCTGTATCAAGTTGTTTTTCAATAAAATTTTATTTGGAACAATTTTGGATTTATAGAATAGTTGAAAATATTTGTCAAAACTGACAGACAACTTTGGAGCATTACTAATAACTCAACCTCACAATATATGAGGATTTGGATTTCACCAGCTTGTCCATTAATGTGTCTTTGGATTCCAGGATGCAATACATGATCTACACACACTGCATTCATTGTCATGTGTCCCCAGTGTCCTCTGCTCTGTGGAATTTCTCATTCTCTCCTGGTCTGTCATGGCCTTGGGAGGTCTGAGAAGGACTGGTCAGGGATGGTCGAAGGCCCTCCAAGCTGAGTCTGTCTGCTATTGTTCTTATAATGCAGAGTGGAGAAAATGGCAGCCCACTCCAGTATGGTGAATTCCACAGACAGAAGAGCCTCTCAGATTATAGTCCTTGGGGTCACAAAGAGTCAAACATAACTTATAACACTGAGCACAGCACAGAGGAGGGTTCAGACTTTGGGTTTTGCAAAAGACAACACAGAGCTGAAGCCCCCTGCTTGTCTTCTTAATCTGTGTACATGTGACAGCTGTGTGTCTTACCACTGGATATGTCATATTTGATTGTTGATTAACGTTATGTTTGTCAGATCTGCACTGTTTTCCCCTTCTCCTCTCCTCCTCTTTTCTTTGGAAATGAGTTACTGAGTCTAGCCCATGCTCAGGGAGTGCAGAGCAGTAAGTTTTCCCTCCTGAAGGGGATAATCTATCTGTGTAACTAGAGATATTTCAGTAAGGAATGATTGTCTCTTCTCCCACATTATTTTAGTTTTGTTTAGGTGCACTAGGGCTTTTTGTTTGTTTGTCTTTTAATTTTTTTTAATTGAAGGATAATTGCTTTACAGGATTTTGTAGTTTTCTGTCATAACATCAACAAGAATCAGCCATAGGTTAACCCATGTCACCTCCCTCCCAAACCTCCCTCCTATCTCCCTCACCACTCCACCCTTCTAGATTGTCACAGATCCCCTGTTTGAGTTCCCTGGGTCATACAGCAGATTCCCATTGGCTATCTACTTTACATATGGTAATGTAAGTTTCCATTACTTTCTCCGTACATTCACCTTCTCCCTCCTCTCCTCCCCCTGCGTCCACAAGTCTGTTTTCTATATTGGTTTCTCCATTGCTGCCCTGAAAATGAATTCATCAGTACAATCTCTCTAGATTCCGTATATATGTGTCAGTATATGATATTTATATTTCTCTTTCTGGCCTACTTCACTCTGTATAATAGACTCTAAGTTCGTCTACCTTATTAGAACTGACTCAAATGTGTTCCTTTTTATCAGTTCAGTTCAGTTGCTCAGTCATGTCTGACTCTTTGCTACCCCCAAGGACTGCAGCATGCCAGGCTTTCCTGTCCATCACCAACTCCCAAGTTTCGCTCAAACTCATGTCCATCGAGTTGGTGATGCCATCCAACCATCTCATCCTCTGTCATCCCCTTCTCCTCTTGCCTTCAATCTTTCCCAGCATCAGGGTCTTTTCCAATGACCCTCTTGGAGGGCACAAGCAAAACTTTGTGTGCACCAGGATCCAGGAGAAAGGAACAGTGACCCCACAAGAGACTGACCCAGACTTGCCTGTGAGCATCCAGGAGTCTCTGGCAGAGGCATGGGTTGGCAGTGCCCTGCTGCAGGGTCAGGGGCAATGAGTGAGGCAGTGCATGCACAGGACCTTTTGAAGGAAGTTACCATTATCTTCATTACCACCACCATTGTTTGGTCTCAGGTCAAACAACAGGGAGGGAACACAGCCCCTCCCATCACAGAAAATGGGATTAAAGATTTACTGAGCATGGCCCTTCCTATCAGAACAAGACCTAGTTTCCCCCACAGTCAGTCTCTCCCATCTGGAAGCTTCCATAAGCCTCTTATCCTTGTCCCTCAGAGGGAAGACAGAATGAAAACCACAATCACAGAAAACTGTAATCAAACTGATCACATGGACCACAGCCTAGTCTAACTCAATGAAACTATGAGCCATGCCGTGTAGGACCACCCAAGATGGACGGGTCATGATGGACAGTTCTGATAAAATGTGGTCCACTGGAGAAGGCAATGGCAAAGCACTTCAGTATTCTTGCATTAGTGGGGAGATTTGGGAGAATAGCATTGAAACATGTATAATATCATGTATGAAATGAGTCGCCAGTCCAGGTTCGATGCATGGTACTGGATGCTTGGGGCTGGTGCACTGGGATGACCCAGAGGGAGGGTAGGGGAGAGAGGAGGGAGGAGGGTTCAGGATGGGGAATGCGGGTATACCTGTGGTGGATTCATTTTGGTATTTGGCAAAACTAATACAATATTGTAAAGTTTAAAAAAAAAAAAAAAAGAACCCCATGGACAGTATGACAAGGTGAAAAGATGTAACACTGAAAGATAAACTCCCCAGATCGATAGGTGCCCAATATGCTACCGGAGAAGAGTGGAGAAATAACACCAGAAAGAATGAAGAGACAGAGCCAAAGCAAAAACAATGCCCAGTTGTTGATGTGACTGGTGATGGAAGTAAAGTCCAATGCTGTAAAGAACAATATTGCATAGGAACCTGAAATGTTAGGTCTGTGAATCAAGGTAAATTGGAAGTGGTCAAACAGGAGATGGCAAGAGTGAACGCTGATATTTTAGGAATCAGTGAACTAAAATGGACTGGAATGGGTAAATTTAACTCAGATGACCATTATATCTACTACTGTGGGCAAGAATCCCTTAGAATAAATGGAGTAGCCATCATAGTCAACAAACGAGTCCAAAATGCAGTTCCTTTTTATGGCTGAGTAGTATTCGATTGTACATATGTACCACAGCTTCTTTATCCATTCATCTGTTGATGGGCATCTAGGTTGCTTCCATGTTCTAGCTATTGTAAATAATGCTGCAGTGAACTATGGGGTACATGTGTCTTTTTCAGTTTTGGTTTTCTCAGGATATGCCTAGTAGTGGGATTGCTAGGTCATATGGTGATTTTATTCCTAGCTTTTTAAAGGAATCTTCATACCATCTTTCATAGTGGCTGTATCAATTTACATTCCCACTAGCAATGCAGGAGAGTTCCCTTTTCTCCGATGCTACAAAGCTACAGTCATCAAGACAGTATGGCACTGGCACAAAAACAGAAATATAGACCAATGGAACAAGATAGAGAGCACAGAGATAAACCCAACACACATTGGTACCTTATTTTTTACAAAGGAGGCAAGAATATACAATGGGGATAAGATAGCCTCTGCAATAAATGGTGCGGGGAAAACTGGACAGCTGCATGCAAGAGAATGAAATTAGAACACTTCCTAATGCCATACACAGAGATAAACTCAAAATGGATTAAAGACCTAAGTGTAAGACCAGAAACTTTAAAAATCTTAGAGGAAAACAGGCAGCACACATAAATCAAAGCAAGATCCTCTATTACCCACGTCCTAAAGTAATCTGGGGGCAGGAAGAGAAGGGGGCGACAGAGGATGAGATGGCTGGATGGCATCGCTGACTCAATGGACATGAGTCTCAGTGAACTCTGGGAGTTGGTGATGGACAGGGAGGCCTGGCGTGCTGCCATTCATGGGGTCGCAAAGAGTTGGACACGACTGAGCAACTGATCTGATCTGATCTGAAAGTAATGGAAATAAAAACAAAACATAAACAAGTGGGACCTAAACTTAAAAGCTTTTGTACAGCAAAGGAAACTACAAGCAAGGTGAAAAGACAACCCTCAGAATGGGAGAAAATAATAGCAATGAAACAACAGCATGGGATTAATTTCCAAAATATACAAGCAGCTTATGCAATTCAATACCAGAAAAACAAACAACCCGATCAAAAAGTGTGAAAAAGACCTAAAAAGACATTTCTCCAAAGAAGACATATAGATGGCTAACAAACACATGAAAAGATGCTCAACATTGCTCAATATTAGAGAAATGCAAATCAAAACTGCAATGAGATACCACCTCACACCAGTTAGAATGGCTATTGTCAAAAAGTCTACAAACAGTAAATTCTGGAGAGGGTGTGGAGACAAGGTGTGCTAGGTCTTACTGTGGTGTGTGGGACTTCTCTTTGCAGAGCACAGTTTCTCTAGTTGCAGCAGGAGGGTTTTAGTTGCCCCAGGGCATGTGGGAGCTTAGGCCCCTGACCAGGGATTGAACCAATTACCACTACATCAGAGGGCAGATTCTTATCCACAGGACACCAAGGAAGTTCCTATTTATTTACGTCATCATTTACTGGACACCAGGGAAGTTCCTATTTATTTACATAATCATTTATTTTATTAGTGTGGACTCATGCATATTAGTGTGGACTCACACATATTACTGTATACTTTGGGTTATCATCCAATACTCTGTTATTTATATTGTCCATCAAACCTTTTCCAATTTGTCAGTAGGAGCTTCTCAGACTTCCTTTTAGAGTTTCAAGGTCCATTTTATTGTATTTGTGCCTGGAAAATCCCATGGACAGAGGAGACTGGTGGGCTGCAGTTCATGGGGTCGCTAAGAGTCGGACACGACTGAGTGACTTCACTTTCACTTTTCACTTTATTGCACTGGAGAAGGAGGTGGCAGCCCACTCCGGTGTTCTTGCCTGGAGAATCCCAGGGACAGTGGAGCCTGGTGGGCCGCCATCTATGGGGTCACAGAGTCGGACACGACTGAAGTGACTTAGCAGCAGCAGTGCAAACAAACTGCTCTCCTAATGAGAAAGTTTGAGTTTGACTCTTGACAGAGTTTTCACACATGGAGTGCTGCCTCTGGTGAACCCAGCACTCTTGGCCTTAGAACTCCCATCCCCAGTGGCCTGTAGGACTGTGGACCTCAGAGTCTCTGATGCAGGAGACAAACCTTTCAACTCCACAGTTGCTTGCTGATGTTTCTGGACAAACTGTGCAGTTTAGGTACCTCTTGAGATCAAGTTCACTGATGGAAGAGAATGAGACAGCCAAAAAGGGCAAAGCTAGACTGCTAGGGGTGAAGAATGTGCCCAGGAACTTGTTCTCTTAAGGGTTTGAGAAAGACTGGTAGCATGATGTGAAATTAACAGAATTATAAGCCCAGTGAAAACCTACATGGCTGTAAGTCCTATGAGTTCCTTGTTGGGAATACTTTGGAGCCCAAGGTTGGTTGTCCACCATTGCTTGGGGCCCAGTCTAGAGATTGAAGATGTTAAGAAATTCGAGGGCTTCAGTAAGGCCCCTTCAGCAAGGCCCCAATGCACAGTTTTATGCATTCTTATCTCCAGGGCTTAACCTTGGGGAAAAAGAAAGGATTCTGTGACCTTTTTTCTACCTGACAGTGGTGTAGACCTGTCCTTGGCTCTTTTGTGATTCTGTCTGCTCAGTTTGGGAGAATGCTGCCCTTGGAAACAGGATAGGTTGGGGGAAGGTTGATCAGGAAAACAGGTGATCATTGGGGCTGGGACAACAGAGCACTTGGCTGCAAATGGAATCACTTAGAAATGTCAGTGTTGCCGTAATCACAGCCTCTGTTCTCTGGTACCGAATAGAAACACAGAAACAGTGTATTGGGTGAAGTAGAAAAGAGTAGCTTTTATTGCTTTGCCAGGCAAAGGTGAACACAGTGGGCTAATGTCCTGAAGACCATGTGAACCACCTTGGGGCAGGTAAATGAGGAGTTTTAGGGTATTTCAGGGGGAGGGCGTGATCAGCTGGTGAACAGTTCTTGGATAGGTTGGCATCAAGGTGAATTTTTAAGCATCATCAACCTTTTGGTTTCAACCAGTTTATGGTCTATGTTCTTGTGGTCAGCAGATTTCATCTGGAGGGGGGTCTACTTTCTGTAAAAACAACTTAGGAATGTGTGTCAGGCCTTTGTATGTTTTAGGAAACTTGGAGTTTGGCTATTCTGTTATGTTGCAGAATTATAGTCTAAATTGTTACCAGTTCCCCAGCCCAACAGCTATTCTTTGTTTCTACATCTTCACATTTCCCAGTCATTAACTCCTGAGTCAGCATTTTACTTCAAAAGACAAGGTCACAGGGGCTTGTACATGGTTTCATCAGCTCCACTTGGTCTTTGGCAAAGACACCCCAACATGTTCTCCAGAAGCTCTGCTCTCAGAGAGGAAAGGGCTTCCCACAGTAAACACCCCAAGGACAAGGGAACCACATGTTCCAGGAGCCTGACCACAGGACTGTGTTCCTCCTGGGAGGGGTTTGGGCTGAGCTCAGGGAGCTAGGGGTTTTTAAAGTGACAAAACCCTGCCCTGAGCAGAGCACTCCAGCTGCCACCACAATGAAAGGAGCACTGCTTTTGGTGGCCTTGTTGGTGACCAGAGAGCTGAACTTTGAGACACATGAGGGTAGGAAGGAGGGTCCAGATGGCCCATCTGATCCTTGCCCAATGCCGTCTCACTGAATTCTTCCTAGTCCTGTCCACACCACTTCTGGGGCAGATTCTGAGGGCAGCTGTCTGATCAGTGCCCAGGAACCCTGCACAAACTCCTTGAGGCTTTCAGCCTTTGAATGGAAGGAGTGGTATGGAGTTGGAAGGGTCATTAGCTATGCACACACTGGGGGATAGTTAGTTTGGGGGTAGTGGTGCTCATTGGAAGGGAGGAAGCAGGCTGGTATGCCTGGGGCAGTGGTCAAGGGCAAGGGGGTCTCCAGGCCTACCCCCTCTTACTGCTCCCTTCTGCTGGGTGGTTTTCTGTCTGGAATGTAAGCAGTCCTGGGAGAGGGCAGGTCTCTGTGGGAGTGAGTCTGGAAGTTTTGGATGTGAGTTCTATCAAGTGGTGAGAAACAGGAACCTCCTACTCTGATAATCCTCTTGAAAAGGTGCTTTCTGTCTGTGTTTTCAGTGGAAGCCTGCCCTGTGTTTTATGGAGCACTTGGTACAATTTTTATTGGAAGCAAAACATTGTTGAACTCAACGTTCGATTTGGTTGATGCTACTGATGAGGAAAAGGAAGCTATTGGAAAACTCCAGGATTGCTTCAATGAGAATGGACTTCCTGCCAAGCTTTTCATTATAGAACTTGTGGTAATTTGCTCTCTTCATCCCCTACCCTACCCTGCCCTGCCCACTCACATGCATAGTGCAGTATGCCACATGGGAATAGATCATGCAGTCATGGGATATGTGACAGATAAGAGCTATAAACAAAGAAGCACATAAACCCTTTGATTCACCCTGCAACACATGTAATATGCAAGTACAGTCCATCTGCACATCCACCCTCTTATTACTGAATATGCCTGTATCATGCCAGTCAACTCACACACAGAATAGGGCTGTAATATCAATGCAGTAGGCCAAGTGTCTTGAGTCATTATTTTTTTGCCTCAGTGAGAGGAGCTAGTATTGGAGGAGTAGAATTTTAATGTTTGGCAGGAAAGGAAGCATTCAGCTCACACATATGTAAGAGTCTTGTCAGCTCTATTTTAGGAATATTGAAAAGGAGCCCCTGGCTTTAGAGTCTCTTTCCAGCATGAGACTCCCTGGCTTTGTGAAGTTTCTGGCCTGTGATCTCGTCACCTCTTGTTCCCACTCTGATGGCCATTGCTCTGGCTCAGAACCCCATTTCTATCCACATGGTCTCCGTGTCTACAAGCCAGAATTTTCACTGTGGTGTTTAGGTGCCTGAGGCTCCTGAGGAGGATTCTAGGTATCTGTGACTGCTCATCTGAGCAAGCAGTGTATCTCCCAAAGAACCATCTTTCCTTTTTTGTTATTGTTAAGTAATACTGGAGATTGTGAATAGTCTTTCTCAACATATTTTCCTCAAATTGTTGATTGTTCAAAATGAGAGGTTCTGCAGAGAGAGTTTCATGCACTAATAGGAGCACACAGAGCACATGGGTTTGTTTACGACTCCTGCATGCACATTAGTCCACCAAGCACACCTGACAGAAGAGGCTAAGGTGCAAGAAGTGTGACCCAAACCCAGACTCCAGCACCTTGCTCCTCCCTCAGGACTAGTCCCGGCTGTGCCCTGCTGACTCTGTCATCTCCTCCCTTCCCTGGCATGGTTGGTGACTCTGTCTTCCTCCTGACACCTGTGCTTGGGCTGTTAGGGAGCCATCCTTCCCCTGGTGCCTGCTGGCAGCCCCCTGTCCAGTGGTGGGTCTGTGGGCAGAGGTTCTTGCTGGGAATGAGGCTGAATCCCTGAGGGTGAGGTGATCCTGGGGAGACAGGATAGCCTGGCTGTGGGCTCAGGTCCTGTCTTTTCTCCTCCTATTCCCTTCAAGAGTTCCATCATTATCAATAAGGATTGCTCTGGCTATAGAGTGTCCACAGTGGTGAATGCTGTTTCAGGATTACTTCTCAGTGTGACGTCTTTGGTGAGATGATCTTTCCCATAGATGCCAGAGTGCACTCAAGCTTCCTGCCCTGTTCTCCTCAACTGAAGCTGGAATCCAAATACCTGTCCCACCTGATGTGATCTCTATGAGGCTGACTCTAATAAAATGACTGCAATATTGCTCTGTGTGCCACGTGTGTGTGTGTGCTCTGGGGAGGATGTGAGGCAGGAGGTCTTGGGAGATGGTGAGAAGTGACACATGTGATCATTGAGAGCATGGGAACCAGAGTGAGACAGAATGATGGTAAACCTAAGCCCTGTCCCTGGCAAGCTGTGGAAACTTGGGCAAGTTTGTTTAACTTTTTCAAGTCATTTTGTTATCTGCTAAATGGGGATTGTGTGCCAAGATTAAGCCAGTAACATAGTTTATAACAAGATTATAGACAATAGCTTTTAAGGATAAAATTGTTTGTGGACACAGATGGAATATCTCCTACTCTGGCCTTCAGCACAGAGGCAGAACTTCCAGTCCTTTAAATATCCCTCTGGTTATTGAATGGTGACTCCTGAGATGACCTGAGAGGGTCATCACAGGTACCCTCTTCCTCCTAGTGGTATTTGCCATCTTCTACTTCTGGCCTGACATTTCTTCAGGGACACTAAGTGCCACTGCTGTTCTTGGTCCTGCCATGGGGACCAGGACCTCTATGAAGTGTTGGACCAGGAAGAAAGAAGTGTATAGAAGAAACTACCCTAGTGAGAATGTTGTTTCTGTGGAAGCAGCTCATGCTATGAAGTGTGAATTGAAGGATGTGCCATATGGGGCACGTGTCCTGAACCCTCCAACCTACTTGTAAAGGCATGAAATAGATAGATGCAATACAATTGTAATGTATTGCATTACAATAGGAGATTTGTGAAGCTACCAGAATGGGAGTAGGTTTTATTCCAGTTTCTTAGGGTCTAGGTCATTGTCAGGCTACTCCCAGTATGACCCACAGAAGGAGTGGCATAACTGACAAAAATCTCTATACCTTCTGGCCAGGCAGATGTACTAAGGTCACATACCAGGAGCTGAACTTGGGACTTGATGCTAAGTAGCCAGGGCCTTGAGTCCTGGATCTTCTTTGACCTACTTCCTAAATTAGGTATTTAAATTCACTGTTTGTTCTTCCTATACCTTGATTTAATCTACCAAGTGCTGGACACTCTGCTGTAGTTAGTATTAAGTGTTAAGGTCATACTGTGAAAGTGAAAGTGAAAATCGAGCAGTTCTGTCTGACTCTTTCTGACTCCATGTAGCCTGCCAGGCTTCTCTGTCCATGGAATTCTCTAGACAAGAATACAGGAATGGGTAGTTGTTCCCTTCTCTGGGGGATCTTCCCAACCCAGGGATCGAACCCAGGTCTCCTGCATTGCAGGGAGATTCTTTACCTTGTATGAGCCACAGATCAGATCAGTCGCTCGGTCGTGTCCGACTCTTTGCAACCCCATGAATCACAGCACGCCAGTCCTCCCTGTCCATCACCAACTCCCAGAGTTCACTCAGACTCACGTCCATCGAGTCAGTGATGCCATCCAGCCATCTCATCCTCTGTCGTCCTCTTCTCCTCCTGCCCCCAATCCCTCCCAGCATCAGAGTCTTTTCCAATGAGTCAACTCTTTGCATGAGGTGGCCAAAGTACTGGAGTTTCAGCTTCAGCATCATTCCTTCCAAAGAAATCCCAGGGCTGATCTCCTTCAGAATGGACTGGTTGGATCTCCTTGCAGTCCAAGGGACTCTCAAGAGTCTTCTCCAACACCACAGTTCAAAAGCATCAATTCTTCGGCACTCAGCCTTCTTCACAGTCCAACTCTCACATCCATACATGACCTCAGGAAAAACCATAGCCTTGACTAGACGAACCTTTGTTGGCAAAGTAATGTCTCTGCTTTTGAATATGCTATCTAGGTTGGTCATAACCTTCCTTCCAAGGAGTAAGCTTCTTTTAATTTCATGGCTGCAGTCACATCTGTAGTGATTTTGGAGCCCAGAAAAATAAAGTCTGACACTGTTTCCACTGTTTCCCCATCTATTCCCCATGAAGTGGTGGGACCAGATGCCATGACCTTCGTTTTCTGAATGTTGAGCTTTAAGCCAACTTTTTCACTCTCCACTTTCACTTTCATCAAGAGGCTTTTGAGTTCCTCTTCACTTTCTGCCATAAGGGTGGTGTCATCTGCATATCTGAGGTTATTGAGATTTCTCCCGGCAATCTTGATTCCAGCTTGTGCTTCTTCCAGTCCAGCGTTTCTCATGATGTATTCTGCATAGAAGTTAAATAAGCAGGGTGACAATATACAGCCTTGACATACTCCTTTTCCTATTTGGAACCAGTCTGCTGTTCCGTGTCCAGTTCTAACTGTTGCTTCCTGATCTGCATACAAATTTCTCAAGAGGCAGTTCAGGTGGTCTGGTATTCCCATCTCTTGAAGAATTTTCCACAGTTTATTGTGATCCACACAGTCAAAGACTTTGGCATAGTCAATAAAGCAGAAATAGATGTTTTTCTGGAACTCTCTTGCTTTTTCCATGATCCAGCAGATGTTGGCAATTTGATCTCTGGTTCCTCTGCCTTTTCTAAAACCAGCTTGAACATCTGGACGTTCACGGTTCGCATATTGCTGAAGCCTGGCTTGGAGAATTTTGAGCATTACTTTACTAGCGTGTGAGATGAGTGCAATTGTGCAGTAGTTTGAGCATTCTTTGGCATTGCCTTTCTTCGGGATTGGAATGAAAACTGACCTTTTCCAGTCCTGTGGCCACTGCTGAGCTTTCCAAATTTGCTGGCATATTGAATGCAGCACTTTCACAGCATCATCTTTCAGGATTTGGAATAGTTCAACTGGAATTCCATCACCTCCACTAGCTTTGTTCGTAGTGATGCTTTCTAAGGCCCACTTGACTTCACATTCCAGGATGTCTGGCTCTAGGTCAGTGATCACACCATCGTGATTATCTGGGTCGTGAAGATCTTTTTTGTACAGGTCATCCCCGTCTAAATCCTGTAGAATTTATTTTTTATCATCAGTCAACTTTCGTGCCATTAATATTGTTCCCTTTCCCTTCTGGATACAGAACCTTGTCTAAGGAGGAGGGTCTTGAGCTAACCCTAGCCATGAGTCAATATATGGATATTGACCCGGATGTCCCAGCTCTCCTGTGACTACTGTATAGACTGCTTCCACTATTTTTAAGTTCACGGTGTCCTCTGGTGGCCTTCTTACTCCCCTAGGGGGCCATTCGACCTCACAGAGTATGTGGAGGCAGTTAGGCATCATTTTGAACTCATAGTCTTCTCCAAATCCCTTCTTTAAAATTTTAATCACACACTCCAATACAGTTGCCTTAAATTAATTTCCTCCCATCTTGCTTACCTTCTAGGATCTTCTTCTACTTTTCCTTTTCATTCTGTCTACAAAGTTCTCAGTACCCTATGTACTTCTGATATTTCCACTCAATGAAACACTTATATTGCCATTCCACCTCCTTCCTAATTGGGGTGAGAAGAGCCTTACCTGCCAGATCCCAGAGGGAGAAGGAGGATCAGCATGTCTTCACCTGCCAGTTGGCACAACTGAACCAGAACACCACATGGTCCAAGAGTGTTTCTCCTTTAACTTTAAAAGTCCATTCTGGCTTGGTGGGCTTGATTGGGTGCAAATGAAAACACAGATGGGTTAAATATCCCACATCTCAGGCCATCTCAGGAAAAGTCAATTCGTACTCACTTATATATCCCCCTCCTTCTATCCTGAAAATTCCAAGGGGGTCAAGAATTTCACAGTAGATGGGACACCTCCTTGTGGAGGGCAGAATACGAACACATAAAGACCAAGTTTCTTCTCCTAACAACCCCCTGACGATTACTTGGTAATAATTTTCCACAAGGCAGTGTGGACACCACCTCCTAAGTGATCTTCACAAATTTTCTTCCAAAGCCCTAACATGCTTGTCTACCTGTGGACCAAGCAATCACCACCACCTGCCTATTCCAGGCTCATGTTGGTCCTTCTAGTCCCACCCAGGGGGGTGATCAGGCCGCCTCTTCCACCCTGCCAGGTGGGTTCCTCCTCACCTGAGTGCTCAGTTCCCCTGCTGCCATCCACTACCTGCTAAAGTGATAGGTCCAGGCGTTGAGAAGCAGAATCCTTCCAGAAGGGCAAGGCATCTTCCCCCCCTTAGAAGATTCAAGCAGCAAGGCCTCGGAGTAGTCCCAAATGGGACTTGTCGGAGTTTCCCAGCCAATGCACCAAATTTTGTAGCCATCCGTTCTGGGAAACAAACTCACTCAGAAGGACAATGCAGATAGTGGAGTGCAGTTTATTACCCTGGTGGGCCCAAGGCAGAGTCTCCTCTTAGCTAAGGACCCTGACAACTTTTTGTGAAAACCTTATATACCCTATGTGTAGGTGTCCAAACCCACCTCCCCAAATTCCCTGAAATTAGTCTGAACAAAGGAAAATAAAAATACAATCAAAGTTAACGTGTGATTCATATGCCTTAAGCCTAAGTAGTTAACAGTGGACAATTATCAATAGGCCTGTGGTCATACCCCAATAAGCATAATAGAATTTATGATTCTATTTGGTTACGCAGATAATTAAGGTATTCTTTTAGGCAATGGAGAGTCTAGGTATGAGCCCTTGGTCCCTTCCATCCAGGGGTCTGGTTTTCTAGTTGGTATGTTGTTTCCATAGATACTGGGCATATAGCTCAAAGTCCATAGTCCGACCCAAGATGGAATCCTGCTTTCAAGATGGAGCCTGTTCTGTATGTTTCCTCCTTCACTCTCAGTCTATCTAGGAATTTACCAGGAGCTTCCTTCTCCTCCTGTTCTATGTTTGCCAATTTGGCACAGTTTAAAGTCTTAGCATGCACTTGCCTGAGTCCTTCAAGAATACATCTGGCAAAATGACTCTGATCCTATCTTTCTTTAGGCATGTTATAATCCCAGTCTGGTTCTATAGTTGGGACTGCCTGATTCCTAGTGGGGAAGGTGGCTGTCTTGTCCTCCCTCTTCCCTACTGTTTCATTACCAAGCCATTCATCTCCATAAGCAACAGCTTCCCCGCAAACTCGAGTTTTTTGAGTCAGAATTCAGCGTTTGTCCCAAGATATACATCACATCCTTCCACATAAGATCATAAGGCAGTTGGTACCGTAAAGGCTTCAATGTACTTTTTGGATCCTCTAAATAGTCTCCCAATTCCTCCTTGACACTTTGTATTTCTTGATAAGAAAAGGGCTTATTAACTCTCATAGACTGATTAATTTCTCCCGGTGGGTGCTTCATTAAGAGGCAACAGCTTGTATGGCTCTTCCTCAGCCTCTCTGGCTGCTCTGCACATATGATCCCAGGGATAGATTGGAGAAACCTGCTTTTCCTTATCTCTCTATTTCCTATTCTCCATCTCATCCTGTATTTCACCCTTAGTTTTTGCTGCCTGAGCTTCTCTTACTTTGATTGTCTGAGTTTCTATTGAAACCAGAGTAGTCTGAGGTTGTACTGAGACAGGGGTTGTTTGGACCTCTACTTGGGCTGTCTGAATCTCAGTTTGGGTTTTTACTGAGACCAAGGCAACACTTCCTGGAGGGGAGTGCTTCCCAGACTTTCAGTATGCTCCATTTGGAGCCCCAGGTCCAGGGGCAAAGTAGGAGGACAGGAGGGAGCTGAAGGTTTCACACCCAAATCTATACCCTTAGGACATAAGTCTGGCATATCTCACAGAGAGAAAAAGGGTAACAAATATGCTATTTCTACCCATTTCCCTTGATTTCTACAGAAACAGTCTAATTGTAAAACGGTATTATAATTATGAGATCCTCCAACTGGCCACCATTCACCATCCTCCAGTGGATAACGTAGCCATGCAGTATCACATAGGAAGATCAGATGTGTCTTCTTTAAGCACTGGGGATCAAATCTATCCCAGTTTTTCGGATACAGTTCAAAGGAGGGAGGCTGGAATTGTTAGCTTCCATCTGTAAGAGAGAAAAAAAGCAACCAGTGCCATCTTTCTACTGGAAGCATCCCTTCCTGCATTAGACGGGGTGTAGACAGACTTTCCATCAAACCTTTTCTTCCCTTGTCAGACTTAGTCTGCTTCTTACCAATGCAGGCGCCATACATGTCCCTCCCAGTTCTACCACCGAGGCAGGGTGGAGATGCACCAGGGGTAGACCTGATGGCACCCCAGACTGATGTCCTCACCATTAAAACCTTGCTTGCCTCTGATGCCACCCAGGGTGCAATCAGAGTAACCTTCCGGAATGCCTCCCAAGCTAAGACCGTTGGGGGCAACATTTGTCACCTGAGTGCCTGTGCATGATGCTGAGTATATTCCTGACCACAATAAGACTGGTACGAACATAAAACTGAGATGTTCCTTCCAAGTGTTGCCACACCAGTATAAGCGATAGCAAAAGAGATGGTGAAGGGCTGGCCAGTGAGGAAAAAGTGATTTTTGTCCTAATATGGGCCAGTCCTTCCGTTTCATTCCCACAGATTCCACAGAAAGAATATCTAAGGAGTTGGGACAAAAGCCACTGGAAAGCTTCCTCTGGTCCACTAAGAGCTAGCATTACCAAAGAAAGAAACTCATTGTACTCATTAACCTCAGAGATGCTCTTGGAGCTAGAGCTCCATCTAGCTTCTGAACTTTTGACTCCTAGCAAGGCTAGGCACTTCCTGACTACCAATCCAAGTTTGGGATCTAATATGATGGTAACAATAACCCGGTGTACGAGACAGCAAAAGAGACACTGATGTATAGAACAGTCTTATGGACTCTGTGGGAGAGGGAGAGGGTGGGAAGATTTGGGAGAATGGCAATGAAACATGTAAAATATCATGTAGGAAACGAGTTGCCAGTCCAGGTTCGATGCACGATGCTGGATGCTTGGGGCTGGTGCACTGGGACGGCCCAGAGGGATGGTATGGGGAGGGAGGAGGGAGGAGGGTTCGGGATGGGGAACACATGTATACCTGTGGCGGATTCATTTTGATATTTGGCAAAACTAATACAATTATGTAAAGTTTAAAAATAAAATAAAATTAGAAAAAATAAAAAATAAAAATAAAAAGCCTAAAATAAATAAATAAATAAATAACAATACACAGTAACAGCATAGACCACAAGTCCCTTGAAAGTCTTTGATCCAACAGATAGGTTAGTAGTTCTAGTTCCCAAGAAGTTATGAAATGGTCAAAGAGACTGGAAGGTTTGACTGAGAAAGGAGAGTTCGGTCCACATGCTTTGCCAATTTCTGGTCCGTTCCTTGAGGGAGACATTGGGTGCCTCTTGGCATTGACAGGTCAGTATAAACCCCTGACAGGTTTCTGCCATAAGCCATATAAGGTCACCGTGGAACTGCAGAGCAGGGCTCCTCATTTGCTTCATGCAGGGTGTGTCATTCATTCACACAAGCACACTGTAGAGTTAGTAGAGTACAGCAGAAAACGTGTTCACTAGAAGAACAAAGAACTAGTATCCAAGCATCCTTACCTTGTCCTGAAGAATCCTGGATGAGCCCCCAAGACAAAAGGTTGCTGCCGACACAAAAGACGCTGGGATTCTTGGCCTCTGGAGGAGAAGAATTCAATCTGGGGCCAGAGATGAGGCTTGATCACTCAGAGCTTTTGTGTAATAAAGTTTTCAGTTCAGTTCAGTTCAGTTCAGTCACTCAGTCATGTCCAACTCTTTGCGACCCCATGAATCACAGCACACCAGGCCTTCCTGTCCATCACCAACTCCCGGAGTTCACTCAGACTCATGTCCATCAAGTCAGTGATGCCATCCAGCCATCTCATCCTTTGTCATCCCCTTCTCCTCCTGCCCTCAATCCCTCCCAGCATCAGAGTCTTTTCCAATGAGTCAACACTTCGCATGGGGTGGCCAAAGTACTGGGGTTTCAGCTTTAGCATCAGAAATGATGCTTCCAAAGAAATCCCAGGGCTGTTTATTAAAGTATAAAAGAGATATAGAAAGCTTCTGAAATAGACATCAGAAGGGAGCAGAAAAAGTGGCCCCTTTGCTAGTGTTAGCAAGGGAGTTAGATACTTTTTAATTAGTTATTACAATGAATTGGAAGAATGTCTGGAGATTGTGAAGATCTTACCAGACCCATTCCCATAATTTACATTTTAAAATAACAGGATTAGCCAGAAGGTTTTCAGGAAAGAGAAACTGTCCTCAAGTAGGATACATTGTTGTTATATAACCCTTAGTACAGAGTTTAAACTGAGTTGCTTTTTGTGTAATCATCAGTTTGAGGCTTAAAGATAAAAACCTTTTATGTGACTAAGACTAAGGAATGTAGAGGGAAAAAAACGTTTGTCCTTTCCTCCTCCTTGAGAACCCCAGACTCCTCTCTCCTTGAGGACACCCGGACTTCTTATCAACCTGTCTAGAAACTGACTCTTAGCTGGAAGAGGGAGTGATGGAGGGTGAAATGGTTGGATGGCATCACCGACTCAATGGATATGAGTTTGAGCAAACTGCAGGAGGTAGTGAAGAATAGGAAAGCCTGGCATTCTGCAGTCCATGGGGTTGCAAAGAGCTGGACATGACTGAGTGACTGAACAACAAAAACAAGGACTATCTGCCCCTGGTAATCACCATTCTTCTTTCTGTTTCTATGGATTCAAATAGTTCTTAAAAAATACTTCAAAGATTTTTAAAAATATTTTGATCAACCCATGTAGCCTCTGAGTTCTTAGTTCCCTGACCATGGATTAAATCCGGACCCTCAGCAATGAGAAATAGAGTCCTAACCACTGTACCACCTGGGTTTAACTACCTAACTTAGATATTTCCTCATATGAGTGGAATCGTGCAGAAACTGTCTTTCTGTAACTGGCTTAGTTTACATGTAATAATGTTTAATGTTTATCCATTTTATTGTATATAGTAAGATTTTTTTTTTTTGAAAAGACTGAACAACATTCCACTATGTATATTTGTGTATATATCACATTTTTTTAGGTATATATCTGTTGTTGGATATTTGGCTTATCCTGTTGTCTTTGCCCTTGTGAATAATGCTACAGTGACCCTGGGATTAAAATATCTATTTGAAATCTTGATTTTAATTCTTTAAGATAAAGACCCAGAATTAGGTTTGGTGGATCATATGGCAATTGCATTTTTTGGCTTTTGAGAACACCCCATGCTGTTATCTATAATGGCAGTACCAGCTTCATTTCCAAATTTCTCAACATCCATGCCAGTACTTGAGTATTTTATTTTAAATGGCCTTTATAATAGGTATAAAGTGATAGTGATATCTCAGTGTGGTTTTGCTTTGTATTTCCCTGATAATTATTGATATTGAGCACCTTTTATATACCTGTTGGCTGTATGTTTATCTTTGGACATTGTCAGTTTAGGTCCAATTTAAATAAAAATAATATCTTATTTTTGAATAAGATATTTGTGTTTATATATGGAGATCAGCCCTGGGATTTCTTTGGAAGGAATGATGCTAAAGCTGAAACTCCAGTACTTTGGCCACCTCATGCGAAGAGTTGACTCATTGGAAAAGACTCTGATGCTGGGAGGATTTTTATCTTAGGAGAAGGGGACAACAGAGGATGAGATGGCTGGATGGCATCACTGATTGATGGACATTCTGAAACTCCGGGAGTTGGTGATGGACAGAGAGGCCTGGCGTGCTTGTGGGTTTAAATGGACACAACTGAGTGACTGATCTGATCTGATCTGATGGAGATGTTGGTACATGTGCTTGCAAGCTAAGTTGCTTCAGTCATGTTGGAATCTTTGACACCCTATAGACTACAGTGTGCCTGGCTCTCCTGTTCATGGGACTCCCCAGAGAAGAATAGTGGGGTGGGTTGCCATGCCCTCCCCTCCAGAGGATATTCCTGACCCAGCTATCGAACCCACATCTCATTATCTTTCCTGCATTGGCAGGTGGGTTCTTTACCACTAGCATCCCCTGAGAAGCCTTGTGTAGGAATCCTTGTTTGTTTTGGATATTAACTCTTTATCAGATATGTGGTTTGAAAATATTCTCCCATTATATAGATGGCCTTTTACTCTGTTGATGATTTCCTTTGCTATTTGGAAGCCTTTTATTTTATGTTGTCCCACTTGTCTTCTTTTTTGTTGCTGTGCTTTGGATTTAATATCCAAGAAATTATTACTGTTAGGTAGGTAGAATAGGGAAAAGGAATCCAAAATGGCGGTGGCTAAAAGACAAGGAAGGTCCGAGGACCAGAGTGAAGACTTCAGGCAGAACAAACAGCACTCCTGGCTAAGCCCAATTTGCATAGGGCAGGCCCAGGTGGAGGAAAAAACATATAAAAGGAGGAGCCAAAGCGCTTTCTCTCGGACTCTTCCACGTGCATGCGTTCTGTCTTTCTCTCTCTTTCTCTCTCTCACTCTCTCTCTCTCCCTCCCCACGCACTCCTCCACTCTTTGCTCTTCAAGTCTTGGATTCTCCTGCTATCTTCTAAATAAAATAGAGCTGTAACACTGATTTGCCTAACAGCTGTAGCACGGTTTGTCCAAGACCCAAGAGCTGTGACGCGCCGAGGGCTTTAATGTCCGTCGCTCCAAATCTTTGTTGTGATGAGACAAAGAACTAAGGAACATACACTCGCGTGACATTACCAAAACCCATGTCATACTGTTTTCCCCCTATATTTCCTTCAAGTAATTTTATATTTTTAGGCATTATGTTTCAGGGTTTAACCTATTTTGAAATGTTTTGTGTGTGTGGTGTAAGATAAGTATCAAATTTCATTCTTTTCCCTCTCTATATCTGGTGGTTCCCACACCATTTATGGAAGAGACCATCTTTCTCCATTTTGTATTCCTACAAACCATGTCAAAGGTCAATTGACTGCATGTATGTATGTGTGTGTGTGTTCTGGGCTCTCTATTATGTTCCATTGATCTATGAGTCCACATGTCGGCATCATACTATTTTAATGACTTCAACTTTAAAATATGTTTTGAAGTGAGAAGGAGTAGTGTCTCCAGGTTTGTTTTTCTTTCTCAAGGTTGTTTTAGCTATTCAGAGTCCTTAGTAGTTGCATATGATTTTTATGACCATTTTTTCTAGTTCTGTAAAGAATTCCTTGGGATTTACACAGGGACTTCATTGACTGTTTATATCATTTTGGATGGTATGGATATCTTTAAAATATTAGTCTTTCAGTTGATGAATACGGGATGTTGTTCTACTTCTTTGTGTCTTCTTTAATGTTTTTCGTCAGTATTTTGTAGTTTTCAGGGTAGAAGGCTTTCCCCTCCGTGATTCATTCTATTCCTATGTTTTTTATCTTTTCTTAATTTCTTTTTGGAGCTTTCATTTTTAGTGTACAGAAACACAACTGTTGTGGTCCTCAGCATTGACTCTGGGTACAGCAGTGAGGGACTAGGGCAGGTAGTGGTGATTGCTAGTGCCAGAAATGTGCACATGCTCAGCTGTGGGTCTGTAGGTGAATGCACAGGACAGCGGTATATGCACAGTGGCAAGGACAGGGCCTGTGATAGGATCTGGGGTGGATTGCAGGCACAAGTTCAGTTGCTGAAATCAGAGCTGGGGGCATGTATATGCGTGACTGCAGGACCAGGACTAGCTTTGCTGCATGTACTATGGATGTACCAAGTTCCAGGGAGGCACTAGTTGTGATGGGTCCTGTTAGGGAGGATGGAGGGACTCAGCACCAGGAGTCTGAGACATAAAATCCTGTGAGACCTTTTGTGCTGAAAGCGCTGGGCTCATGCAGTGGTTGTGCTGGCTGTTAGTTTCATCCACAGCTTTAGGTCATTTTAATTTGTGGTACTGTTACAGGAAACACACGGACAGAATGATTGGCCAAAGACAACCTGGAAACTAATCCAGTTTCAGTTCTAGTTCGGTTGCTCAGTCATGTCCGACTCTTTGCCACCTCATGAACCGCAGCACACTAAGCCTTCCTGTCCATCACCAACTCCTGGAGTTCACCCAAACCCATATCCATTGAATCGGTGATGCCATCCAACCATCTTATCCTCTGTCGTCCCTTTCTCCTCCTTCCCTCAATCTTTCCCAGCATTAGGGTCTTTTCAAATGAGTCAGCTCTTCACATCAGGTGGCCAAAGTATTGGACTTTCAGCTTCAACATCCGTTCTTTCAATGAACATTCAGGACTGATTTCCTTTAGGATGGACTGGTTGGATCTCCTTGCAGTTCAAGGAACTCTCAAGAGTCTTCTCCAACACCACAGTTCAAAAGCATCAATCCTTCGGTGCTCAGTCGTCCAACTCTCACATCCATACATGACCACTGGAAAAACCATAGTGGCTGCAAGGTCCTTCCTCCACACTTTGGCCGAGAGGAGCTACCTCACGTCCAAAGTCAGGGGCAGCAGCTGAGAGGAGTTATCCCACTTCCAAGGTAAGGAGCAGTGGCTGTGCTTTGCTTGAGCAGCTGTGAAGAGATACCCCACGTCCAAGGTAAGAGAAACCCAAGTAAGATGGTAGGCACTGAGAGAGGGCATCAGAGGGCAGACAAACTGAAACCACACACACAGACAACTAGCCAATCTGATCACATGGGCCACAGCCATGTCTAACTCAGTGAAACTAAGCCATGCTGTGTGGGGCCACCCAAGATGGACATGTCATGGTGGAGAGGTCTGACAGAATGTGGTCCACTGGAGAAGGGAATGGCAAACCACTTCAGTATTCTTGTCTTGAGAACCCCATGAACAGTATGAACAGGCAAAAAGATAGGACACTGAAAGATGAACTCCCCAGGTCGGTAGGTGCCCAATATGCTACTGGAGAGCAGTGGAGAAATAACTCCAGAAAGAATGAAGAGATGGAGCCAAAGCAAAAACAACACCCAGTTGTGGATGGGACTGGTAATAGAAGCAAGGTTCGATGCTGTCAATAGCAATATTGCATAGGAACCTGGAATGTTAGGTCCATGAATCAAGGCAAATTGGAAGTGGGCAAACAGGAAATGACAAGAGTGAACATCGACATTCTAGCAATCAGCGAACTAAGATGGACTGGAATGGAAACTAATGCAATCACCATAAAATCGAAGACTGTGAGCCAGGTGGCAGAGCAGTTCTCTTGGGTCCCTTTACCTACTGCTTTCTACCCTGCCACCCTTTATCAATAAAGTCTCTTGCTTTATTGGCATGTGTGTCTCCTCAGACAATTCATTTCTGAGTGTTAGACAAGAACCCCCTTTGAACCCTGGAAGGGGTCCCCTTCCTGCAACACTACTGTGTTGCTTCAGCTTCTTAAGTGGACTCCTGAGCTGTGTCAGAACTATGTTGTTTTTCTCGTTGGTGGCTTAGAGACTGGGATATCCTACTAAACTATCCTCCTGACACTACTCTGTATACGTTTTTGAATCAGTTTCTCACTTTCAACATACCTCCTGCTGGGATGTGAACAAGGATTGCCTTGAATCTAAAGATCGATAGAATTGATCTTATCATTATTGAGTCTTTAAATATGTAAGCCTAGTACATGTCTCCATTTAATTATGACTTTTACTTTTATCAGAAATTAAATTGCAAAGTTTCCATTTTACAGGTCTTACACATATTTTATTAATTCCCTGTCAAAGTATTTTGTTTCTGGTGCTATTATGAATGACATTTTACTTCAATTTTGGATTGTTTGTTGTCTCTATGTAGAATACACTTGACGTTTTATAAATTGACTTGTATTTTACAAATATGCTAACCTCACTTATATGTCCCTGAGAGAAGGAAATGGCAACCCACTCCAATATTCTTGCCAGGAGAATTCCAAGAATAGAGGAGCCACGCAGGCTTTAGTCCATGAGGTCACAAAGAGTTGGACATGACTAAGTGACTAACACACAGACTTATATGCACTAGTGGTGTTTTTATAGATTCCTTAGGTTTTTCTCTGTATATTATAATTTACTCTGAAGAGAGTTTGAGTTTTTCCCTTCCAACTGTAGTTTTTTTTTTACATCATTTCTTGCCTTATTTCACTTGTGAGAGCTTCCAGTCCAATGTTGAAGAGAAATAGAAAGAGTAGGCACCTTTCCCTTATCCTTGATCTTAGGAGAAACAATTCAGCCTTTGTTCATTAAATGTAGTGTAGCTGAAGTCTTCTTTGTTATTTTTGATGCCAATTATTAGATTGTATCCCTGTTCTTCTATTACTATTGTACTGAAAAATGTAATGGATGTTTAACTTTTTCATTTTTTTTCCCTGCATGTTTTGATATATAGTTTTACCTCTTCCTTTCCAGTCTGTATTTCTTTTCTATTCTTTTCCTTTACTGGTCAGAACTACCAGAAAAATGTTTCCATGATGTTTTCATCATGTAAATGGGCATCTTTGCCTTCTGCTCCATTTTAGAAGGAAAGCATACAATCTTTCCCCATTAGGTATAGTCAGTTGTAGGTGGCTATGTAGGTGTAACTCATAACGTTATGAAGTATACTTTTCTCTTAGTTTATTGATGTGTTTTATTATGAATGTTTTTATTTTTAAAAATTTAATTTTAATTGGAGGATAATTGCTTTACAATATTTGTTGGTTTCTGCCATACCAATATGAATCATCCATAGATGTACACATGTCCCCTCCCTCTTGAACCTCCTTCCCGACTCCCACCCCATTCCCCCTCCCCAAGTGAATGTTTTGATTTTTAAAACGTATTTTCTGCATCTGTTATGAGGATCATATGAGTTTTCCCCATTATTCTGTTAATGTGATGAATTACATTGATTGACTTTGAATGTTAAACCAAACCTGCAGTCCCAGGATAAACATCACTTGTGTTTACGTGCCACTTCTTTTGTGTGTGTCCAGATTTTATTTGCTAATGTTATGTTAGTTTTTGTGGGTATATGTTTATGAATGGTATCAGTCCATGGTTTTCTGGTAATACTTTTTCCTGAAAATATATGAGAAACTCCTGGCCTCAAGAGATGAGTTGGGAAGATTCATTTGTCCTGTTTTCTTAAAGCATTTATATAGGATTGATATTATTTCTTCTTTACATATTTGATAAAATTCAACTTTATATCTATGGGCCTGAAATTTTCTATGAATTATGGTTTAATTAAAGTTTATCTTTCTTAACAGATATAGAGCTATTCAGGTATTCTCTTTTGTATTGATTCACTTTGTGTAATTTTTGTCTTCAAGAAAGGTGTATGCTTCATCTAAGCTATACAGCTAATTGGCATAATTAGTTCTTCATGCTTTCTTATATTTTTTACATAAATCTATAAAGTCATCCTTTCTTTTATTTATTGTGATAATTTGTGTCTTACTGCTTTTCAAATAAGTAATAGAGATTTATCTTTTTTTTTTTTTTTTTTTTCAAAGATCATGGTTTGGATGGTCATTGATTTTCCTCTTTTTTTTTTTTTGCTGGGCTGTGTTTTTTCACTGCATGTGGGCTTTCTCTAGTTTCAGCAAGTGGGAGCTGTCTACTTGAACAAGATGGGCCCTAGGATCTGCGGGCTTCAGTAGTTGCAGCATGTGGGCTCTAGGGTGTGCGGGCTTCAGTATTTGCAGCTCCCATGCTCTAGAGTGCAGGCTCAGTAGTTGTGATGCACATGCTTAGTTGTCCTGCAACATATGGGATCTTCTCCATACAGGGTCAAACCCAGGTTCTCTGCATTGGCAAGTGGATTCCCAACCGACAGGACCACAGGGAAGTCTGATATTCCTGTTTATCTGTTGTCTACTTTGATATCATCAAACTTTATTTTTGTACTGCATTGGTTAATAAATATAGCAAATGTTTAGTACAAACAGTCATTAAAACATCATTACCTTGTTTCTCATTTTAAATGGACTGCTGGCAGGGGGGTGGGGTCGGTCCTAAGATGGCAGAGGAATAGGACGGGGAGACCACTTCTACCCAACAAATTCATCAAAAGAACATTTGAATGCTGAGAAAATTCCAGAAAACAATGACTGAATGCTGGCAGAGGACATCAGGCACCCCGAAAGGCAGCCCATTGTCTTCAAATGGAGGTAGGACAAAATATAAAAAGACAGACAAAAGAGGTAGGGACAGAGATCCGTCCCAGGAAGGGAGTCTTAAAAAAGAGATTTCCAAACACCAGGAAACACACTCACCAGAGGGTCTGTGGCAAGTCTTGGAATCTCAGAAGGCAACATAATCAGGAGGAAAAAAAAATAATTAAAACCCACAGATTACATTCCTAACGGCAACTCCCAGTGGAGAAGCAGCCCAGATGTTCGCATCTGCCACTAGCAAGCAAGGGCTGGACAGGAAGGCGCGGGCTGCATTGCTTAGGGTAAGGACCGAGCCTGAATGCCCTGAGGGCAATATGAGGGAACTAACGAGAGATATAATCCAGACTGTGGGATAGCCAGAGAGAGAGAGGAAAAAGAGAGAGAGAGAGAGAGAACTATCTGGTGAAAAGCCCTAACCTAAGACACTGCCAGGCCCGCTCACAGACATAGGATTGAGCAGAGCTAGCCAGCTACGTATTGGCGCACCCCCCACTGGAGACAGGCAGGTCGGGGCAGCCAGAGCCGGAAAGGGGCAATCACGACCAACAGAGAGGCATCTCTACCAAACTGCAAACAGGCTTCATTGATATCACCAAGACTTTCTTTTGATTCTGAATGGTTGACAAATATAGCCAATGTTTAGCCAGAAATCAGCCCCAGAAGAGACACATGGCACCCCGAGAAGGTCTTTTTCATTTTAAAAAGGACTGCTGGGATGGGGAGACGATAAATATGCACCCGTTTGTTGGGGGTTTTGTGCTCACCAAGCACCTGGTCACCTGAGCTGCTTTTCCCACCTTGGCAGGGCAAAATCAAAATAACTGTCTGCGCGCTTTGTAGTACCTGAGAACCTGAACCTTTTTCTTCATCAGTTATGGGAAATCATGCAGTTTTTCACCTCAGACAGTCTCTGCAGAGCAACCTGAGCCTGAGAAGTGTAGACCAGTTTGCCCACGCTGTGAGCAGGGATAAACCCAGTCTATTGAAACACTGAGAGCACTCCCCACACACGCCAGTGATTTGTTTGCAGTGTTCCTCCCTCCCCACAGCACGACTGAACAAGTGAGCCTAAAAAAGTGACCCCCGTCACCCTTTTGTGTCAGGGCAGAAATTAGACACTGAAGAGACCAGTAAACAGAAGAAGCTAAAATAAACAGAGGGAACCGCTTTGGAAGTGACAGGTGCAACAGATTAAAACCCTGTAGTTAGCACTGACTACATTGGAAGGGGCCTATAGATCTTGATAAGAAGTATAAGCCGGATCAAGGAACTATCTGAAAATGAACTGACCACACACTGTCTACAAAAGCTCGAGAGAAATTCCTAGATATATTTTTACTATTATCGTTTTTTAAATTTTTTTTAAAAAACTTAAGACCTCTATTACTCCTTAAATTTTTGTTTTTATAACCTATTACCCTGCAAAAAAAGACCCTATTTTTAAAGTTTATATATATATTTTATATATATATATATATATATATTATAATTTTTGTTACTTTGTTTTGGTTTTTTTATTGTATTTTTGAGAATCTAACCTCTAGTCTAGATTTTTAATCTTTGCTTTTTGATATTTGTTATCAATTTTGTACCTTTAAGAACCCAATCTTCAGTACCCATTTTCACTTAGGAGTGAGATTACTGGCTTGATTGCTCTATACCCCTTTTGACTCTCCTTTTTCTCCACCAGATTGCCTCTATCTCCTCCCTCCCCCTTCTCTTCTCTACCCAACTCTGTGAATCTCTTTGTGTGTTCTGGGCTGTGGAGAACACTTAAGGAACTGATTACTGCCTGGATTTATCTCTCTCCTTTTGATTTCCCCTTTTCTCCTCCTGACCACTTCTGTCTCCTTCCTCCTTCTTCTCTTCTCTGTGTAACTCAGTGAACATCTCTGAGGGGTCCAGACTGTGGAGAGCACATAAGAAAGTGATTACTGGCTAGCTTGCTCCCTCCCCTTTTGATTCCCCCTCTTCTCCACCTGGTCACCCTATCTCCCTCTTCCCTCTTCTCTTCTCCATGTAACTCTGTGAGCCTCTCTGGGTGTCCCTCACTGTGGATAAACTTTTCATCATTAACCTAGATGTTTTATCATCGGTGCTGTATAGATGGAGAAGTCTTGAGGCTACTATAAGTATAAGACTGAAAACCAGAGGTAGGAGGCTTAAGTCCAAAACCTGAGAACATCAGAGAACTCCTGACTCCAGGCAACATTAATTGATAAGAGCTCATCACAAGGCTCCATACCTACACCAAAACTGAGCACCACCCAAGAGCCAACAAGTTCCAGAGCAAGACATACCACACAAATTCTCCAGCAACAAAGGAACATAGCCCTGAGCTTCAATATAACTTTTTCCACCTAATGGGGGTTTCAGTATCTTCAAAAAACCTCCAAGGATATGGTTCAGAATATTATGTATGGCACTTGAAGAGTAACTGAAGGCCCTTGGCATTATTTAATGACTCAAATATTATTATATTTTTTGATTGACTATTTTTTCTTTCTGCATTTTCTCATGTATCTGATCCAATGTACTCTTTGGAACTTGGGAAAGGCCTAGAAGACAAAAGTGTTTCTACAGACAAAAGGCATGTGAAGGACATGGTTGGGGGTTGATCTGTTGTGAGGAGACCTCTTAGGGTCCTGCTCAGTTGTATTTATGCAGTTTTTTATAGCTATGTTTGCATTCTTAGAATAAAATAAACTTTTAAAAATAAAATATATATTTTTTGTACTTTGTTGGTAATATATTAGCCTTGCTCATACTTTGTTTTTATTTGCAAGTATCCAAATTATTCCAAGAGAAAATGAAAAGCTCTTTTTACGAAAAATCTCATTTAAGAAAAAATGAAAGCTCTTCTTCCCATGACTGGACACATAAAACAATGTATTGATCTGCCTTTGCCCTGTCTAGAGCGATAGTACCTAGAGCCGCCCCTCCCTCTAGACTCCAGTCTGGAATGATGACTTTCCAAGCCCAGTGCAGTGGTTGTCCCGAATTTCCCTCAGTTCATCTTGGGGATTCAGACGTCTTCCTCTTTCTCAGTCTTTTCTCTTGTGTTAGTGAAGTACATCCTCTTGTACATTCCTGAGAGAAGATGCAAGGAAGGAGAATTATTTGATTGTTATGTATTTGGATTGATACCTTCTTCAGGATGGAAATCTAAATTTGCTTTAGAAATTTGAAGACACTCCTCTGTTATGTTCTAGCTTGCAGTGGTGCCATTGAAAGTGCACGTTTTGAATGCAAACAATTTGGAACCATGAAGTGCAACTTCAGAGTCCCTGATCTTAACCATTATATCAAGCTGGCTCTCCAGCTTTCTACTTGGAGGATGTTTACCTGAATGCATGTATTCTGTGCATGAAAGAGGTGGGGAGTAGGGTTAGAGGTTTCAGTGATTCCACGTAGATATCACTTACCTCTTTTTATCGGTTACCTCTTTTCAGTTCTGCAGCCATATTTACACTTACCCACTGCAGTGCTCATGTCTATGTAGCCCAGAGCTCCTTGGAATTAAGTAGGAAAAACAGGCTCTGCTTATTTGTTAGATATGACTTTCTCTGCCCACGGTCACCCCACATTTCTATGTTTTCTCTTTTCTGAATATCTGTTCTATTTCATCATTAGCTGATAATCCCATATTGTTCTTTTTGTCCTTATGGGGTCATAGTTTAAAATTCCATTACTATCTTTTTCATAGCATATTGAGGAGAGGAGAATGAGTCATTTATTTTTCACTTTTTAATTTCCACTCCAAAGCAATCAGATGGTTCAGGAGTAGAATGTTTTGTAAGCCTGTATTGCAACCACATAGCAGTATACCATATCACCCCACTGTGTGAAGTCCCCCAGAACTTGGATTATCAACCTGAATCCTGTGTTGATTTATTCTTTCTGGCCTCTTCTCAGGGTCTTTCTCTCTACTTCTTTTTGAAATTTTAAAAAATATTTTAAAATTAAACTTAATTTTTAATTGGAGGATAATTGCTTTACAATGTTGATGATGTTGTTTAACAGTCTGTCTTCCAATGCAGTGGATGTGGGGTCTTCTTGTGGCAGATGTAGGAAAGATCCTTGTAGCCTGCAGGGTTTTCTATAGCTGTGGCACAAAGTCTCTGTCATGTCCCATGGAAAGTGGTATCTAAGTTCCTTTATCAGGGGTCACACCAGCATCCTCTGCATTGGAAGACAGATTCTTAACCACTAGATCACCAGGAAAGTCTCATCAGGGTCTGCTTTCATTTGGAGCTTTATTAGTTATCTTGGACTTTGCTCTAATTTTTTCTCTCAGACAACTAATGAAAATCATTTAGATAGTTCTGTGACTTATTATTATTCCTTCCATGCCTGTCCTGAAGGACTGTAGAATGGGCTAAACCCTCAGATTGAGCATGGAAGATGCTGCTGAGACTGGGCCAGCCCTGTGTGTTTGCTCAGAGCTGCCTCTGTGGTAGAACTGGTGATGATGTGAAGCTGGGCTTGTCCTGCTCTCATCTTCAGGGCCTCTTCACCTGACTGTGTTGTGTTGACCATGATAGTTTCTGTGCCCCGAATGCCCAGATATACAGGCCTCTGTGCAGCTCTGCAGGCTTTACAAGGGGGCCTATTTGTCTATTAAGCATTGAGTTTGCTGTTACCTGAGTAATCTGGAAATGGACAAGATGAATACATGTGTGTTTTTCTATCATGTCCTTCTGAGTAGAAGATGTGATTTGTGTCATCTATCTTGTCTGTCTGCTTAGGATCTGCTGAGCTCTGTGGCTTCCTCAGGTACCTGCTTGGGGCACATGAAAGAACACCTGACCCTTCCATGTGAACCCCTTCAGAAGCCTGAGTTTGAAGCCCCAGCTGGGTATCCTGTGTTCTGAATCCATGAGCATGCCAGCATAAAGTTGAGTGTAAATATGTTATACCATTGGACCTATATTCAATATAGTAGAATATATTTTAAAAGTATTTTTAAGGAAACTTCAGGGTATGATGGTAACACTGAAGCAGTGGATGTATCTCTTCAGATCTTCATATTGCAACCATGAAGGCAAGCCCTGTCCTCAACTATGGACTGCTTCTGGCCTTTTCCTTGTTGGAGGCTTGTCTCAGTTTTGTAGCCTCTATCCTGCCACCCAGATCTTGCTCTTATCTCTCTATGACTTTCTGGTTCCCAGGTCTTGATCCATGGAGCAGTGTGTGCTTCAGCCTGAATTCCCCCTCGATTCCTATGGTCTAGGGTTGGGGTACACCCTCAAAACACCTTGTCCCAGCTGACTGAGAATATCTCATTGCAAAGTCCACAGAGAAATACATGGCCTCAGAGAGCATCTCCCTCTGCCAAACAGGTTTCTCTTCTCTGTGCAGGGATGTTCCTGTTCTCTGTAATGCCTCTAAAGCTTCAACTATGGTATCCCTCTTCCTTCCTCCTTCTGTCTTTACTGGGTATCTTTCACTTGAATTCCTGGCTTTCCTGATTAGGGAGATGGACAGAGGACACCATGAGATTTGTGTTCCCAACAAAGGTGACCCAGACACAGGGACTTGGGAGCAGGGAGGTAATGAGGAAGGTGATGTCAGGTGCCTTTGAGGAACCTCCCAGTGGGCCTCCCAGTGGTTTGAGGGAGGGCAGGGAAACCCACTCTAGTATTCTTTCCAGAAGGGTCCCATGGACAGCAGTACCTACTGGGCTCCAGTCCACAGGGATGCAAAGAATCAGACACAGCTGAAGCAACTGAGCACACAAGCACCAGTAGTTCAGAGAGCTCCCAGTTGCTGGAGAAATCCACCAAGCAGGTAGGGGAGATGCAGGAGTTTGAGGAGGGGAGTGTCTGCAGTGGGGGATTATCCCACAGCTGCAGGTGAACTCAGGTTGGCCTAGGGAAAATGAAACAGGGCCCTAGGATCTCAAAGGAGGCTCATGGGAGAATCAGAAGATCCAAAGCCACAGGTTTTTGACAGTTACCTTGGCAGATCTGAGGTTTGGATGTCAGACAGAAAAGGATTTGGGAGAAATCAGATGCTGCCTTTTCTACTAATCCCAGATTAGATAAGGGTGCTATAGATTAGAGGAAGGCAGGGAGAGGGGAGGGGGCAGTGGGCAATATGCAGATGCCTCTCCAGCAGATCCAGGAGTTCTGTGCAGCTGAGCAAGAGCCAGGAGATGGATTGTGTCTGTCCCAGGAGGACCAACTGCCCCTCACTCATCTCCACTGAATCTTTGGACAGGTCCCATCACATTTGTACACTCACTGCAGAGCAGGGTGAGTTTATATCCAAGACATTGTAAGAGGCACCTTACTTATCAGGTTGGCCTCTCCTCCTTCCTGAAGGCCTGGAGCTTTCACATCAGTTGGGTGGGGGTGGGATGGAATACACATCCTGGGTCAGATGAGGAGAAGGGTCCCTGCTCCAGGACCTGTTCATACAGGCTCAACACACGTTAACTCCCACAGAGGCAGGTCTCCATCTTAGAAGTGCCCCCAGACAGACCCTGAGGGGATGTAGTGGTGGGCAGAGACAAGAGACAGATGTCACTATGGGTAAGGGATACCTCCCCATGTCCCCAGGCTCCCTCCACAGGGAGAAGCAGCAGCTCTGGATCACCTTGGGGACCTGTCCTAAGCCTCTCAGCATGAGGACCTTAGAGATTCCCTGTCCTAAACCCAGACCTGTGGGGTAAGCCCAGCAGATTTGACCTTTAGAGGGAGCTGTTGGGTGGGAAGAAGCTCTTAGAGATGGGATGGGATCAGGCAAAAATAAATGAGACAGTGGGAGCATGGGGCCCTGTTACTGGGCAGGCAGCAGAGACACAGGAGGACCAAGAAACCCCAGGTCGCTGGATGTCCACTCTGAATGTGAGACTCAACTCACAGTGTGTTTAGGTAGAAGGAGCTGAGTCCACAACTGGGGGGTTGGCATTAGGGTAAACTGAGGCCCAAAGAGTGACAGAGTTCAGCACGTGGACCTTGATCCTTTGTTCTTCCTCTCCTGTCAGGCACTTAGGACAAGGGCCATTTGTCAGTCATTATTTTAGTTTGGCCTTACACCAGACTTGGAGAATGGAGGGAGTTTGATTTTTTAAATGCAAATCAGGGGCCCAAAGAAAGACTGTAATATGTGAACAGTCATGGGGTGATTTAGCTGAGCTCATCTCCCAAGCATGGATGGGTGGGGAAGGCTGTGTCTCTTCAGCAGGAGCTTTACCCTCTCTGAGCCTCAGATTCTCCCTTGTAAGATGAGGATTATTACTTCCTACGCCTCAAGGTTGCTGCAAGTCTGAAATTTGATGGAATATGCTCATGACCTGTGGGTCTTGGTGACAGAATTGAAAACACACTCTAGCAGATGTGAACAGAAGGATCAGACCCTCTAGCTGATGTAATGATCATTACCCAGGCTCCACCTGTTGAATGTTTGGAGGAGCATCTGACAGCTCACTGGGAAATCCAGCTGCAGTGGGAAGGCACACTGATGGTCTCCACTGTGGCTGTGTTCCCTCCCCACCCCTCTCTGAAGTCAAAGAGTAAGCACTCTCCTGTGAATTGCAAGGCTTTTTATTGCTGGAATCCTCTATAATCAGACACCTGGATGTGGCAGGTTGCTGACATGACTTAGGGATCAGGCAAGTGGCTTCCTTGGGTGCCTGGCAGGGACAGTTCCATCAGCAGAGAGAACTTGAGTATATTTTATTCTGTAAGAGAAGATGCATAAACCTGGTGAGGCTTCAGGGTTCCAAGAGACATGAAGCTGCACTGAACACAAAGGAAGGGTCTGTGGAGAGAGGCCTCTGAATGAGTGGGTAAACGTGGATACATCCCAAAGAGTCTTCCTCCAATGGGATAGAGACTGTGTGGTCTCCCTGGAGGGCTGAGGGCAGTCTCCTGGGATAGAATGGGGGACACTGCTGAAGACCACCTGGCAGGGCTCAGGAGTGACTCCTGGAAGTCATCAGGGGTGAGTTGATTCCTCTCTGCTTCCTCCCTCTGGCCCTTGGACACTTAGAGGTGAAACAGCTGCTTGTCCCACCACCTCTATGGCAGCAGAGAAAAGATACACCCTGACCCTCGACTCTGGGCATCCCAGGCCTGGGGAGGGCAGGAGAGCAGCTTTTGGAACAGCCTCCTCTTAGGGCATGTGTGGCTTAATGGCCCTTTGGCATCCAGGGACCAAGGACATATGTGGGTGTTTGGTGGAATGGAGTAGGTCCTTGAGGCACTGGGGAAAAAACTGATGTTTGGACAAGAGAAGGTCTCAGTAGGAATGGATTGCAGCAGAGTCAGGTTCCTGTGCTGGAGAGGCTGGTGTCAGGGAGGCCAGCACTGAGGCCCTGACTCCAAAGGCAGGTGGCACCACAGAATCAGGAGGGCCTGGAGGGTCCCAGGCCTCTGACCAGGCAGAGCTGAGCAGCCAGGGCCAGCTCAAGAGCTCCAGTGCTGGACTGAATCTCCCTCCATGATCCTTCCCCACCCTGTGGGTGTCAGCCACATCCTCTCTACCTGCTCATTCATGAGGATCTTTTTCCTCCCAGGTTTCCAGGGAAGGGCCAGGTGGGAGGATATGATCTCCCCACCTCCCAGTGCCCTGAATCGGCCCTGACATCCCCTACACAGGCCCCACAGGCACATTCACACACAGCCTGACCCACCAGAGCACTGAGAGCATGCTGCTTATCCTCTACTGTCAACTTCTCATCAACACAGCTCTTCAGGGTATCGGATGTTTCCAGTGCCTCAGAGTTTTGGTTATACTTTTCAACTTGTTCAATATAGGCCTCATGGCTTTCTGATATGAACAGGTCAACAGTGTCCCTCAAGGCTGGGCAGATGTCATCACACTCTGAAACAGAAAGATAACGGGACATTCCCTGTAAGGCACTCATCAGAACACCCTATTCCCTTCCTGCTCCCGAGAGGCTCAGTGCTGCCTTGGGGAGGTGTCAGAACCCTTGGGGAGCCCAGGTCGCAGCCACTCACTTCTGCCCACGATGAAGAGCAAGGCAGCACAGAGCAGCAGGAGAGCTCCAGCCCGCGTCATGGTGCCGGTGGCAGGTGCTCCCTGCTCACCTGGAGCCCTTTTATGCCTGTGCTTGTCCTCACCCCAGGGACTGTGTTGCATGCTTTCTTTTATCAGGAGATTCTGCCAGGCCACAGTGTGAAGGTGCCAGGGGCTGCACAGGAGGAGCTGTGTGTGTTGGCAAGATGCTAGTCCTTGAGTCCACAGAGGGCACTGGCTCAGCCTCCTGCCCCTGGAGGACTCTGTGGGAGGGGCAGCTGACTCAGGAATATTAACAACTGAAAATCCCCAGGTTGACCAAAAAGGACAAAAATGTTCCCTATCATGCCTCCTGAATGATGGCCAGTAGGAGCCTGTTAGAACATGTGACCTTGAAGAAAGATTAGTGTGGACTCATGGGTTTTTGGGAAGGTCATGCTTAGGAATGGTCTCACAGGGAGTAAGTGCCAGGCAGGCCAGAGCATGAGCCCTGAGTCCCTTGTCAGGCTCTCTGGTGGCTCCCACCCTGCTGTTATCACTGTCCTTGATCTCATCAGTGGCCTCTGTTGGACCACTTTCTCAAATCAGTTTATAGAGTCCTGAAATCTCTTGTATGCTCTGCCCAGGTTTCTAGTTTTCTCTTGATCTGGACCTGACACCTGGTGACTTTGATAGTACCATGTTCTACACAGGAACATTTTATGCAGCCTCTTCTTCTTCTTTTTAATTAAACTTTTTTTTTGGATTGGGATTATAGCCAGTTAAGAATATTATGATATTTCCAGGTAGACAATGAATGGACTCTTCCATATGTGTGCACATCATCCATTCTTTCCTCTAGTCCCCTCTCATCTAGTCTAACACAAAACAATTAGTAGAGTTCCCTGGGCTCTACAGTTATCCTTGTTGGTTATCTATTTATTTAAATTTATTTATTTTAAATTGAAGAATAAATGCTTTCCAGTGTTATGTCAGTTTCTACCATACATCTAAATGAATCAGTCAGAGGTATACACATGTCCCCTCCCTCTTGTACCTCTGTCCTACTTCCCAACCCATCCCATCCTGTAGGTTTCACGAGCACCAGGCTGAACTACCTGCTCTATGCAACAACTTCCCATTAGCTATTTCTTTTCACATGATAATGTATGTATTTCCATGCTGCTCTCTCAATCATCCTGCCCTCTCCTTCCCCCACTGTGTCCATAAGTCTGTTGTGTATGTCCACATCTCTGTTCTGCCCAGCATATAGGTTCATCAGTACCATTTTTCTAGATTTCATATATATGCATTAATACACAACATTTGTTTTTGACTTTCTGACTTATTTCACTCTGTATAATAGGCTCTAGTTTCACCCACCTAATTAAAACTAACTCAAATACATTCCTTTCTATATGGGTTCCTTGTATTCCATTGTATATGGGTGCTACCATTTGTTTATCCATTGATCTGTCGATGGACATCTAAGTTGCTTCTATGTCCTAGTTATTGTGAATAGTGCTGCAATGAACACTTGGGGTACATGTGTCTTGTTCAATTATAATTTCCTTAGTGTATATGTCCAGTAGTGGGATTGTTTGGTCATAGAATAGTTTTATTTCTAGTTTTTTAAGGAATGTCCATAGTGGCTATGCCAATTTACATTCCCACCAACAGTGCCAGAGGGTTCCCTTTTCTCCACATCTTCTCCAGCATTTATTGTTTGTAGATTTATTGATGATATCCATTCTGACTGATGTGAGGTGATACCTCATTGTAGTTTTGATTTGCATTTCTCTAATAATAAGCAATGTTGACCATTCTTTCATGTATTGATTAGCCATTAGGATGCCTTCTTTGGAAAAATATCTGTTTAGATCTTTTACCCATTAAAATTTTTTTTCTCTGATGTTGAGCTGCATGAGTTGCTTGTATATTTTGGAGATTAATACTTTGTCATTTGCTTCATTTGCACTTATTTTGTCCCATTCTGAGGGCTGTCCTTTCATCTTGTTTGTGGTTTCTTTTGCTGTGCAAGAGCTCTTAAGTTTGATTGGTTCTCATTTGTTTATTTTTGTTTTTATTTCTGTTACTCTAGGACGTGGGTCATAGAGGATCTTTTTGTGATTTATTTTAAAAAGTGTTCTGCCTGTGTTTTCCTTTAAGACTTTTGTAATTTCTGATCTTACATTTAAGTTTTTAATTCATTTTTTTATCTTTGTGTATGGTGCTAGGCAGTGTTCTAATTTCATTTTATGTGATACATGTAGCTGTCCAGTTTCCCTAACATCAGTCTTAAAAGACTGTCTTTTCTCCATTGTAGCTTCCCTCATAGGTCAGTTGGTAAAGAATCCACCTGCAATGCACAAGACCCCAGTTTGATACCTGGGTTGGGAAGATCTGCTGAAGAATGGATAGGCTACCCAGTCCAGTATTCTTGGGCTTTCCTTGTGGCTCAGCTAGTAAAGAACCTGCTGCATTGTGGGAGACCTGGGTTCAACCCCTGGGTTGGGAAGATCCCGTGGAGAAGGGACAGGCTACCCACTCCAGTATTCTGGCCTGGAGAATTCCACGTACTGTATAGTGCATGGGGTGTATAGTGCAAAGACTTGCACATGACTGAGCAATGTTCACGTTCACGTAGTCTTGCCTCCCTTGTTAAAGATAAAATGCCCATAGGTGTGTGTGTGTGTGTTTTTTCTGGTTTTCTATCTTGTTCTGTTAGTCTATGTTTCTGTTTTTCTGCCTGTTCCATACTGTCTTGATGAGTGTAACTTTGTAGTATAGTCTGAAATCAAGAAGATTGATTCCTCCAGCTCCATTCTTCTTTTGCAAGATCACTTTACCTATAAGGGGTCTTTGTGTTTCCGTATGAATTGTGAATTTTTTTGTTCTAATTGTGTGAAAAATCCCATTGGTAAATTTATATAGATTGCATTGAGTAGTATAGTCATTTTCACATTAATGATTCTTCCCTTCCAAGAACATGGTATATCTTTCCATCTGTTTATGTCATCTTTAATTTCTTTCATCAGTGTCTTATAGATTTCTGTATACAGCTCTTTTGTCTCCTTAGGTAGGTTTATTGCTAGGTATTTTATTCTTTTTATGTCAATGGTGAATGGAATTGATTCCTTAATTTATCTTTCTGAATATTCATTGTTAGTGTATAGAATTCCTTTATATGAGTATAAAAATAAATTTACTGTTTAGGTCTAGTAATTTTTTGATACTATCTTTAATATTTTCTATGTATAATATCATGTCAGCTGAAAACAGTGAGTAATTTTTTCAAGTAATTCCTTTATATAACTATAAAATACAAGTAATTCCTTCCTATGATTATAAAAATAAATTCACTGTTTAGGTGTAGTAATTTTTTGATAGTATCTTTAATGTTTGCTATGTATAATATCATGTCATCTGCAAACAGTGAGTTTTACTTCTTCCTTTCCAGTGTGTGTTTCTGTATTTCTTTTTCTTCTCTGATTGCCATGGCTGGACTTCCAAAACTATGCTGAATAGTAGTGGTCAGAGTGGGCACCCTTGTCTTGTTCCTGATCTTGAAGGAAATGCTTTCTGTTTTTCACCATTGAGAACAATATTTCCTGTGGGATTATGGTACATGAGTTTTATTATGTTCAGATAGATTCCTTCTATGCCAATTTTCTTGAGAATTTCTATCATAAATGGGTGCTGAACTTTGTTGGAAAGTTTTATTGCCTTTATGGAAATTATCATTAATTTTATGTTTTAATTTGTTAATATGATGCATCACATTGATTGATTTGAATATATTCAAGAATCTTTGCATTGCTTAAAATTACCTGACTTGATCATGGCATATGATCCTTATCTATTTTCAATATCACAGTGTGTACATGAGCATCCCAAACTCCATAACTGTTCCTACCCTCATCCTTCCCTTTCTTTTTTTAAAATTTATTTACTTGAATTGGAGGTTAATCACTTTACAGAATTGTAGTGGGTTTGCTATACACCGAAATGAATCAGCCATGGGTGTACATGTGTTCCCCATCCAGAATCCCCTCCCACCTCCCTCCCCATCCCATCCGTCTGGATCATCCCATGCACCAGCCCCGAGCACCCTGTCTCATGCACTGAACCTGGACTGGCGATATGTTTCACATACGATAATATACATGTTTCAATGCTATTCTCTCAAATCATCCCACCCTCGCCTTCTCCCACAGAGTCCAAAAGACTGTTCTATACATCTGTGTCTCTTTTGCTGTCTTTCATATAGGATTATCATTAACATCTTTCTAAATTCCATAGATATGCGTTCAGTTCAGTTCAGTTCAGTCGCTCAGTCGTGTCCGACTCTTTGCGACCCCATGAATCAGAGCACTCCAGGCTCCCCTGTCCATTACCAACTCCCGGAGTTCACCCAAACCCACGTCTGTCGAGTCGGTGATGCCATTCAGCCATCTCATCGTCTGTCATCCCCTTCTCCTCCTGCCCCCAATCCCTCCCAGCATCAGAGTCTTTTCTAATGAGTCAACTCTTCGCATGAGGTGGCCAAAGTACTGGAGTTTCAGCTTTAGCATCATTCCTTCCAAAGACCACTCAGGACTGATCTCCTTCAGAATGGACTGGTTGGATCTCCTTGCAGTCCAAGGGACTCTCAAGAGTCTTCTCCAACACCACAGTTCAAAAGCATCAATTCTTCAGCACTCAACTTTCTACACGGTCCAACTCTCACATCCATACATGACTACCGGAAAAACCATAGCCTTGACTAGACGGACCTTTGTTGGCAAAGTAATGTCTCTGCTTTTGAATATGGTATCTAGGTTGGTCATAACTTTCCTTCCAAGGAGTAAGCGTCTTTTAATTTCATGGCTGCAATCACCATCTGCAGTGATTTTGGAGCCCCCCGAAATAAAGTCTGACACTGTTTCCACTGTTTCTCCATCTATTTCCCATGAAGTATTGGGACCAGATGCCATGATCTTTGTTTTCTGAATGTTGAGCTTTAAGCCAACTTTTGCACTCTCCTCTTTACTTTCATCAAGAGGCTTTTGAGTTCCTCTTCACTTTCTGCCATAATGGTGGTGTCGTCTGCATATCTGAGGTTATTGATATTTCTCCTGGCAATCTTGATTCCAGCTTGTGCTTCTTCCAGTTAGTATGCTGTATTGGTGTTTTTCTTTCTGGCTTACTTCACTCTGTATAATAGGCTCCAGTTTCATCCACCTCATTAGAACTGATTCCAATCTATTCTTTTGAATGGCTGAGTAATATCCCATTGTGTACATGTACCATGGCTTTCTTATCCATTCGTCTGCCAATGGACATCTAGGTTGCATCCATGTCCTGGCTATTATAAACAGTACTGCAATGAACATTGGGGTACATGTGTCCCTTTCAATTCTGGTTTCCTCGGTGTGTATGCCTAGCAGTGGGATTGATGGGTCATATGGCAGTTCTATTTCCAGTTTTTTAAGGAATCTCCACACTGTTCTCCATAGTGGCTGTACTAGTTTGCATTCCCACCAACACTGTAAGAGGGTTCCCTTTTCTTCACACCCTCTCCAGCATTTATTGTTCCCTCTAGCAATCATAAGTTTGTTCTCTAAGTCTGTCATCACTTTCTGGCTTGTAAATAAATTCCTCTGTATCTTGTCTTTTTAGGTTCTGCATATAAGAGATGTCCTAGGACATTTCTGCTTCTCTGTCTGACATTTCAGTCAGCATGACAGTCTTTAGGTCCCTCAGTTTTTGCAAACTCTTTCACCTCTTGAGTGTCTCTGTACTGTTCCCACCAGACCTCTCCTCTTGACGTAAAGCCAAGCCCTTTCTGGGCCACAATCTCTGGGCCAGTTGCACAACCAGCCCTGCACTGTTGCTGCCTCTATGAAGTTATCCTTGCCTTTCTCTCTCCCTCAGTGTCTCCTGTCTGCTTCTTTTTTTTTTTTTTTTAACTTTACAATATTGTATTAGTTTTGCCAAATATTGAAATGAATCTGTCACAGGTATACTTGTGTTCCCCATCCTGAACCCTCCTCCCTCCTCCCTCCCCATACCCTCCCTCTGGGTTGTCCCAGTGCACCAGCCCCAAGCATCCAGTATCGTGCATCAAACCTGGACTGGCAACTCGTTTCATACATGATATTATACATGTTTCAATTTCATTCTCCCAAATCTCCCCACCCTCTCCCTCTCCCACAGAGTCCATAAGACTTATCTATCCTGACCAAGTGTGTTCCTGCAGTAGGGCCTCTGCATGTAGAGCCCTCCTGGCCTGGAAGGCTCTTCCTCCAGTGGCTCCATGATTTGCTCCCTCATCCTCAGGTGTCTTCAGGTATCACAAAGCACAGATTTCCCAAACTACTGAGCTCTAATATCAAAGCCTTCTGCCCGTCTTCTCCCCCCACAGCCATCTGTCTTGTCCCCCTGCTTCATCTTCGCCCAGACCACTTCTACTTGTGGGGTCACTCTCTTTCACTCCCTCTTAGGTGATGAAGAGCAGCAGGAGAGCAAAAGCTGTGCTGTGTGCTGCTGCATCCCAGGACTAAGAGAGGGTCCAGCATTCGGTAGATGTTGCACAGTGTTTGTTAGAATAATGGCAGAAATATTGCCTTTCTCTGGAGTCGATAAGCAGGAATATCTTTCATGCTACTTACTGTTGATGTGTTTATGAATATTGCCTGGAATTAATGAGAAATGCTGGCCAGGATTGAGCACACGCTGGAATCAAGATTTCTGGGAGAAATATCAATAACCTCAGATATGCAGATGACACCACCCTTATGGAAGAAAGTGAAGAAAAACTAAAGAGCCTCTTGATGAAAGTGAAAGAGGATAGTGAAAAAATTGGCTTTAACCTCAACATTCAGAAAACAAAGATCATGGCATCCAGTCCCATCACTTCATGGCAAACAGGTGGAGAAACAGTGGAAACAGTGGCAGAGTTTACTTTTGTGGGCTCCACAGTCACTTCAGATGGTGACTGCAGCCATAAAATAAAAAGATGCTTACTTCTTGAAAGAAAACTTATGACCAACCTTAGACAACATATTAAAAAGCAGAGACATTACTTTGCCAACAAACGTCCATCTAGTCAAGGCTATGGATTGTCCAGTAATCATGTATGGATTTAAGAGTTGGACTATAAAGAAAGCTGAGTGCAAAAGAATTGATGCTTTTGAACTGTGGTGTTGGAGAAGACTCCTGAGAGTCCCTTGGACTGCAAGGAGATCCAACCAGTCCATCCTAAAGGAAATCAGTCCTGAATATTCATTGGAATGACTGATGTTGAAGCAGAAATTCCAATATTTTGGCCATGTGACACAATGAGCTGACTCATTTGAAAAGACCCTGATGCTGGAAAAGATTGAAGGCGAGAGGAGAAGGGGACAACAAAGGATGAGGTGGTTGGATGGCATCACCAACTCAATGGACATGAGGTTGAGTAAATTCTGGGAGTTGGTGATGGTCAGGGAGGCCTGGCGTACTGCAGTAATTGGGGTCACAAAGAGTCTGACATGACTCAGTGACTGAACTGACCTGAACTGAGCTGAGCTGAATAAGGTAAATGTTTAAAATGTTTGATAAGTCAGAATCAACTAACTTTTTGCTGGAGGCACCTGGCTGTCCCTTCTCTGAGCCACCTGTGGCAGATTAATGTTTGCTGAAGAGCTAATCTGACACAGGTTCTGTGACAGAGGTTCTGACACGTGGTGTGATAATAGGCAGAACCTTGTGCCAAATAGGATTCACATCCGGTAACTGCTCTTGGCAAAGAGGCACCAAGTACTGAGCTGCAGTGTCAGCTGACCTCCGTGGAGACCTTCCTCACCATGGCTCCTGCTGCCTGGGGTCCACCCCTCTGAAGGTCTCCCCAGGAGGGCCTCAAGTGGCTGCAGGTGTGAGTTAAGGTTTCCTGGGCAGGAAGGTGAACACCACATGGCCCAGGCTGCACATGTTGGCTCTTTGTCTGTGGTGGCAGGACTTCTGTGTGGTGAGACAGCTGCCCATGGATCCCATGCCTCCTGTCCTTGAGAAGACACTGCCCCCAAATGCCCTCTGCAGCTCTATGAGGAGAGGAACCATGGCCTGGAGTGCTGAGTAACACAGGTGGCTACTATGGATCCAGCCCAGTGCCCTTTCAAGGGTGCCACAGGGTCCTCTGAGGCATCCCCAATCATGGGAACATTTGGTGACATCAGAGTGAAGAGCTGGTTAGGGTCAATGTAGAAATGCTGCTGCTGTAGCCCTGTCCTAATGCAGGTCGTTGTTGTTGTTTTTAATGTATTTTAAATTGGAGGATATTACTTTGCAATAGTGTATTGCTTTCTGCCATACAACAACAGGACTCAGCCATAAATAAACATATATCCGTTCTATCTTGGATAATCCCCATCCTCCACCACATCTCACCCCCGTAGGTTGTCACAGAGTACAGAGTTGAGCTTCCTGTTTCAACTTGTTATTAGGAAAATTTTAAGTTGGAATAATTTTAGTTTTATAGAAAAAGTGCAAATATTTTTCAAAACTGAGAGACAACATTGGAACTTTACTGCTAAATAAATGTTAAATTTATCTGAATTTCAGCAGCTTGTCCATTAATCTTGGATTCCAGGATCCTATCCAGACCTGAAACTCACTGCATTCCCTGTCATGTGTCCCTGGTGTTCTCTGCTCTGTCGAGTTACTCATTCTCTCCTGGTCTGTCATGGCCTTAAGAGTCTTGAGGAGAACTATCAGGGACCAGGGACGGTAGAAGGCCCCCAAGCTAAGTTTAGCTGCTGTTGTTCTGATACTGTCGAGTGGGGTTCAGACTTTGGGTTTCGAGGAAGACACCACACAGGTGAAGCTCCCTTCCAGTCCCCTTACATCAGGGTACATGTGACAGCAGTGTGCCTTACCACTGGGAATAATCAGCCTTGCTAAGTCACTTCAGTCGTGTCCGATTCTGTGCAACCCCATAGAAGGCAGCCCACCAGGCTCCCCCGTCCCTGGGATTCTCCAGGCAAGAACACTGGAGTGGGTCGCCATTTCCTTCTCCAATGGATGAAAGTGAAAAGTGAAAGTGAAGTCGCTCAGTCATATCCGACTCTTAGCGACCCCATGGACTGAAGCCCACCAGGCTCCTCCATCCATGGGATTTTCCAGGCAAGAGTACTGGAGGGGGGGTGCCATTGCCTTCTCCTAATCAGCCTTGAGTAGCTGATCATTTGAGTAGCCAGGTTTTTGCAGTGCTTTCTTCTCCTCCTCTTTTCTTTGGAGACGAGTTCCTAAGTCTAGCCCACACTCAGGGAGGGCAGGGCAGTAGGTTCTTCCTCCTGAAGGGGATAGTCTATGTCTATTATTTAGGATGTTTCTGTAAGGAATGGTTGTCTCCTCTCCCACATTTATTTATTTAGACAGTAATTTATATCAGTATGGATTCACACATATTACTTTTTACATTGGTTTATCATCGAATACTCTGTTACTTATTTTGTCTGTCAAACCCTTTCCAGTTTGGCCATTAGGAGATTCTCAGGCTTCCTTCTAGTGTTTTCAATGGCCGTCTCAAATGGTTTGTCCCAACAAACTGCTTTCCTAACGTGGAAGGTTGAGTTTGACTCTGAAAGAGTTTTCACATACAGACTGCCAACTCTGATCAACCCAGCCCTCTGGGCCTTAGAACTCCCGTCCACAGTGGCCTGTAGGGCTGTGCACCTCAGAGTCTCTGCCCCAGGAGATAAACCCTCAAACCCACAGCTTCTTCCTGATGTTCCTGGATAGACTGCACAGTGCAAGCACCTCCTGAGACCAGGCTCACTGTGGAGGAGGAAGGAAAGCCAGGAGAAGGCACAAGGCTGGAGCCTGCTCAGGAACCAGCAGGCTGAAGGGTCTGAGGAAAGCTGGTGGCATGACCCAAAAGTACAGAATTATCAGCACCTGAGAAAAGCCACATGGCCTTAAATCCTGCGAGTTCTTTGTTGGGCATGAATCAGAGCCCAAGGCTGCTGACCAGCAGTGTCAGGCCCTGTCTAGAGACTGCAGATGTTAAGACATCTGGGGGCTTCAGTAAGGTCCAGCTCCATGTTCTTATTTACAGGAATTAAAGTGTGGGAGAAAAGCCAGAATTCTGGATGACCTTTTTTCTACCTTACAGTGGCGTAGATATGTCCTTGACATTTTTGTGATTCCATCTGCTCAGTTTGGGCAGTGCTTTCCTCAGAGCCAGGTTAGGTTGGGGGAAGGATGATCAGGAAAACAGGTGATGGTTATGGACCAGAAAATAGAGCCTTTGGCTCCAAATGGAGTCATTTAGTTCCACTTGTCCTTTGGCAAAGATACCCCAACATGTCCTCCAAGAGTTCTGCTCTCAGAATAGGATGGTTTTCCACAGCAAACATCCCAAGGGCCAAGGGAGTCACATGTGCCTGGAACCTGGCCACAGGCCTGTGGTCCAACTGGGAGGGAAGTGGGCTGGACTTGGGGAGCTAATGGTTTATAAAGCAGGCAAAACCCTGCCCTGAGCAGAGCACTCCAGCTGCCACCATGATGAAGGGAGCACTGCTTGTGCTGGCCTTGATGGTGACCAGAGAGCTGACCTTCAAGACAAGTGAGGGTAGGAAGGAGGGTCCAGATGGCCCTCCTGATCCATGCCCATTGCCATCTCACTGCATCCTTCCCAGTCCTGTCCAAGCTGATTCTGGGACAGATTCTGAGGGCAGGTGGCAGATCAGTGGTCAGGAGTCCTGCACAAACTCCCTGGGGCTTTCAGTCTTTGAATGGGGCTGGGGGATGGCATGGAGCTGGAAGGGTCATTATCTGCACACACCCTGGGGGATAGTTTCTTGGGGGTAGTGGTGCTCGTTAGCAGGCTGGTATGCCTGGGGGCAGTGGTCAAGGACAGAGGGGTCTCCAGGCCTAGCCCCTCTTGCTGCTCCCTCTGCTGGGAGTTCCTCATAGGGAAGATTTCTTGGGATATGTAAGCAGTCCTGGGAGAGGCAGAGTCTCTGTGGAATGTGAATCTGGAAGCTTTGGATGTGTGAGTTCTTACCAAGTGGTGGGAACCAGGAACCTCTGACCTAGTGATTCTTTCAATGAGATGTTTTGTCTCTGCCTGTAGCGGAAGCCTGCCCTGTGTTTTATGAAACCCTTTTTGCTGTGATCCTTGCACTCCCAAGTAAAGCATTGAATGAAACCTTGGATTCGATTGATTTAGCATCAATGAAGCTGAAAAAGCAGCTGCTGAAAAAATCTGGGAGTGCTTTGTTGAAGCAGAACCTGAGAACAGGCTTTAATTGATCTGAAATATAAGGTAACTTACCTTTACCCACAGTTACCTTGAGAACTCACATGCAGCATAGTTCAGTATGCCACATGGTAATAGATCATTCAATCATGGAATGTGTGATAGAGCTATAAACAGAGAAGCACATAAAACATTTGCCCCAACCTGCAGCACCTGTAATATGCAAGCACAGTCCACCTGCACCCCCAGCCTCTTGTTACCAAATATGTCCATATCATGTCAATCAGCTCACACAGAATAGGGGACTACTGTCAGTGCACTAGGACAAGTGTGTTGAGTCCTGTAATTTTTTTTTCTCACTGAGAGGAAGTAGCATGGGAGGAGTAACATTTTAATCTTTGCAGGAAAAGAAGCATTCAGCTCACACACGTGTAGCAGTCCTGTCATCTCTACTTTAGAATATTTAAAAGGAACCCCAGGTTTTAGGTCTTCTTCCAGCATGGGACTCCCTGGCTTATGATCTTTCTGACCTGTGGTCACATCACCTCCTCTTTATCCCTTTTTGATGGCCATTGCTCTGGCTCAGAGCCCCATTTCCACTGACGTGTTCCCAGTGCCTACAGGCCAGAATTTCCACTCTGGGGTTTTGGTGCCTAATATCCTGGGGCAGTTTCTAGGTACATGCAACCACTCACTTGGGCAAACAGTATCTCTTGAAGAACCATCTTTTTGCTGTGGTTGTTTTTCTTGTGATTTAGTATTTGAGATTTTGAACAGTCTCTGCATATTTTCCACAAATTGTTAATCATTCAGAAAAGAGAGGTTTGCCACAATCCAGAATATCATGCACTAAATGAAGCCCCCAGGGCACAAGGGGTTGTTTATGACACCTGCATGCACATTCCATCCACCCAGGACACCTGAAAGAATAGGCTCAGGTGCAGGAGGTGTGACCCAAACCCAGTCCTCAGCACCATATTCCTCCTTCAGGACCAGCCCCAGCTGTTCCCTGCTGACCCTTGTCATCTCCTCCCCTCCCTGGTGTGACTGGTGGATCTGTCTCCCTCCTGACACCTGTGCCTGGTCTAATAGAGAGCCATCCTCATCCTGGTGCCTGCTGGCAACCCCTTTCCAGTGGTGGGTCTGTGGGTAGAGGTTCTTGTTGGGGATGGGGCTGAATCCCTGAGAGTGAGGTGTGAGTTGATCCTGGGGAGACAGGATAGCCCAACTGTAGCCTCAAGTGTCCCTCTGCCTCCTTTTCTCTTGCAGCTGTCCATCATCTTCAGTAATGATTGCATTGGCTATAAATTGTCCTTGGTGGTGAATGGTGTTAGAGGATTGGCTTCCAATCTGCTATCTTTGTTGTGATAAGCTCTGCCAGTTGTGCCAGGTCTGCACTTGATCTTCCTGCCCAGTTCTCCTTCTGTTCCCAAAGCTGGAATCCAGACACCTTCCCCACCTGATGTGGCCTCTCTCAGGCTGAAATAAAATCACTGCAGCATTGTTCATTGTGCCCAGTGTCTGTGTTCTGTGCAGGGAGGATGTGAGGCAGGAGGTCTTCAGTGATGGTGAAAAGTGACACACGTGGTCATTGAGAGCTTGGGACCAGGGTCAGACAGAACCTACACCCCATCCCTGGCAAACTGTGGGAGTATGAGCAAGGTTGTTGTAACTTTCCAAGTCATTCTGTCATCTGCTACATGGGGATTTTGTGTGAAGATTAAGCAAAATAACAAATGTGTAACCTGTGACATCACCAGCCTGGCTGGATAAAATTGTTGTTTTGGGGCACAGATAATATATGTCTCACTCTGGCCTTCAGCACAGTTTCAAAGTCTCCAGTCCCTCTGGTTGTTGACAGGTGACTTCAGAGATGACCTAAGAGGGTCATCACTGGTCCCCTTTTTCTCCCAATGGCATTTGCCATTTTATGCTTCTTAGGTGGGTGTCTTCTGAGGAGCCAGCATTTCTTCAGGGACACTTAGTGCCACTGATGTTCTTGGTCCTGCACTGAGGACCAGGAACCCAAGATGTGTTGAACCAGGATGAAGGGAGTGGCTGGAAGAAGCTACCCCAGTGAGAAATTTGTTTCACTGGAAATAGCTCATGCTGTGAAGTGTGAAATGCAGATATGTCCACATGGTCTCCTGTCCCAAATCCTCCACCCACTTCTAAAAGCATAAAATGGGTAGTTGCATTACCATAGGAGATTTATGAGGCTAAAAGGGAGGGGACTAGATTTTAGCCCTGTGTTCTAGGGTCTAGCACAAAGTCAGGCTACAGTCAGCATGACCCACATAAAGAGTGGCATAACTGGTAAGATATGTCTACCTTCTAACCAGCAGGCATAAGTTTACACACTGGGAACTAAACTTGGGACTTGGGACTAGTGGCTAGGGCCTTGAGTCTCAGCTCTTCTCTGACCTGCTGTGTGAAATTAGGTATTAAATATACTGAATCACTCTTCTACACCTTGATTTTGCATGTACCAAGTTCTGTGTGCTCTGCTAGATTGAGTATTTTGTGTTTGTGCAGCTCGGTTGCTTCAGTTGTATCTTATTCTGTGACTTTATGGGCTGTATCCTGCCAGGCACCTCTGTCATGGGATTCTCCAGTCAAGAATACTCAAGTGGGTTGCTGTGCCGTCCTTCAGGGGATCTTCCCAACCCACATATCACTCCAGGTCTCCTGCATTTTGGGCAGATTCTTTACTATCTGAGCCACCAAGGAAGCCTCTGACTCACCTCCCCATAAATAAATTTTTGTTCTAATGAAATTTGACTTAAAGTTTACCTCCAAAACTAAATTCTTCAAGTCAGCCAAGAAAATTGAGGTAAATAGGAACTGTAAGGAGGATTGTTTTCACCAAATATTACAATAAAAGTTTGTCTCCATAAATAATCTAATTTTAGTGGAATAATAGATATCTGGTCATTGTGACAGAAGACAAAACACATAGATAGAATCAAAGATAGTTTAACATATAATAATAAGTTTATTGAATCATGGAGTGGCCTTTTAAAAAATGACATTGAGAAAAATGACCAAAAGTTAAAACAATCTAGATCGATCTCCCAAGCATTTTCCTCTGGATTTATGTGGAGTAATTATTTAATTGCCATCATCCCAGTAATTAATTATTCATTTTTCACAGCTCATTTCTCCTCCACCCCCACCCCACTCTTTCACTTTGACTTTCATGACATCACAGTTTGTTTTCCTCCTGCTTTACTGGAAGATCCTTCTCAGGTCTGTATGGTTGAGTCCTATACTAGGGATCAGTCTCTGCATGTCTTTCCTTCTGTATATGTGTTCAGTTTGTTAGTGATATCATCCAGCCTCATTTTAACCTTAGTCGTAACATTTGAATTTAAATCTCCAGTCCCAAAACTAAAACATTGAAAAGCACAGAATTGATCTTTGCTTAATATTTATTTACTTAATGGATCTTTTTAAACTTCTAAAATTTTCATGAGGGCCAAATATACACACAATTTATATAAACGGATAGATTATTCAAAGGAAATTTTCAAGCAAATAATGTTTTCCCTTACAAGTAGCAGGTAGTTTGCACTTCCCTGATGGTTCAGTGTTTATGACTCTGAGCTTCCACTACAGGGCACACAGATTCAATGCCTGGTAGAGAACTAGTATCCTGTATTGTCCCTAGCCAGAAACATACAAACAGCAGTTAGTTTAATGTAATCCCAATTTTAAAAAGCAAGATTTTTTTTTGAAGTGGTTTCACATAAGAGTCTATGTTTGTCTTTGCATGTCATTTATTTATTAATTCATTATTGGTCCCACTGTGCAGCATGCAGAATCTTAGTTCCCTAAACCAGGGATCGAACTCTAGCCTGCTGCAGTGGAAGCATGGAATCTTAACTAAGGGACCATCAGAGCAGTCCAAAAAAATTTTTTTAAGTGGTACTCTTATAAAATTGATCTTGTTGTTATTGTTGTTGTTCAGTCACTCAGCCATGTCCTACTCTTTGTGACCCCATGGACTGCAGCCTGCTAGGCTTCCCTGTCTTTCACTATCTCCTGGAGTTTGCTCAAACTCATGTCCATGGAGTCAATGATGCCATCCAACCATCTCATCCTCTGTTGCTCCCTTCTCCCGCTGCCCTCAGTCTTTCCTAGCTTCGGAGTCTTTTCCGATAGTCAGCTCTTCACATCAGATCACCAAAGTATTAGATCTTCAGTTTCAGTATCAGTCCTTCCAATCAATGTCCAGGGTTGATTTTCTTTAGGATCGACTGGTTTGATCTCCTTGTATCCAAGGGACTCTCAAGAGTCTTCTCCAGCACCACAGTTTGAAAGCATCAATTTTTTGGCTTTCAGCCTTCTTTCCGGTCCAACTCTCATATCCATAAGTGACTACTGGCAAAACCATACCTTTGAATATATGGACCTTTGTCAGCAGTGTTGTCTGTGCTTTTTAATACTCTGTCTATGTTTGCCATGGCTTTTCTTCCATGGAGCAAGCATCTTTTGATTTCATGGCTGCAGTCACCATGCACTGTGATTTTGAGGCCCAAGAAAATAAAGTCAGTCACTGTTTCAATTTTTTCCTCATCTATTTGCCATCTATTTACCTCATATCTGAGGCAATTGATATTTATCCCAGCAATCTTGATTCCTGCTTGTGATTCATCATCAGTCCTGAAGCTAAAGCTCCAACACTTTGGTCACCTGACGCGAAAACCTGACTCATTAGAAAAGATCCTGATGCTGGGAAAGATGGAAGGCAGAAGGAGCAGGAGACAACAGAGGATTAGATGGTTAGATGGCATTACTGACTCAATGGACCTGAGTTTGAGCAAGCTCTGGGAGTTGTGATGGACAGGAAAACCTGAAGTGCTGCCATCTATGGGATTGTAAAGTTTTGGACACGACTAGATCTGATAGATAGAGTGCCTGATGAACTATGGAATGAGGTTCATGACATTGTACAGGAGACAGGGATCAAGACCATCCCCATGGAAAAGAAATGCAAAAAATCAAAATGGCTGTCTGGGGAGGCCTTACAAATAGCTGTGAAAAGAAGAGAAGCGAAAAGCAAAGGAAAAAAGGAAAGATATACCCATTTGAACGCAGAGTTCCAAAGAATAGCAAGAAGAGATAAGAAAGCCTTCTTCAGCGATCAATGCAAAGACATAGAGGAAAACAACAGAATGGGAAAGACTAGAGATCTCTTCAGGAAAATTAGAGATACCAAGGGGACATTTCATGCAAAGATGAGCTCAATAAAGGACAGAAATGGTATGGATCTAACAGAAGCAGAAGATATTAAGAAGAGATGACAAGAATACACAGAAGACCGGTACAAAAAAAGATCTTCACGACCAAGATAATCACGATGGTGTGATCACTGACCTAGAGCCAGACATCCTGGAATGTGAAGTCAAGTGGGCCTTAGAAAGCATCACTACGAACAAAGCTAGTGGAGGTGATGGAATTCCAGTGGAGCTATTTCAAATCCTGAAAGATGATGCTGTGAAAGTGCTGCACTCAATATGCCAGCAAATTTGGAAAACTCAGCAGTGGCCACAGGACTGGAAAAGGTCAGTTTTCATTCCAATCCCAAAGAAAGGCAATGCCAAAGAATGCTCAAACTACCGCACAATTGCTCTCATCTCACACGCTAGTAAAATAATGCTCAAAATTCTTCAAGCCAGGCTTCAGCAATATTTAAACCATGATCTTCCAGATGTTCAAGCTGGTTTGAGAAAAGGCAAAGGAACCAGAGATCAAATTGCCAACATCCACTGGATCATGGAAAAAGCAAGAGAGTTTCAGAAAAACATCTATTTCTGCTTTATTGATTATGCCAAACCCTTTGACTGTGTGGATCACAATAAATTGTGGAAAATTTTTCAAGAGATGGGAATACCAGACCACCTGATCTGCCTCTTGAGAAATCTGTATGCAGGTCAGGAAGCAACAGTTAGAACTGGACATGGAACAACAGACTGGTTCCAAATAGGAAAAGGAGTTCGTCAAGGCTGTATATTGTCACCCTGTTTATTTAACTTCTATGCAGAGTACATCATGAGAAACGCTGGACTGGAAGAAACACAAGCTGGAATCATGATTGCCGGGAGAAATCTCAATAACCTCAGATATGCAGATGACACCACCCTTATGGCAGAAAGTGAAGAGGAACTCAAAAGCCTCTTGATGAAAGTGAAAGTGGAGAGCGAAAAAGTTGGCTTAAAGCTCAACATTCAGAAAACGAAGATCATGGCATCCGGTCCCATCACTTCATGGGAAATAGATGGGGAAACAGTGGAAACAGTGTCAGACTTTATTTTTGGGGGGTTCCAAAATCACTGCAGATGGTGATTGCAGCCATGAAATTAAAAGACGCTTACTCCTTGGAAGGAAAGTTATGACCAACCTAGATAGCATATTCAAAAGCAGAGACATTACTTTGCCAACAAAGGTTCGTCTAGTCAAGGCTATGGTTTTTCATGCGGTCATGTATGGATGTGAGAGTTCGACTGTGAAGAAGGCTGAGCGCCAAAGAATTGATGCTTTTGAACTGTGGTGTTGGAGAAGACTCTTGAGAGTCCCTTGGACTGCAAGGAGATCCAACCGGTCCATTCTGAAAGAGATCAGCCCTGGGATTTCTTTGGAAGGACTGATGCTAAAGCTGAAACTCTAGTACTTTGGCCACCTCATGCGAAGAGTTGACTCATTGGCAAAGACTCTGATGCTGGGAGGGATTTGGGGCAGGAGGAGAAGGGGATGACAGAGGATGAGATGGCTGGATGGCATCACCGACTCGATGGACATGAGTCTGGGTGAACTCCGGGAGTTGGTGATGGACAGGGAGGCCTGGCGTGCTGAGATTCATGGGGTCGCAAAGAGTCGGAAACGACTGACCGACTGAACTGAACTGAACTGAACTGTGCAACTGAAATGAACTTATTTGTCATGAAGTCATGGGACAGGATGTTGAGTTTTAAGCCAAGCTTTTCATTCTCTTCTTTCACTTTCATCAGAGGCTCTTTAGTTCCTCTTCATTTTCTGCCATAAGATTGGTGTCATCTGCATAACTGAGTTTATTGACCTTTCTCCTGGCTATCTTGATTCCAGCTTGTGCTTCATCCAGCCCAGCATATTGCATGATGTACTCTACATATAAGTTAAATAAGCAGGGTGACGATATATACCCTTGATGTACTCCTTTCCAAATTTTGAACCAGTTTGTAATTCCATGTCCAGTTCTAACTGTTGCTTCACTCACTCAGGGTACACATTGACAGCTGTGTGTCTTACCACTGGGGATTTCAGCCTTGATTAGTTGATTATGTTGTGTTTGCCAGGTTTCTGCACTGTTTTCCCCCTCCCCTCCTCTTCTCTTTGAAAATAAGTTACTCTGTCTACTGATATTCCAGAGGGGGAGAGCTGTCAGTTACCTGTCCTGGAGGGAATAATCTCTGTCTGTTATTTGGGATGTTTCTATAAGGAATTGTTGTCTCCTCTCCCACATTACTTCAGGTTAGTTTAGGGGTGCTGGGTCTTTGTCTTGCTGTGTCAGCTCTATGTTTCAGCACAAGGACCCTCTGTTTGCAGAGCACGTTCTCTCTAGTTGGTGTGTGAGGGTTTTATAGTGCCCCAGGGCATGTGGATTCTTACTTCCCTGACCAGGGCTTGAACCAGTGTCTACTGCAGTGAATGGTGGGTTCTTAACCACTGGACAACCAAGGAAGTCTGCATTTATTTAATCATTTATTTATATCAATATGGACTCACAAGTATTACTTTATGCTTTGAGTTATCATCTAATACTCTTATTTATTTTGTTTGTCAAACTATTTTCAGTTTGGCCTTTGGGAAGTTTCTAACACTTCCTTCTAGAGTTTTCAAGGACCATCTCATCTTGTTGTGCTAACAAACTGCTTTCCCATCCTGGAAGGTTGAGTTTTCTCTTCAGAGAGTTTTCACACATGGAGTGCCAACTCTGGTGAACTCAACCCAGTGGACCTTAGAACTCCTGTCCTCAGTGTCCTATAGGGCCGTGGACCTCAGAGTATCTGACACAGGACACGCCCAAACCCAGCAGCTTCTCTCTGGTGTTTCTGCATAGACTGCAGTCCAAACACTTTTGAGACCAGGTTTACTGATGGAGGAGGGTGTGAAGGGGTAAGGCTGGAGTCACTGGGGGTCCAGAAAGTGCCCAGGGACTTGCTTCCTTAAGTACCTGAGAAAAGCTGGTGGCATGATACAAAATTACAGAATTACTAGCACCTGAGAAAACCCATGAGGCCTCAAGTCCTTCTAGTTTCCAGGTTGGGATGATTTGGAGCCCAAGTTTGCTGTCCACCAGTCCTCAGGGTCCAGTCTAGAGACTTTAACCATTAAGATATTTGGGGGCTTCAGTAAGACCTAGCTCCACATTCTTATCTCCAGGACTTAACCTTGGGGAAAAAGGAAGGATGCCCAATCACCTTTTTTTCTACCTGATAGTGGTGTAGACTTGTTGTTGATCCTCCCATGATTCCATCTTCTCAGTTTGGGAGAGTGCTGACCTCAGAACCTGGATAGGCTGGGGGAAGAATGATCAGGAAAACAGGAGATGGTTGGGACCCAGACAACAGAGCATTTGGAAATGTCAGCTCCAGTTGGTTTTTGGCAAAGGTACCCCTACATGTTCTCCAGTAGCTCTGATCTCAGAGTACGATGGGCTTCCACTATAAACACCCCGAGGTCCGAGGGAGCCACGCCTGGCCACAGGCCTGTGGTTCTCCTGCGAGGGATGTGGGCTGGCTTAGGGAGCTAGTGGTTTATATAGCAACAAAAATCCTGCCCTGAGCAGAGCGTTTCAGCTACCACCACAAGGAAGGGAGCACTGCTTCTGCTGGCCTTGCTAGTGACCAGAGAGTTGACCTTTGAGATGTTTGAGGGTAGGAAAGAGGGTCCAGATGGCCCTCATGATCCTTGCCCAGTGCCGTCTCACTGCATCCTTCCCAGTCCTGTCCAAGCTGCTTCTGGGGGCAGATTCTGAGGGCAGTTGTCTGATCCGTGCCCAGGAATCCTGCACAAACTCCCTGAGGCTTTCAGCCTTTGAATGGAGGGGGTGCTGTGGAGCTGGAAAGGTCATTATCTGCGCACATCCTGGGGGATAGTTTGTTGGGGGTAGTAGTGCTCGTTGGGAGGGAGGAAGCAGGATGGTATGCCTGGGGGTGGTGGTCAAGGGCAGCAGGGTCTCCAGGCCTAGCCCCTCTTGCTGTTCCCTTCTGCTGTGAGTGCCCATAGATAAGGTTTTCTCTCTGGGATGTAAGAAGTCCTGGGAGAGGGCACGTCCCTGTGGGAGGTGAATCTGGAAGCTTTGGATGTGTGAGTTCCTATCAAGTGGTGGGAAACAGGATTCTTATGACCTGGGAATACTTTTGATGAAGTGTTTTCTGTTGTGCCTTCAGCAGAAGCCTGCCCTATATTTTATGGAATGTTTGGCACAGTGGGCCTTGGAAACAAAACACTGTTAAACACAACACTCGATTTGGTTGATGCTACTGATGCAGAAAAAAACAGCTCTAAGAAAAATCCAAGATTGCTCCAATGAGGTGGGATTTGATGCCTAAGTGTCAGATCTGAAACTCACAGTAATTTACTCTCCCTTGACCCCCACCCTGAGAATTCACATGCCCCACAGTGCAATATATACATGGTAATATATCATGCAGTCATGGGATATATGACAGAGAAGAGCTAAGAACAAAGAAGCATAATAAAACCTTTGTTCCAGCGTGCATCACCTATAACATGCAAGCACAATCCACCTGTATATCCCGTGTCCTGTTACCAACCCTCTTCATATCATGCCAATTAACTCACACAGAGTAGGGGACTGATATCAATGCAATACGCCAAGTGTGTCGACTCATGCGTGTGTGCGTGTGTTTTTTGTTTTGTTTTGTTTTGTTTTGTTTTTGTCCCCCTAAGTGAGAGATGATAGCATCGGAGGACTAGAATTTTAATCGTTGGCAGGAAAGACAGCATTCAGCTCCCACACCTGTAGGAGTCCTGTCAGCTCTACTTTAAGAATATTGAAAAGGAGCTCCTGTCTTTTGAATCTCTTTCCAGCATGGGACTCCTTGGCTTTGTGAAGTTTCTGGCCCATAGTCAATGTCACCTCCTCTTGTTCCCACTCTATTGGCCATTGCACTGGCTCAGAGCCCCATTTCCATCAACATAGTCTCTGTATCTACAAGCCTGATTTTCCACTGTGTTGTTTTGGTGCCTGAAGCTCCTGAGGAGGCTTCTAGTACCTGTGGCTGCTCACCTAGGCTAACAGTGTATCTCCCGAAGGCCTGTCTTTTCTTTCTTGTTCTTGTCATACAGTATTGGAGATTGTGAATAGTCTGTCTCAGCAAATTTTCCTCAAGTTGTTGATTTTTCAAAATGAGAGGTTTTCCACGAACAGAGTTTCATGCACTAATAGGACCTCACAGGACACATGGGGTCATTTACAACAGGCACATTTACTGCATGTACATTCTGTCCACCCAACACACATAACAGAAGAGGCTCGGGTGCAGGAGGTGTGACCCAAACCCAGACTCTAGAACCTTGCTCCTCCCTCAGGACCAGCCCTGGCTGTGTCCTGATGACGCTTTTAATCCCCTCCCTGGCATGGCCAGTGTCTCTGTTTCTCTCCTGATGCCTGTGCCTGGGATGTTAGAGAGCCATCTTACCCCTGGTGCCTGCTGGCAGCCCCTTCTCCAGTGGTGGGTCTGTGGGCAGAGGTTCTTGCTGGGGATGGGGCTGAATTCCTGGGGGTGAGGTGTGAGGTGATCCTGGGGAGACAGGATAGCCCAGCTGTGGGCTCAGGTCCTGTGCATCCTTCCTTTCAGGCTTCCATCAACTTCAGCAAGGATTGCATCAAATATTCAGTGTCTTTGCTGGTGAGTGCAAATCTTCCCTGTTCTCATTCTCAACTGAAACTGGAATCCAGACACCTTTCCCACCTGATGTGGTCTCTGTCAGGCTGACTCTAATAAAATAACTGCAGCATGTTCAGTGTGCCCAGTGTCTATGCGTGATGGTGAGAAGTGTGTGTGTGATGATGATAAGTGACCTATGTGGTTATTGTGAGCATGGTGACCAGGATGAGACAGAATGAGGTAAACCTGTCCCTGGAAAGCTGTGGGACCATGGACAAGTTTTTTGTAGATTTCTCAAAGAATTGTCATCTGCTAAGTGTGGATTGTGTGTCAAGACTGAGCCAATAATGTATAAGTAACCCTGGACTTTACCAGCCTACCTGGATGAGGCTGTTTTTTGTGGGCACAGATAGCATATCTCACTCTGGCCTTTAGCACAATGGCAGAGCTTCCAGTCCTTTAAATGTCCTTCTAGTTATTGACAGGTGACTCAGGATGTGACCTGAACAGGCTCGTCAGAGGGCCCCTGATCATCCCAGTGGTATTCAAAATTTCCTGCCCCTTAGGAGGGTGACTTCTGAGGAGCCAGACCTTTTCTCAGGGACACTTAGTACCACTGCTGTCCTTGGGTTCTGCCACGGGAACCAGGACCCCCAGTTAAGTCTTGACCAGGAAGAAGGAAGTGAATGGAAGAAGTTACCCCATTGGAGATGTTGTTTCCATGGAAACACCTCATGCTCTGAAGTGTGAATTGCAGAATGTGCCACACAAGCACATGTCCTGAACCCTCCAGCCTACTGCTTTTTTAAAATTTATTTATCTATTTTAATTGGAGGCTAATTACTTTACAATATTGTGGTGCTTTTTGCCATACAATGGAAACAGTGTCAGACTTTATTTTGGGGGGCTCCAAAATCACTGCAGATGGTGATTTCAGCCATGAAATTAAAAGACACTTACTCCTTGGAAGGAAAGTTATGACCAACCTAGATAGCATATTCAAAAGAAGAGACATTACTTTGCCAACAAAGGTCCATCTAGTCAAGGCTATGCTTTTTCCAGTGGTCATGTATGGATGTGAGTGTTGGACTGTGAATAAAGCTGAGCACCGAAGAATTGATGCTTTTGAACTGTGGTGTTGGAGAAGACTCTTGAGAGTCCCTTGCACTGCAAGGAGATCCAACCAGTCCATTCTAAAGCAGATCAGTCCTGGGTGTTTCTTGGAAGGAATGATGCTAAAGCTGAAACTCCAGCTGAAATGCCACCTCATGAAAAGAGTTGACTCATTGGAAAAGACTCTGATGCTGGGAGGGATTGGGGACAGGAGGACAAGGGGACAACAGAGGATGAGATGGCTGGATGGCATCATCTACTCGATGAATGTGAGTTTGAGTGAACTCCGGGAGTTGATGATGGACAGGGAGGCCTGGTGTGCTGCAATTCATGGGGTCACAAAGAGTCAGACACGACTGAGCGACTGAACTGAACTGAACTGAACTGACATGAATCAGCCACGGGTGTACATGTGTCCCCCATCCAGAACCCCTCTCCGATCTCCCTCCTCATCCTATCCTTCTGGTTTGTCCCAGTGCACTGGCTTTAAGTGCCCTGTTTCATGCATGAAATTTGAACTGGTAATCTATTTCACATATGGTAATATACATGTTTCAAAGCTATCCCCTCAAATCAATATGGTAATATACATGTTTCAAAGCTATCCCCTCAAATCATCCCACCCTCACCTTCTCCCAGAGTCCAAAAGGCTGTTCTTTATATCTGTGTCTTTTTTGCTGTCTTGCATATATAGGGTCTTTGTTACCATCTTTCTAAATTCCATATATATGTGTTAATATACTGTTTTGGTATTTTTCTTTCTGGCTTATTTCACTCTGTATAATAGGCTCCAGTTTCATCCACCTCATTAGAACTGATTCAAATACCTTCTTTTTAATAGCTGAGTAATATTCCATTGTGTATATGTACCACAGCTTTCTTATTCATTCATCTGCCGATGGACATCTAGGTTGCTTCCATGTCCTAGCTATTATAAGCAGTGCTGCAATGAACATTGGGGTACACGTGTCTCTTTCAATTCTGGTTTCCTCAGTATGTATGCCCAGCAGTGGGATTGCTGGGTCGTATGGCAGTTCTTTTTCCAGTTTTTAAAGGAATCTCCACACTGGTCTCCACAGTGTCTGTACTAGCTTGTATTCCCACCAACAGTGTAAGAGAGTTCCCTTTTCTCCAAACCCTCTCCAGCTTTTATTGTTTGTAGACTTTTTGATGGCATCCATTCTGACCAGCATGAGACAGTACCTCATAGTGGTTTTGATTTGCATTTCTTTAATAATGCGTGATGTTGAGCATCTTTTCATGTTTGTTAGCCATTTGTATGTCTTCTGTGGAGAAATATCTGTTTAGTTCTTTGGCCCATTTTTTGATTGAGTTGCTTATTTTTCTGGTATTGAGCTGCATGAGCTGCTTGTATATTTTTGAGATTAATTCTTTGTCAGTTCCTTCATTTGCTATTATTTTCTCCCATTCTGAAAGCTTGTCATTTCACCTTGCTTATAGTTTCCTTCATTGTGCAAAAGCTTTTAAGTTTATTTAGTTCCAATTTGTTTATTTTTGCTTTTATTTCCAATATTCTGGGAGGTGGGTCATAGAGGATCCTGCTGTGATATATGTCAGAGAGTGTTCTGCCTATGTTTTCCTCTAGGAGTTTTATAGTTTGGGGTCTTACACTTAGATATTTAATCCATTTTTAGTTTATTTTTGTGTATGGTGTTAGAAAGGTTCTAGTGTCATTATTTTATGGTGGTTGACCAGTTTTCCCAGCATCACTTGTTAAAGAGATTGTCTTTTCTCCATTGTATATTCTTGTCTCCTTTGTCAAAGAAAGGTATCCATGGGTGCATGGATTTATCTCTGGACTTTCTATTTTTTTCCATTGATCTTTATTTCTGTCTTTGTGCCTGTACCATACTGTCTTGATGACTGCCGCTTTGTAGTGCAGTCTGAAATCAGGCAGGTTGACTCCTCCAGTTCCATTTCTCAAGATTTCTTTGGCTATTCGAGTTTTTATTTTTTTCCATACAACATGTGAAATTATTTGTTTTAGTTCTCTGAAAAAATACCATTGGTAGCTTGAAAGAGATTGCACTGAATCCATAGATTGCTTTGGATAGCATATTCATATTCACTATATTGAGTCTTCTGACCCATGAACATGGTATATCTCTCCATCTATTTGTGTCCTCTTTGATTTCTTTCACCAGTGTTTTACAGTTTTCTATATATAGGTCTTTTGTTTCCTTCATTCCTAAGTATTTTCATTCCTAAGTAGATTCATTCCTAAGTATTTTATTCTTTTTGTCACAATGGAGAGTAGGATTGTTTCCTTAATTTCTCTATTTTCTCATTATTAGTGTATAGGAATGCAAGGGATTTCTGTATATTAATTTTATACCTGAAACTTTACTATATTCATTGATTAGCTCTAGTAATTTTCTGATAGTGTCTTTAGGATTTTCTATGTAGAGGATCATGTCATCTGCAAAAAGTGAGACTTTCACTCCTTCTTTTCCAATCTGGATTCCTTTTATTTCTTTTTCTTCTCTGATTGCTGTGGGTAAAACTTCCAAAACTATGTTGAACAGTAGTGGTGAGAGTGGGCACTCTTGTCTTGTTCCTGACTTTAGGGGAAATGCTTTCAATTTTTCATTGAAAAGATAATGTTTGCTGTGGGTTTATCATATATGGCTTTTATTGTGTTGAGGTATGTTCCTTCTATGCCTGCTTCTGGAGGGCTTTTTTTTTTTTTTCATAAATGAGTGTTGAATTTTGTCAAAGGCGTTCTCTGCATCTATTGAGATAATCATATGGATTTTTATCTTTCAATTTCTTAATGTGGTGTATTACACTGATTGATTTGTGAATATTGAAGAATCCTTGCATCCCTGGGATAAAACCCACTTGGTCACGATATATGATCTTTTTAATACACTGTTGGATTCTGTTTTCTAGAATTTTGTTGAGGATTTTTGCATCTGTGTGATATTGGCCTGTACTTTTCTTTTGGGGGGGGGCATCTTTGTCTGGTTTTGATATTAGGGTGATGGTGGCCTCATAGAATGATTTTGGCAATTTACCTTCCTTTGAAATTTTCTGGAAGACTTTGAGTAGGACAGGCGTTAGCTCTTCTCTAAATTTTTGGTAGAATTCAGGCATGAAGCCATCTGGTCCTGGGATTTTGTTTGTTGGAAGATTTCTGATTACAGTTTTTATTTCTGTGTTTGTAATGGGACTGTTAAGATTTTCTACCTCTTCCTGGTTCAGTTTTGGAAGGTTATACTTTTCTAAGAATCTGTCCATTTCTTCAAAGTTGTCCATTTTATTGGCGTATAGTTGCTGATAGTAGTCTCTTATGATCCTTTGTATTTCTGTGTTGTCTGTTGTGATTTCTCTATTTCCATTTCTAATTTTGTTGATTTGATTTTTCTACCTTTGTTTCTTGATGAGTCTGGCTAATGGTTTGTTTATTTTATTTATCTTCTCAAAGAATTAGCTTTTACGGATTTTTTCTATAGTCTCCTTTGTTTCTTTTTCACTTATTTCTGCTCTAATTTTTATTATTTCTTTCCTTCTACTAATCTTAGAATTCTTCATGTCTCCTTTGTCTAGTTGCTTCACATGTAAGGTTAGGTTATTTATTTGATTTTTCTCTTGTTTCATGAGGTAAGCTCATATTGCTATGAACCTTCCCCTTAGCACTGCTTTTACTGAGTCCCATAAGGTTTTGGGTTGCTGTGTTTTCATCTTCATTTGTTTCTATGTATATTTTGGTTTCTTTTTTTTATTTCTTCTGTGATTTTTTGGTTACTCAGAAGTGTGTTGTTCAGCCTCCATATGTTTGTATTTTTAACAGTTTTCGTTTCCTGTAGTTGACATCTAATCTTACTGCATTGTGATCAGAAAAGATGCTTGGAATTAATTCAATTTTTTTGAATTTACCAAGGCTAGATTTATGACCCAGGATGTGATCTATCCTGTAGAAGGTTCCATGTGCACTTGAGAAAAAGGTGAAATTCATTGTTTTGTGGTGAAACGTCCTATAGATATCAATTAGGTCTAACCGGTATATTGTATCATTTAAAGTTTGTGTTGGCTTGTTAATTTTCTGTTTAGTTGATCTATCCATAGGTGTGAGTGGGGTATTAAAGTCTCCCACTATTATTGTGTTGCTGTTAATTTCCCCTTTCATACTTGTTAGCATTTGTCTTACATATTGTGGTGCTCCTATGCTGGGTGCATATATATTTATAATTGTTGTATCTTCCTTTTGGATTGATCCTTTGATCATTATGTAGTCCCCTTCTTTGTCTCTTTTCACAGGCTTTATTTCAAAGTCTATTTTATGTGAGTATTGTTATTTCTGCTTTCTTTTGGTCTCCATTTGCATGAAATATCTTTCTGCACACCTTAACTTTCAGTCTGTATGTGTCCCTTGTTTTGAGGTGGGTCTCTTGTAGACAACATATATATGGGTCTTGTTTTTGTATCCATTCAGCCAGCCTTTGCCTTTTGGTTGGGGCATTCAGCCCATTTAAGTTTAAGGTAATTAGTGATAAGTATGATCCCATTGCCATTTACTTTGTTGGTTTGGGTTCGAGTTTATACACCCTTTCTGTGTTTCCTGTCTAGAGAAGATCCTTTAGCATTTGTTGAAGAGCTGGTTTGGTGATGCTGAATTCTCTCAGCTTTTGCTTGTCTGTAGAGCTTTTGGTTTCTCTTTCATATTAGAATGAGATCCTTGCTGGGTACAGTAATCTGGGTTGTAGGTTTTTCTCTTTCATCACTTTAAGTATGTCCTGTCATTCCCTTCTGGCCTGAAGAGTTTCTATTGAAAGATCAGCTGTTGTCCTTATGGGGATCCCTTTGTTCTTTGCTGCTTTTCCCTTGCTGGTTTTAATATTTGTTCTTTGTGTTTGATCTTTGTTAATTTGATTAATATATGTCTTGGCATGTTTTGCCTTGGTTTATCCTGTTTGGGACTCTGGGTTTCTTGGACTTGGGTGGCTATTTCCTTCCCCATTTTTGGCAAATTTGCAACTATTATCTCCTCAAGTATTTTCTCATGCCCTTTCTTTTTGTCTTCTTCTTCTGGGACTCCTATGATTCACATGTTCAAGCGTTTAACATTGTCTCAGAGGTCTCTGAGGTTGTCATCATTTCTTTTAATTCTTTTTTCTTTCCTCCTCTCTGCTTCATTTATTCCCACTATTCTATCTTCCATCTCACTTATCCTATCTTTTGCCTCAGTTATTCTACTTTTGGTTCCCTCCAGAGTGCTTTTGATCTCATTTATCACATTATTCATTATTTATTGATCCTTCTTTATTTTTTTCTAGGTCCTTGTTAGACATTTCTTGCATCTTCTCAATCCTTGTCCCTAGTCCATAACTCCGTTTTGTTTTCAAGGTTTTGGATCATCTGTACTATGATTATTCTGAATTATTTTTCAGGTAGACTCCCTATCTCCTCCTCTTTTGTTTGGCTTGGTGGGCATTTATCATGTTCCTTTATCTGCTGAACATTCCTCTGCCTTTTCATTTTGTTTAGATTGCTGTGTTTGGGGTGCCCTTTCTGTAGGCTGGAATTTCGTGGTTCCTCTGTATATTGTGGAGCCTGCTCCCTGTGGGTGGGGTTGGACTAGTGGCTTGTCAGGGCTTCCTGGTTAGGGGAGCTTGCGTCTGTGTTCTGATGGGTGTTAATGGATCTCTTCTCTCTGGAGTGCAATGACGTGTCCAGTAGTAAGTTTTGGGGTGTCTATAGGTTTGGCATGGCTTTGGGAAGCCTGTCTTTTAATGTTCAGAGCTTTGTTCCTCCTTTGCTGGAGAATTAGCATGGTATGTCTTGCTCTGGAACTTGTTGGCTCTTGGGTGGAGCTTGGTTTCAGTGTAGGTATGGAGTCTTTTGGGTGAAAAGCCTCCCTGAAATTATGTTCCCTGAAATCAGTAGTTCTCTGATGTTCTCAAGTTTTGAAGTTAAGCCTCCTGCCTCTGGGTTTGTGTCTTATTCTTATAGTAGCCTCCAGACTTCTCCATCCACACAGCACAGATGATAACCATCTAGGTTAATGGTGAAACAATTCTCCACAGCGAGGGACACCCAGATAGGTTCACAGAGTTACATGGAGAAGAGAAGAGGAAGGTAGGAGATAGAGGTGACCAGGAGGAGAGGAGGGGGAGTCAAAAAGGGAGAGAGCCATCTAGCCAGTAATCAGTTCCCTAAGTGCTGTAAACAGTATGGAACATCCAGAGAGATTCACAGAGTTACATAGAGAAGAGAAGAGTGAGGAGGGAGATAGAGGTGACCAGGAGGAGAAGAGGGGGAGAGAGCAATATAGCCAGTAATCAGTTCCCTAAGTGTTCTCCACAGCCCAGAACACCCAGAGAGAGCCATAGAGTTAAGTAGAGAAGAGGAGGGTGGTCCTAAGATGGCAGAGGAATAGGACGGGGAGACCACTTTGTCCCCCACAAATTCATTGAAAGAACATTTGAACGCTGAGCAAATTCCACAAAACACTTCCGAATGCTGGCAGAGGACATCAGGCACCCAGAAAGGCAGCCCATTGTCTTTGAAAGGAGGTAGGAAAAAATATAAAAGATAAAAAAGAGAGACAAAAGAGGTAGGGACAGAAATCCATCCTGGGAAGGGAGTCTTAAAAAAGTGAAAAGTTTCCAAACACCAGGAAACACTCTCACCAGTGAGTCTGTGGCAAGCCTTGGAACCTCAGAGGACAACATAACCGGGAGGAAAAACAAATAAATAATAAAACCCCACAGATTACGTGCCTAGGCAACTCCCAGCGGAGAAGCAGCACAGACGCTCACGTCCACCACTAGCAGGCTGGGACTGGACAGGGAGGCGCTGGCTGCATTGCTTAGGGTAAGGAACGGGCCTGAATGCCCCGAGGGCAATCTGAGGGAACTAGCTAGAGATAGCAACCCAGATTGTGGGATAGCTATCCCGCAAAAAGCCCTAACAGAAGACACCACCAGGCCTGCTCACAGAACAAAGAAATGAACAAAGCTAGCCAGCTGCAGATCAGCCTATCCCCCACCGGAGACAGGCAGGCTAAGGCAGCCAGAGCTGCAAGGGGGCAATCACAGCCCCAGAGAGGCATCATCTACCAAACTGCAAGCAGGCTTTGTAGCTAACCAAGACTTCTTGGGACTCTGGACGGTCGACATCAGTCAGGAGGGTTGCAGCCAGAGACCAGCTCCCCAGAAGAGACACACGGCACACCTGAGAAGGCGCACCAGTTGTACACCCAGAAAACTGAGTGGCAGGGACGGGGGAGGCGATAAGTTGCAGCCCTCACCTGGGGGTGACCGTGCTCGCCAAGCACCTGGTCACCTGACCTGCTCGGACCTGGGAAGGGCACAAAACGCAGGCCCAACCAAGTCTGCCCTTTGTGGAGTATCCAAGAACCTGAACCTGAGTGGTTTAGAACTGGGAAGTGCATGCAACCCAGGGTGCACCTCAGACAGTTTCTGGCAGAGCAACCTAGAGCCTGAACAGGGTAGACTGGGAAAGCACACACGCCGTGAGCGGGGACAAACCCAGTGTGGCCGAAACACTGTGAGCACTCTCCACACATGCCAGTGATATTTGTTTTCAATGTTCCTCCCTCCCCACAGCACAACTGAACAAGTAAGCCTAAAAAAGTGACCACCACTACCCTCTTGTGTCAGGGCAGAAATTAGACACTGAAGAGGCCAGCAAACAGAAGAAGCTAAAATAAACAGAGGGAACCGCTTTGGAAGTGACAGGTGCAATAGATTAAAACCCTGCAGTTAGCACAAACTACATAGAAAGGGACCTATAGATCTTAAGAAGTGTAAGCCAGATCAAGGAAATTTCTGAACATGAACTGACCCCACACTGTCCACAACAACACCAGGGAAAGTCCTAGATATATTTTTGCTATTATCATTTTCTAAATTAAAAAAAAAATTTTAACCTCTCAGTCCTTTAATTATTACTCCTTTAATTTTCATTTGTATAACCTACTACTTTGCAAAAAAAAAAAAAAGAAAGACCCTATTTTTAAAGCAAACTTCATGTATATATATATATTTTATAAGTTTTGTGACTTTGTTTTTTTCTTTGATATTGTATTTTTGAGAATCTAACCTCTACTCTAGATTTTTAATCTTTGTTTTTTGGTATTTGTTATCAACGTTGTACCTTTAAGAACCCAATCTTCAGTATCCATTTTTACCTTGGAGCGAGATTACTGGCTGGATTGCTCTATCTTGCTTGGACTGTCCTTTTACTCCACCAGGTCACCTCTATCTCCTCCCTCCCCCTTCTCTTCTCTACCCAACTCTGTGAATCTCTTTGTGTGTTCCGGACTGTGGAGAACACTTAGGGAACTGATTACTGGCTGGATCTATCTCTCTGCTTTTGATTCCCCGCTTTCTCCTTCTGGCCACCTCTGTCTTCTTCCTCCCTCTTCTCTTCTCTTCTCTGTGTAACTCTGTGAACATCTCTGAGGGATCCAGACTGTGGAGAGCACATATGGAAGTGATTACTGGCTAGCTTGCTCTCTCCCCTTTTGATTCCCCCTCTTCTCCGCCTGGTCACTTCTATTCCCCTCCTCCCCCTTCTCTTCTCCATGTAACTCTGTGTACCTCTCTGGGTGTCCCTCACTGTGGAGAAACTTTTCATCTTTAACCTAGAGGTTTTATCATCGGTGCTGTGTAGATGGAGAGGTCTTGAGGATACTGTAAGAATAAGACTGAAAACCAGAGGCAGGAAGCTTTAGTCCAAATCCTGAGAACATCAGAGAACTGACTCCAGGGAACATTAATTTATAGGAGCTCAACAAATGCCTCCATACCTACACTGAAACCAAGCACCACCCAAGGCCCAACAAGTTCCAGAGAAAGACATATCACGCAAATTCTCCAGCAAAACAGGAACATAGCCCTGAGCTCCAATATACAGGCTGCCCAAAGTCACACCAAACCCACTGACACCTCAAAACTCATTACTGGACACTTCATTGCACTTCAGAGAGAAGAAATCCAGCTTCACCCACCAGAACACCTAGACAAGATTCCCTAATCAGGAAACCTTCACAAGCCACCCGTACAACCCCATCCACAATGAGGAACCTCCACAATAAAGAGGAACCACAAACTGCCAGAATATGCAAAGGCCACCTCAAAAACAGCAATATAAACAAAATGAAAAGGCAGAGAAATACCCAGCAGGTAAAGGAACAGGATAAATGCCGACCAAACCAAACAAAAGAGGAAGAGATAGGGAATCTACCTGGTAAAGAATTCCGAATAATGATAGTGAAAATGATCCAAAATCTTGAAAACAAAATGGAATTACAGATAAAGCGCCTGGAGACAAGGATCAAAAAGATGCAAGAAATGTTTAACAAGGACCTAGAAGAAATAAAAAAGAGTCACTCAATAATGAATAATGCAATAAATGATATAAAAAACACTCTGGAGGGAACCAACAGTAGAATAACGGAGACAGAAGAGAGGATAAATGAAGTAGAAGGTAGAATGGTAGAAATAAATGAAATAGAGAAGAAAAAAGAATTAAAAGAAATGAGGACATCAGAGACCTCTGGAACAATGTTAAATGCACCAATATTCAAATCATAGGAGTCCTAGAAGAAGAAGATAAAAAGAAAGACCATGAGAAAATACTTGAGGAGATAATAGTTGAAAACTTCCCTAAAATGGGGAAGGAAATCACCCAAGTCCAAGAAACCCAGAGAGTCCAGGTGAAACACCCCAAGACACATAATAATCAAATTAACAAAGATCGAACACAAAGAACAAATATTAAAACCAGCAAGGGAAAACAACAAATAACACACAAGGGGATTTCCATAAGGATAACAGCTGATCTTTCAATAGAAACTCTTCAGTCCAGGAGGGAATGGCAGGACATACTTAAAGTGATGAAAGAAAATAACCTACAGCCCAGATTACTGCACCCAGCAAGGATCTCATTCAAACATGAAGGAGAAATCAAAAGCTTTACAGACAAGCAAAAGCTGAGAGAATTCAGCACCACCAAACCAGCTTTCCAACAAATACTAAAGGATCTTCTCTAGACAGGAAACACAGAAAAGGTATATAAACTCGAATCCAAAACAATAAAGTAAATGGCAACGGGATCATCAGTTCAGTTCAGTTCAATTCAGTCACTCAGTTGTGTCCGACTCTTTGCGGCCCCATGAATTGCAGCACACCAGACCTCCCTGTCCATCACCAACTCCCGGAGTTCACTGAGACTCATGTCCATCGAGTCAGTGATGCCATCCAGCCATCTCATCCTCTGTCATCCCCTTCTTCTCCTGCCCCCAATCCCTCCCAGGATCAGAGTCTTTTCCAATGAGTCAACTCTTTGCATGAGGTGGCCAAAGTACTGGAGTTTCAGCTTTAGCATCATAACTTCCAAAGAACACCCAGGACTGATCTCATTTAGAATGGACTGGTTGGATCATACTTATCAATAATTACCTTAAATGTAAATAGGTTGAATGCCCCAACCAAAAGACAAAGACTGGCTGAATGGATACCAAAACAAGAACCCTATATATGTTGTCTACAAGAGACCCACCTCAAAACAAGGGACACATATAGACTGAAAGTGAAGGGCTGGAAAAAGATATTCCACGCAATTAGAGACCAAAAGAAAGCAGGAGTAGCAATACTCATATCAGATAAAATAGGCTTTAAAACAAAGCCTGTGAAAAGAGATAAAGTAGGACACTACATAATGATCAAAGCATCAATCCAAGAAGAAGAGGTAACAATTATAAATATATATGCACCCAACATAGGAGCACCGCAATATGGAAGACAAATGCTAACAAGTATGAAAGGGGAAGTTAACAATAAACAATAATAGTGGGAGACTTTAATACCCCACTCACACCTATGGATAGACCAACTAAACAGAAAATTAACAAGGCAACACAAACTTTAAACGATACAATAGACCAGTTAGACCTAACTGATATCTATAGGACATTTCACCCCGAAACAATGAATTTCACCTTTTCCTCAAGCACACACAGAACCTTCTCCAGGATAGATCACATCCTGGGCCATAAATCTAGCCTTGGTAAATTTAAAAAAAATTGAAATCTTTCCAAGCATCTTTTCTGACCACAATGCAGTGAGATTAGATGTCAATTACAGGGGAAAAAAAAAAACTATTTAAAATCCCAACATATGGAGGCTGAACAACACACTGCTGAATAACCAACAAATCACAGAAGAAATCAAAAAAGAAATGAAAATATGCATAGAAACGAATGAAAATGAAAACACAACAACCCAAAACCTAAAGGAAAAAATGAAGAACCCTAGGGTTAGTAGAAGGAAAGAAATCTTAAAAATTAAGGCAGAAATAAATGCAAAGAAACAAAAGAGACCATAGCAAAAATCAACAAAGCTAAAAGTTGGTTCTCTGAGAAGATAAAATTGACCAACCATTAGCCAGACTCATCAAGAAACAAAGGGATAAAAATCAAATCAACAAAATTAGAAATGAAAATGGAGAGATCACAACAGACAACACAGAAATACAAAGGATCATAAGAGACTACCATCAATAATTATATGCCAATAAAATGGACAACATGGAAGAAATGGACAAATTCTTTAAAAAGTACAACTTTCCAAAACTGAACCAGAAAGAAATGGAAAATCTTAACAGACCCATCACAAGCATGGAAATTGAAACTGTAATCAGAAATCTTCCAGCAAACAAAAGCCCAGGACCAGAGGGCTTCACAACTGAATTCTACCAAAAATTTAGAGAAGAGCTAACACCTATCCTACTCAAACTCTTCCAGAAAACTTCAGATGAAGGTAAACTTCCAAACTTATTCTATGAGGCCACCATCACCCTAATACCAAAACCTGACAAAGATGCCCCCCAAAAAGAAAACCACAGGCCAATATCACTGATGAACATAGATGCAAAAATCCTTAACAAAATTCTAGCAAACAGAATCCAACAACATATTAAAAAAATCATACATCATGACCAAGTGGGCTTTATCCAAGGGATGCGAGGATTCTTCAATATCTGCAAATCAATCAATGTAATACACCACATTAACAAATTGAAAAATAAAAAAATATAATTATCTCAATAGATACAGAGAAAACCTTTGACAAAATTCAACATCCATTTATGGTAAAACCCTCCAGAAAGTAGGAATAGAAGGAACATACTTTAACGTAATAAAAGCTATATATGACAAACCCACAGCAAACATTATCCTCAATGGTGAAAAATTGAAAGCATTTCCCCCGAAGTCAGGGAAAAGACAAGGGTGCCCATGCTCAACACTACTATTCAACATAGTTTTGGAAGTTATAGCCACAGCAATCAGAGCAGAAAAAGAATTAAAGGGAATCCAACTGGAGAAGACGAAGTAAAACACTCACTGTTTGCAGATGACGTGATCCTCTACATAGAAAACCCTAAAGACTCCACCAGAAAATTACTAGGGCTAAGACTCTGATTCTGTGAGGGATTGTGGGCAGGAGGAAAAGGACAGAGGATGAGATGGCTGGATGGCATCACCGACTCGATGGACGTGAGTTTGATTGAATTCCGGGAGTTGGTGATGGACAGGGAGTCATGGCGTGCTGCAATCCAAGGGGTTGCAAGGAGTCAGACACGACTGAGTGACTAAACTGAACTGGACTGAATGGAATCAATGAATATAGTAAAGTTACAGGATATAAAATCAACACACAGAAATCCCTTGCATTTTTATACACTAACAATGAGAAAACAGAAAGAGAAATTAAGGAAACAATTCCATTCACCATTGCAATGAAAAGAATAAAATACTTAGGAATATACCTACCTAAAGAAACAAAAGACCTATATATAGAAAACCATAAAACACTGACTTCACATCCCAGGATGTCTGGCTCTAGGTCAGTGATCACACCATTGTGATTATCTGGGTTGTGAAGATCTTTTTGTACAGTTTTGTGAAGTCAAGTGGGCCTTAGAAAGCATCACTACAAACAAAGCTAGTGGAGGTGATGGAATTCCATTTGAGCTATTTCAAATCCTGAAAGATGATGCTGTGAAAGTGCTGCACTCAATATGCCAGCAAATTTGGAAAACTCAGCAGTGGCCACAGGACTGGAAAAGGTCAGTTTGCATTCCAATCCAAAAGAAAGGCAATGCCAAAGAATGCTCAAACTACCGCACAATTGCACTCATCTCACACGCTACTAAAGTAATGCTCAAAATTCTCCAAGCCAGGCTTCAGCAATATGTGAACCATGAACTTCCAGATGTTCAAACTGGTTTTAGAAAAGACAGAGGAACCAGAGATCAAATTGCCAACATCTGCTGGATCATGGAAAAAGCAAGAGAGTTCCAGAAAAACATCTATTTCTGCTTTATTGACTATGCCAAAGCATTTGACTGTGTGGATCACAATAAACTGTGGAAAATTCTCAAAGAGATGGGAATACCAGACCACCTGATCTGCCTCTTGAGAAATTTGTATGCAGGTCAGGAAGCAACAGTTAGAACTGGACATGGAACAACAGACTGGTTCCAAATAGGAAAAGGAGTTCGTCAAGGCTGTATATTGTCACCCTGTTTATTTAACTTCTATGCAGAGTACATCATGAGAAACGCTGGACTGGAAGAAACACAAGCTGGAATCAAGATTGCCGGGAGAAATATCAATAACTTCAGATATGCAGATGACACCACCCTTATGGCAGAAAGTGAAGAGGAACTCAAAAGCCTCTTGATGAAAGTGAAAGTGGAGAGTGAAAAAGTTGGCTTAAAGCTCAACATTCAGAAAACGAAGATCGTGGCATCCGGTCCCACCACTTCATGGGAAATAGATGGGGAAACAGTGGAAACAGTGTCAGACTTTATTTTGGGGGGCCCCAAAATCACTGAAGATGGTGACTGCAGCCATGAAATTAAAAGACACTTACTCCTTGGAAGGAAAGTTATGACCAACCTAGATAGCATATTCAAAAGCAGAGACATTACTTTGCCAACAAAGGTCCATCTAGTCAAGGCTATGGTTTTTCCTGTGGTCATGTATGGATGTGAGAGTTGGACTGTGAAGAAAGCTGAGCGCCGAAGAATTGATGCTTTTGAACTGTGGTGTTGGAGAAGACTCTTGAGAGTCCCTTGGACTGCAAGGACATCCAACCAGTCCATTCTGAAGGAGATCAGCCCTGGGTGTTCTTTGGAAGGAATGATGCTAAAGCTGAAACTCCAGTACTTTGGCCACCTCATGCGAAGAGTTGACTCATTGGAAAAGACTCTGATGCTGGGAGGGATTGGGGGCAGGAGGAGAAGGGGATGACAGAGGATGAGATGGCTGGATGGCATCACTGACTCGATCAGTCTCAGTGAACTCAGGGAATTGGTGATGGACAGGGAGGCCTGGCATGCTGCGATTCATGGGGTCGCAAAGAGTCGGACATGACTGAGCAACTGATCTGATCTGATAAAACACTGGTGAAAGAAATCAAAGAGGACACATATAGATGGAGAAATATACGGGGTTCATGGATCGGAAGAATCAATATAGTGAAAATAAGTATACTACCCAAAGCAATCTATAGATTCAATGCAATCCCTAATGCAATGCCTAGCAAGCTACCAACTTGGTATTTTTCAGAGAACTAGAATAAATAATTTCACAATTTGTATGCAAATACAAAAAAATCGAATATCCAAGACAATCTTGAGAAAGAAGAATGGAACTGGAGGAATCAACCTGCCTGACTTCAGGCTCTACTACAAAGCCACAGTCATCAAGACAGTATGGTATTGGCAGAAAGACAGAAATATAGATCAGTGGAACAAAATAGAAAGCCCAGAGATAAATCCACGCACATATGGACACCTTATCTTTGACAAAGGAGGCAAGAATATACAGTGGAGAAAAGACAATCTCTTTAACAAGTGGTGCTGGGAAAACTGGTCAACCACTTGTAAAAGAATGAAACTAGAACACTTCCTAACACCATACACAAAAATAAACTCAAAATAGATTAAAGATCTAAATGTAAGACCAGAAACTATGCAACTCCTAGAGGAAAACTTGGCAAAACCCTCTCCGACATAAATCACAGCAGGATCCTCTATGACCCACCTCCCAGAATATCGGAAATAAAAGTAAAAATAAACAAATAGGACCTAATTAAAATTAAAAGCCTCTGCACAACAAAGGAAACTAAGGAAGGTGAAAAGACAGCCTTCAGAATGGGAGGAAATAATAGCAAATGAAGCAACTGACAAAAAACGAATCTCAAAAATATACAAGCAACTCCTGCAGCTCAATTCCAGAAAAATAAAAGACCCAATCAAAAAATGGGCCAAAGAACTAAACAGACATTTCTCCAAAGAAGACATACAGATGGCTAACAAACACATGAAAAGATGCTCAACATCACTCATTATCAAAGAAATGCAAATCAAAACCACAATGAGGTTCCATTTCACACCAGTCAGAATAGCTGCTATCCAAAAGTCTACAAGCAATAAATGCTGGAGAGGGCGTGGAGAAAAGGGAACCCTCCTACAGTGTTGGTGGGAATGCAAACTAGAACAGCCACTATGGAGAACAGTGTGGAGATTCCTTAAAAAAACTGGAAATAGAACTGCCATACAACCCAGCAATCCCACTGCTGAGCATACACAGCGAGGAAAGCAGAATTGAAAGAGACATGTGTACCCCAGTGTTCGTCGCAGCACTGTTTATAATAGTCAGGACATGGAAGCAACCTAGATGTCCATCAGCAGATGAATGGATAAGAAAGCTGTGTTACATATACATAATGGAATATTACTCAGCCACTAAAAAGAATACATTTGAATCAGTTCTAATGAGGTGGATGCAACTGGAGCCTATTATACAGAATGAAGTGAGCCAGAAAGGAAAACAACAATGCAGAATCAGTTCAGTTCATTTCAGTCGCTCAGTCGTGTCCGGCTCTTTGCGACCCCATGAATCGCAGCATGCCAGGCCTCCCTGTCCATCACCAACTCCCGAAGTTTATCCAAACCCACGTCCATTGAGTCGGTGATGCCATCCAGCCATCTCATCCTCTGTCATCCCCTTCTCCTCCTGCCCCAAATCCCTCCCAGCATCAGAGTCTTTTGCAATGAGTCAACTCTTTGCATGAGGTGGCCAAAGTACTGGAGTTTCAGCTTTAGCATCATTCCTTCCAAAGAAATCCCAGGGCTGATCTCCTTCAGAATGGACTGGTTGGATGTCCTTGCAGGCCAAGGGACTCTCAAGAGTCTTCTCCAACACCACAGTTCAAAAGCATCAATTCTTCGGCGCTCAGCTTTCTTCACAGTCCAACTCTCACATCCATACATGACCACAGGAAAAACCATAGCCTTGACTAGATGGACCTTTGTTGGCAAAGTAATGTCTCTGCTTTTCAATATGCTATCTAGGTTATACTAATGCATATATATGGAATTTAGAAAGATGGTAATGATAACCCTGTGTGCGAGATAGCAAAAGAGACACAGATGTATAGAATAGTCTTTTGGACACTGTGGGAGAGGGTGAGGGTGGGATGACTTGGAAGAATAGCATTCAATCATGTATATTATCATAAGTGAAACGAATCACCAGTCCAGGTTTGATGCATGATACAGGCTGCTTGGGGCTGGTGCACTAGAATGACCCAGAGGGATGGAATGGGGACGGACGTGGAAGAGGGTTCAGGATGGGGAACACATGTACACCCATGGCAGATTCATGTCAATGTATGGCAAAACCAATACAATATTGTAAAGTAATTAGCCTCCAATTAAAATAAATTTGTATTTTTTTTAAAAGTGAGAGAATAGAAAGGGGAGGGAGGAGATAAAATTGACCTGGGGGAGAAAAGGGAAAGTCAAAAGGGGAGAGAGCAATCAAGTCAGGAATCATACCCATAAGTGAAAATGGATACTGAAGATTAGATTCTTAAAGGTACAAAATTGATAACAAATACCAAAAAGCAAAGATTAAAAATCTAGTGTACAGGTTAGACTGTCAAAAAAGCAATATTAAAATACAAAGCAAAATCACAAAAACTATAAAAAATATATATATATGAAATTTGCTTTAAAAATAGGGTCTTTTTTGCAAGGTAATAGTAGATTATAGAAATGAAAATTAAACAAGTAATAAAGAACTTAAATTTAAAAAATTTTTAAATGATAATAGTAAAAATATATATAGGGATTTCTCTGGAATTGTTGTAGGTAGTGTGGGGTCAGTTCAGTTTCACATAGTTCATTGTTCCAGCTTGTACTCAAGGTCGTTGTTCTCAAGGTCTATAGGCCCCCTCCAATGCTTAGTCAATGTTAACTACAGGCTTTTAATCTGTTGCACCTGTCACTTCCAGAGCAGTTCCCTAATCTATGTTTATTTTGACTTCCTCTGTTTGCAAGTCTCTTCAGTGTCTAATTTCTGCCCTGACACAAGGGGGTGAAGGTGATCACTTATTTAGGCTCACTTTTTCAGTTGTGTTTTGGGGAGGGAGGAACACTGCAAACAAATATCACTGGCCATGTGTGGGCAGTGCTCACAGTGTATGAGCCACACTGGGTTTGCCCCAGCTCAAGGCAGTGTGCGCTTCCTGGGTCTGCACTGCTCAGGCTCCAGGGTGTTCTGCTAGGGCACTGTCCAGAGTGGGCCCTGCATTTCATGCACTTCCCAGGTCTAAGCCGCTCAGGTTCTCAGGTACTCTGCACAGACTCAGTTAGACGTGCGTTTTGCGCCCTTCCCAGGTCTGAGCAGCTCAGGAGACCAGGTGTTTGGCAAGTGTACTGTCCCAGGTAGGCTGAGCATCTTAATCATCTCCCTGGTCCCAGCCACTTGGTTTCCTGGGTGCACCATGAGAGCACTGTCTCAGGTGTGCCATGTGTCTCTTCTGGGGAGCTGATCTCAGGCTGCAACCCTCCTGACAGATGTCAAACGTCCAGGATCCCAGGAAGACATGATTAGCAATTGGGAGCCTACTCACAGTTGGGTGGAGGATTCCAGTCTCTGGGGCCGAGATTGGAGCAGCCCCTTGCCTTCCAGCTCTGGCTGTCCTTGCCTGCCTCTCAGCCTTTGGCGGGGGAGAGGGGCCTCTATGCAGCCAGCTAGCTCTCCTTTGGTATTTGCTCAATCCTTTGTTCTGTGAGCAGGCCAGGCTGCATGTTACAGCCTTTCAGGAGAAAGTTCTCTTTTTTTCTGTCTCTCTGGTGATTCCACAGTTTGGGTTGCTATCTCATGTTAGCTCCCTCAGATTGTCCTCAGGACATTCAGGACTGGTACTTACCCTAAGCACCGATTGTGCAGCCCACGCCTCCCTGTCCAGCCCCTACTCACTGGTGGTGGATGCGAGCATCTGGGCTGCTTCTCCACTGGCAGTTGCAGTTAGGCATCTATTCTGTGGGTTGTTCCCCGCCCCCGCCCACCGCCGGTTATAATGCCCTCTGAGATTCCTAAATTCCTTACAGACCCGCCTGTGAGAGGGTTTCCTACTGTTTGGAAACTTCTCCTTCACTAGTGCTTCCCCAGGATGGGTCTCCATCCCTAAGTCTTTTGTCTCTCGTTTTGTCTTTTATATGTTGTCCTACCTCCTTTTGAAGACAATGACCTGCCTTTCTGGGTACCTGGTGTCCTCTGCCAGTTTTCAGAAGTTGTTTTGTGGAAGTTTCTCATCATTCAAATGATCTTTTGATGAATTTGTGGGGGAGAAATTGGACACCCTGTCCTATTCCTCTGCCATCTTGGAAGCGCACCCCCCAGCCTACTTTTAAAAGCATGAAATGGATAGTTGCATTACCTTAGGAGACTTGTGAAATTACAAGGACAGGACAAGGTTTTATCCCTGTTTCCTAGGGTCTAGGGTATTGTCAGACTAGAGTCAGCATGGCCCATATGAAGTGTGGCATAAGTGGTAAAATGTCTCTATCCTCTGGAACAGAGAGAAGAATGACAGGACACTTCTCTTAGGAAACTATGCAATTTAGTCAAGTAAAAAAAAAAAAAAAAAAGATACATTGTGAAGCTCTAATTCTCCACCTGGTGAAACTATCTTTTAAAAATAAAGGAAAAAGAAACACTTTTTCACAGAGGCAAAAGCTTGAAATCATTCAGCACCAGCATACCTGCACTATAGAAAATATTAGGGGAAGGCCTGCAGGAGGAATGGATGTGGTGCAAGGTGGAAATCTAAAACTGTACTATAGGAGAGAGACATGGAGGATTGTCAGTCTGAGGATATGTATCCAAATCTTTTTATATCTCTAGCTCTATCTCTAATTTAGAGAGAATTTAATACATTCACAGCGCATTTTCTTGGACTAAAATATTCAAATAGTACATTCAAGAGCAGATTAATTACAGTTGCTGAGAAAATCAGTAAATTGTAATTTAACTCAGAGAAAAGTATCCCAAATAAAACAGAGAGACCAAAATGTAATAAAATATGGGAAAGTGTGTAAGAGGTAATACGGGATACATTGAAAAGACCCTCTGTAAGTAGGGTCCTGCATTGGAGGGCAGATTCTTTACCACTGGCATCACCAGAGAGGAGGGAATTAGCTGTATATTTAAATATATCCTCCACCACCACATCACCCCCGTCTGTATTTCCTTCCCTTTTAGGTCACCACAGAACACTCTTACAGTTCCTATACAGTATACAGTAGGTGCTATAGAGTACGTTCTCATTAGTTATGTATTTTGTACATAGTATCAATGTCAGATCAGATCAGTCGCTCAGTCGTATCCAGCTCTTTGCGACCCCATGAATCGCAGCACGCCAGGCCTCCCTGTCCATCACCAACTCCCGGAGTTCACTGAGACTCACGTCCATCGAGTCAGTGATGCCATCCAGCCATCTCATCCTCTGTCATCCCCTTCTCCTCCTGCCCCAAATCCCTCCCAGCATCAGAGTCTTTTGCAGTGAGTCAACTCTTCGCATGAGGTGGCCAAAGTACTGGAGTTTCAGCTTTAGCATCATTCCTTCCAAAGAAATCCCAGGGCTGATCTCCTTCAGAATGGACTGGTTGGATGTCCTTGCAGGCCAAGGGACTCTCAAGAGTCTTCTCCAACACCACAGTTCAAAAGCATCAATTCTTCAGCACTCAGCCTTTTTCACAGTCCAACTCTCACATCCATACATGACCACAGGAAAAACCATAGCCTTGACTAGACGAACCTTTGTTGGCAAAGTAATGTCTCTGCTTTTGAATATGCTATCTAGGTTGGTCATAACTTTCCTTCCAAGGAGTAAGTGTCTTTTAATTTCATGGCTGCAGTCACCATCTTCAGTGATTTTGGGGCCCCCCAAAATAAAGTCTGACACTGTTTCCACTGTTTCCCCATCTATTTCCCATGAAGTGGTGGGACCGGATGCCATGATCTTCGTTTTCTGAATGTTGAGCTTTAAGCCAACTTTTTCACTCTCCACTTTCACTTTCATCAAGAGGCTTTTGAGTTCCTCTTCACTTTCTGCCATAAGGGTGGTGTCATCTGCATATCTGAAGTTATTGATATTTCTCCCGGCAATCTTGATTCCAGCTTGTGTTTCTTCCAGTCCAGCGTTTCTCATGATGTACTCTGCATAGAAGTTAAATAAACAGGGTGACAATATACAGCCTTGACGTACTCCTTTTCCTATTTGGAACCAGTCTGTTGTTCCATGTCCAGTTCTAACTGTTGTTTCCCGACCTGCATACAAATTTCTCAAGAGGCAGATCAGGTGGTCTGGTATTCCCATCTCTTTGAGAATTTTCCACAGTTTATTGTGATCCACACAGTCAAATGCTTTGGCATAGTCAATAAAGCAGAAATAGATGTTTTTCTGGAACTCTCTTGCTTTTCCCATGATCCAGCGGATGTTGGCAATTTGATCTCTGGTATCAATGTATGTCAATTCAAATCTCCTGATTCAACCCACCCCCTCCTTGGTATACATAAATTTGTTCTCTGTGTCTGTTTTTTATTTCTGCTTGCAATATGATCATCTATACCATTTTTCTAGATTCCACATACATGTGTTACAATATTTGTTTTTCTCTACCTTACTTAAATCTGTATGGCAGTCTCTAGGTCAGTCCACATCTCTGCAAATGACATAATTTGGTCCTTTTTATGGCTGAGTAATATTACATTGTATATATGTATAGCATCTTCATTTTTTACAATAAATTTATTTATTTATTGGCTGTGTGGGGTCTTAGTTTCAGCATGCAGGATCTTCGTTGCAGTATGTAGGATCTTTCCTTACATTTTGTGGGCTTAGTAGTTACAGGGTGTAGGCTTAGTTGCTGCATTGCAGGTGGGATCTTAATTCCCCTACCAGGGATCCAACCCAAGTCCCCTATTTTGGAAAGTGGACTCTTAATCACTAGACCTGTACCATATATTTTTTACAGGAGTGAGTGTGTTGAATTAAGAGTGATAAAACTACAGTCATCTGTTGCAGAGTCCTGGAAGCACCCCAGGGTTCTACTTGGTACAGATTTAGTTGAGAAGTCAGCAGTTGGTTTGACAGGCACAGGAGGCATGGAACTTACAATACCTGAGACAACAGTGGTGGAGGGACTCTTAGAATGTTACAGCAGCAATTATTATGCAAACATGTACAAGTATTTCAGCATTTTTCAAACCAAAACAAATACACTGGAAATAACCAGCTGAAAGTCAGCTCTTCCTGGAACCCATTCCTGATTCCTGTTTACACATGATCCTATCTTTGCTGACATCATTCACTCCCTAATCAGCCTGTATCCTTTGAGAAGCCATAAGTTCATAAGTACCTGTTTCTTGTACTCTCACAACAATTGCTTGGAACATCCTCATTTCATGACAAGTCCTACATGTTCACTGAACTGCGAGCATTGTTAAGGAAAGTCAGACAATAGAGTTGAATGACTTCTCTATACTTTCATGACATCTAATCTCAGCTTACTTCACATTTCTTCTCAAACATCTCTTTTAACTTTTGTGTTGATTCTCATCTTACTCCATTTTTTGGTCCCAAATATTTCCCATTCTTCCTTTAGCCTCCAACCAGATACATTTTGACCATAAAACTGTAAGCTTTAGGGCCACTCACCTTCCTGGGACAGTTTCAATTACTAGAAAAGTATATAGTGATGTGTTGACATAGTCGTATATTTTTAAGTAAAATTTTAAAAAATAAGGTATTTTAAGAACAGTTAAAATAGCAATTCTTTTTATTCATATTTGGCCTCTTTTACGTTGTTGAATGTTTGTAGTTACTTTTTTGTGTAAGTTTTTTTTTTTTAATGTATTTTTTAATTGGAGGAAAATTGCTTTACAATGTTATGTTGCTTTCTGCCATACAACCACACAAATCAGTCATAATTATATATATATATATAATTATATATATATTATATACATAATATATATAATATATATAGTGTGTATTATATGTTTACATATATTATATGTTTACATATATTATATGTTTACATATTACATATTACATATATATTACATATTACATATATATGTTTACATATATATTATATGTTTACACATAATATATTACATGTTATAATATGTATTTACATATGTTTACATATTATGTTTTACATATATATGTATTTACATATGTTTTTACAAATATATGTATTTACATATGTTTACACATATGTTTACATATTACATATATATTATATGTAAACATATATTATATGTTTACATATAATATATTACATATGTTTACATATATTATATGTTTACATATTACATATGTTTATATATATGTTTACATATATATTATATGTTTACATATAATATTTTTATTATATGTATGTTTATATTTATGTAAATATATATGTAAACATACATATATATTATATGTTTACATATACATTATATGTTTACATATTACATATGTTTACATATATGTTTACATATATTATATGTTTACATATGATATATTACATATGTTTACATATTATGTTTTTACATATACATGTATTTACATATGTTTTACAAATATATGTATTTACATGTGTTTACATATTATATATTACATATATGTTTACATATATATTATATGTTTACATATAATATATTACATATTATAATATATGTATTGTGTATATGTATATTGTGTATATATATTTGTGTAAGTTTTTTTTTTAATGTATTTTTTTAATTGGAGGAAAATTGCTTTACAATGTTATGTTGCTTTCTGCCATACAACCACACAAATCAGTCATAATTATATATATATATAATTATATATATATAATATATATACATAATATATATATATAATATAATAAATATTATATATATATATATATATATTCCTTCCCACTTGAGCCTCCCTCCCATCCCCCCATGTCCTGCTAGGTCATCATAGAGTGCCAGGCTGGGCTCCTTGTGTTATATAGCAACTTCCCACTAGCTATCTGTTTTACACAAGGTAGTGTATATATGTCAGTGCTACTTTCTCATTTCATCTCTTGGTCTCCTTCCCCTGCTGTGTCCACACGTCTGTTTTCTACATTTGAGTCTCCTATCCTTCTCTGCAAATAGGTTCATTACTACCATTTTTTTTATATTCCATATTTCTGAGTTAATATACAATATTTATTTTTCTGTTTCTGGCTTACTTCACTCTGTGTTATAGGTTCTAGGTTCATCCATGTCACTACAACTGACTCAAATTCATTCTTTTAATGGCTGAGTAATATTCCATTGTATACATGTACCACTTCTTTATGCATTCATCTGTTGATGGACATCTAGGTTGCTTCTATGTCCTGGATATTGTAAATAGTGTTGCAATGGACATTGGGGTACATGTGTCTTTTACAATTGTGGTTTGCTCAGGGTATATGCACAGTAGTGGGATTATTTTGTCATTTGTTGTTCAATCACTAAGTCATGTCCACTCTTTGTAACACCATGGACTGTAGCACACCTGGCTCTTCTGTCTTCCACTATATCCCACAGTTTGCTCAAATTCATATCCATTGAGTCATTTATGCTATCTAACCATCTCATCCTCTGTCACCCCCTTCTCCTCCTGCCCTCAATATTTCCCAGCATCAGGGTCTTTTCCAAAGAGTTGGCTCTTTGCATCAGGTGGCCAAAGTTTTGGAGCTTCAGCAGTTGTCCCTCCAAAGAATATTCAGACTTGATTTCCTTTAGGATTGACTAGTTTGATCTTGCAGTCCAAGGGACTCTCAAGACTCTTCTCTAGCACCACCATTCAAAAGAATCCATTGATCGATGTTCAGCCTTCTTTATGATCCAACTCTCACATCCATACATGACTACTGGCAAAACCATAGCTTTAACCATATAGACTTTGTTAGCAAAATGTTATCTCTGCTTTTTCATATTGTATCTAGTTTTGTTATCACTTTCCTTCCAGTGAGCAAACATCTTTTAGTTTAAAGAATGCTGTCACTGTCTGCTGTGATTTTGGAGTCCAAGAATATGAAATCTGTCACTGCTTCTACTTTTTCCCAATCTATTTGCCATGAAATGATGGGACTGAGTGCTGTTATATTAGTTTTTTATTTTATTTTATTTTATTTTTAAACTTTACAATATTGTATTGGTTTTGCCAAATATCGAAATGAATACGCCACAGGTATACATGTGTTCCCCATCTTGAACCCTCCTGCCTCCTCCCTCTCCATACCATCCCTCTGGGTCATCTCAGTGCACCAGCCTCAAGCATCCAGTATCGTGCATCGAACCTGGACTGGCGACTCGTTTCATATATGATATTATACGTATTTCAATGCCATTCTCCCAAATCATCCCACCCTCTCCCTCTCCCACAGAGTCCAAAAGACTGTTCCATACATCAGTGTCTCTTTTGCTGTCTCCTATACAGGGTTATTGTTACCATCTTTCTAAATTCCATATATATGCATTAGTATACTGTATTGGTGTTTTTCTTTCTGGCTTACTTCACCCTGTATAATAGGTTCTAGTTGCATCCACCTCATTAGAACTGATTCAAATGTATTCTTTTGAATGGCTGAGTAATACTCCATTGTGTTATTGTACCAAGGCTTTCTTATCCATTCATCTGCTGATGGACATCTAGGTTGCTTCCATGTCCTGGCTATTATAAACAGTGCTGCAATGAACATTGGGGTACACGTGTCTCTTTCAATTCTGGTTTCCTCAGTGTGTATGCCCTGCAGTGGGATGCTGGATCATAAGGCAGTTCTATTTCCAGTTTTTTAAGGAATCTCCACACTGTTCTCCATAGTGGCTGTACTAGTTTGCATCCCACCAACAGTATAAGAGGGTTCCCTTTTCTCCACACCCTCTCCAGCATTTATTGCTTGTAGACTTTTGGATCGCAGCCATTCTGACTGGCGTGAAATGGTACCTCATAGTGGTTTTGATTTGCATTCCTCTGATAATGAGTGATATTGAGCATCTTTTCATGTGTTTGTTCACCATCTGTATGTCTTCTTTGTAGAAATGTCTGTTTAGTTCTTTGGCCCATTTTTTGATTGGGTCATTAATTTTTCTGGAATTGAGCTGTAGGAGTTGTTTGTATATTTTTGAGATTCATTCTTTGTCAGTTGCTTCATTTGCTATTATTTCCTCCCATTCTGAAGGCTGTCTTTTCACCTTGCTTATAGTTTCCTTTGTTGTACAGAAGCTTTTAAATTTAATTAGGTCCCATTTGTTTATTTTTGCTTTTATTTCCAATATTCTGGGAGGTGGGTCATAGAGGATGTATGTGATGTATGTCGGAGAGTGTTTTGCCTTGCATCCCTGGGATAAAGCCCACTTGGTCATGGTGTATGATCTTTTTAATGTGTTGTTGGATTCTGATTGCTAGAATTTTGTTAAGGATTTTTGCATCTATATTCATCAGTGATATTGGCCTGTGGTTTTCTTTTTTTGTGGGATCTTTGTTAGGTTTTGGTATTAGGGCGGTGGTGGCCTCATAGAATGAGTTTGGAAGTTTACCTTCCTCTGAAATTTTCTGGAAGGGTTTGAGTAGGATAGGTGTTAGCTCTTCTCTAAATTTTTGGTAGAATTCAGCTGTGAAGCCATCTGGACCTGGGCTTTTGTTTGCTGGAAGATTTTTTATTACAGTTTCAATTTCCTTGCTTGTGATGGGTCTGTTAAGATTTTCTATTGCTTCCTGGTTCAGTTTTGGAAAGTTGTACTTTTCTAAGAATTTGTCCATTTCTTCCAAGTTGTCCATTTTATTGGCATATAATTGTTGATGGTAGTCTCTTATGATCCTTTGTATTTCTGTGTTGTCTGTTGTGATCTCTCCATTTTCATTTCTAATTTTATTGATTCGATTTTTCTCCCTTTGTTTCTTGATGAGTCTGGCTAATGGTTTGTCAATTTTATGTATCCTTTCAAAGAACTAGCTTTTGGCTTTGTTGATTTATGCTATGGTCTCTTTTGTTTCTTTTGCATTTATTTCTGCCCTAATTTTTAAGATTTCTTTCTTTCTACTAACCCTGGGGTTCTTCATTTCTTCCTTTTCTAGTTGCTTTAGGTGTAGAGTTAGGTTATTTATTTGACTTTTTTCTTGTTTCTTGAGGTGTGCCAGTATTGCTATGAGCTTTCCCCTTAGGACTGCTTTTACAGTGTCCCACAGGTTTTGGGTTGTTGTGTTTTCATTTTCATTTGTTTCTATGCAAATTTTGATTTCTTTTTTGATTTCTTCTGTGATTTGTTGGTTATTCAGCAGTGTGTTGTTCAGCCTCCATATGTTGGAATTTTTAATAATTTTTCTCCTGTAATTGAGATCTAATCTTACTGCATTGTGGTCAGAAAAGATGCTTGGAAAGATTTCAATTTTTTAAAATTTACCAAGGCTAGATTTATGGCCCAGGATGTGATCTATCCTGGAGAAGGTTCCATGTGCGCTTGAGAAAAAGGTGAAATTCATTGTTTGGGGATGAAATGTCCTACAGATATCAATTAGGTCTAACTGGTCTATTGTATCGTTTAAAGTTTGTGTTTCCTTGTTAATTTTCTGTTTAGTTGGTCTATCCATAGGTGTGAGTGGGGTATTAAAGTCTCCCACTATTATTGTGTTATTGTTAATTTCTCCTTTCATACTTGTTAGCATTTGTCTTACATATTGCAGTGCTCCCGTGTTGGGTGCATATATATTTATAATTGTTATATCTTCTTCTTGGATTGATCCTTTGATCATTATGTAGTGACCATCTTTGTCTCTTTTCACAGCCTTTGCTTTATTTTTTTTTTTTTCAGCCTTTGCTTTAAAGTCTATTTTATCTGATATGAGTATTGCTACTCCTGCTTTCTTTTGGTCCCTATTTGCATGGAAAATCTTTTCCCAGCCCTTCACTTTCAGTCTGTATGTGTCCCCTGTTTTGAGGTGGGTCTCTTGTAGACAGCATATGTGGGGGTCTTGTTTTTGTATTCATTCAGCCAGTCTTTGTCTTTTGGTTGGGGCATTCAACCCATTTATGTTTAAGGTAATTATTGATAAGTATGATCCTGTTGCCATTTACTTTATTGTTTTGGGTTCAAATTTGTACACCGTTTTTGTGTTTCCTGTCTAGAGAGTATCCTTTAGTATTTGTTGGAGAGCTGGTTTGGTGGTGCTGAATTCTCTCAGCTTTTGCTTGTCTGGAAAGCTTTTGATTTTTCCTTCATATTTGAATGAGATCCTTGCTGGGTACAATAATCTGGGCTGTAGGTTATTTTCTTTCATCACTTTAAGTATGTCTTGCCATTCCCTCCTGGCTTGAGAGTTTCTATTGAAAGATCAGCTGTTATCCTTATGGGAATCCCCTTGTGTGTTATTTGTTGTTTTCCCTTGCTGGTTTTAATATTTGTTCTTTGTGTTTGATCTTTGTTAATTTGATTAATATGTGTCTTGGGGTGTTTCACCTTGGGTTTATCCTGTTTGGGACTCTCTGAGTTTCTTGGACTTGGGTGATTATTTCCTTCCCCATTTTAGGGAAGTTTTCAACTATTATCTTCTCAAGTATTTTCTCATGGTCTTTCTTTTTGTCTTCTTCTTCTGGGACCCCTATGATTCAAATGTTGTAGCGTTTAATATTGTCCTGGAGGTCTCTGAGATTGTCATTTTTTTTAATTCGTTTTTCTTTTTTCCTCTCTGATTCATTTATTTCTACCATTCTATCTTCTAATTCACTAATCCTATCTTCTGCCTCTGTTATTCTATTTGTTGCCTCCAGAGTGTTTTTTATTTCATTTATTGCATTATTCATTATATATTGACTCTTTTTTATGTCTTCTGGGTCCTTGTTAAACCTTTCTTGCATCTTCTAAATCCTTGTCTCCAGGCTATTTATCTGTGATTCCATTTTGATTTCAAGATTTTGGATCAATTTCACTATCATTATTTGGAATTCTTTATCAGGTAGATTCCCTATCTCTTCCTCTTTTGTTTGGTTTGGTGGGCATTTATCCTGTTCCTTTATCTGCTGGGTATTCCTCTGTCTCTTCATCTTGTTTAAATTGCTGAGTTTGGGGTGTCTTCTCTGTAACTGGCAGTTTGTGGAGTTCTCTTTATTGTGGCATTTCCTCACTGTGTGTGGGTTTGTACAGGTGGCTTGTCAAGGTTTCTTGGTTAGGGAAGCTTGTGTCGGTGTTCTGGTGGGTGGAGCTGGATATCTTCTCTCTGGAGTGCAATGAAGTGTCCAGTAATGAGTTATGAGATGTCTATGGTTTGGGGGTGACTTTGGGCAGCCTGTATATTGGAGCTCAGGGCTGTGTTCCTGTGTTGCTGGAGAATTTGCTTGGTATATCTTGCCCTGGAACTTGTTGGACCTTGTGTGGTGCTTGGTTTCAGTGTAGGTATGGAGGCGTTTGATGAGCTCCTGTCAATTAATGATCCCTGGAGTCAGGAGTTCCCTGGAGTCAGGGTTTGGACTTAAGCCTCCTGCTTCCAGTTATCAGTCTTATTTTTACAGTAGTTTCAAAACTTCTCCTTCTATACAGCACCATTGATAAAACATCTACGTTAAAGGTGAAAAGTTTCTCCACCATGAGGGTCACCCGGAGAGGTTCACAGCATTACATGGAGAAGAGAAGAGGGAGGAGGGAGTTAGAGGTGACCCGAATGAGATGGGGTGGAATCAATAGAGGAGAGAGTGGGTTAGCCAGTAATCACTTCCTTATGTGCACTCCACAACTGGACTGCTCAGAGATGTTCACTGAGTTATACAGAGAAGAGAAGAAGGAGGAAGGAGACAGCGGTGGCCAGGAGGATAGAAGAGGGGAATGAAAAGGAGGGAGACAGATCCAGCCAGTAATCAGTTCCCTAAGTGTTCTCCACCGTCTGGAACACACAGAAATTCACAGAGTTGGGTAGAGTAGAGAGGGGTTAGGGAGGAGACACAGGCGACCCAGTGGAGAAAAGGAGAGTCCAAAGGGAGAGAGAGCAGTCAAGCCAGTAATCTCGTTCCCTAGTGAAAAATGGGTACTGAAGATTGGGTTCTTAAAGGTACAAAATTGGTAACAAATATATAAAAGCAAAAATTAAAAATCTAGAGTAGAGTTTGGAATTTCAAAAATACAATTTTAAAGAAAAGAAAAAGGAAAAGAAAGATAGAAAAAAACAAACAAAAACAAAGTTGCAAAAATTATAAAGACAATATAGGTACAAAATTGATAACAAATACCAAAAAGCAAAAGTTAAAAATCTAGAGTAGAGTTTGGAGTTTCAAAATTACACTGTTAAAAAAAAAAAGAAGAAGAAAAAAAAGAGAGAGGGGAAAAGCAAAGTCGCAAAAATATAAAGAAAATATAGGTACAAAATTGATAACAAATACTAAAAAGCATAAATTAAAAATCTAGAGTAGAGTTTGGAATTTCAGATATACAATGTTATATAAAAGAAGAATAGAAAGAAAGAGGGAAAAAAGTCACAAAAATTATTTTAAAAAATATAGGTACAAAATAGATAACAAATACCAAAAAGCTAAAATTAAAAATCTAGAGATTGGAATTCCAAAAATACAATGTTAAAGAAAGAAGAAGAAAAAAAACAAGGTCACAAAATTATAAAAATATATATATGAAGTTTGCTTTAAAAAAAAATAGGGTCTTTTTTTTTTTTTTTTTTTTTAAGTAATAGTAGGTTATAAAAGTGAAAATTAAAGGAATAATAGAGGACTTAAAATTTTTTTAATTAAAAAAAATAGAAAGAAAAAATGATGGTAAAAATAGTAAAAATATATCTAGGACTTTTTCTGGTTTTGTTGTGGGTATTGTGGGGTCAGTTCATTTTCGGCTAGTTCCTTGGTCCGACTTATATTTCTCAAGATCTATAGGCCCCTTCCTATGTAGTCGGTACTAACCACAGGGTTTTAATCTATTGCCTGTAGCTTCCAAGGAGGTTCCCTTTGTTATAGCTTCTTCTGTTTGCTGGTCTCTTCAGTGTCTGGTTTCCACCCTGACACAAAGGGGATGGTGGTGGACACTTTTTTTTTTTTTTTAGGCTCACTTGTTCAGTCGCGCTGTGGGGAGGGAGGGATGCTGCAAACAAATAACACTGGCGTGTGCTCGCAGTGCCTCAGCCACACTGGGTCTGCCCCTGCTCACGGCGCATCTAGCCTCCCTGCCTACACTGCTCAGGCTCTAGGTTGCTCCGCCGGGAACCATCCGTGGCCGGCCCTGGGCTTCTTGCACCTCCTGGGTCCAAGCCACTCAGGTTCAGGCACTCGGGTAGTCCTCAGAGGCACAGACTTGGTTGGGCCTGCGTTTTGTGCCCTTCCCAGGTCTGAGCAGCTCAGGTGATGAGGTGTTTGGCGAGCGCGATTGCTGCGACTTATCGCCTCCCTGGCGCTCCGTTATCTAGGTGTACAACTGGCGCACCTTCTCAGGCGGATGTTGACCGTCCAGACCCCCAAGAAGTTTTAGTTAGCAAAGAAGCCTGCTTGCAGTTTTATAATGTCTCTCTGGGGCTGCGATTGCCACCTTCTGGCTCTGGCTGCCTGTCACTGGAGGGGGATGGTCTGCAGCCGGCTATCTCTGTTCAGTCCTTTATTCCATGTGCGGGCCTGGCTGTGTCTTAGGTTAGGGCTGGCTTTTCGCGTGGTAGATATCTCACAGTTTGGTTTACTAGCCCAAATTATTTTGCTCAGATAGCGCTCGGGGTATTCAGGTCAGATCCTTACTCTAAGCGATGCAGCCCGCGCAGTGCCTCCCTGCCCAGCCCCCACTTGCTAGTGCCATGTGCAGGCATCTGCGCTGCTTCTCCACTGGGGGAGTTACTGTAGGGCTCGCAATCTGCGGGTTTTAATTGTTTATTTATTTTTCCTCCCTGTTATGTTGCCCTCTGTGCTTCCAAGGCTCGGCACAGATTTGGCAGTGAGAAGGTTTCCTGGTGTTTGGAAACTTCTTTCTTTTTAAGACTCCCTTCCCAGGACGGAACTCCATCCCTCCCTCTTTTGTCTCTTTTTTTGTCTTTTATATTTTTTCCTACTTCCTTTCAAAGACTTGGGTTGCTTTTCTGGGTGCCTGATGTCCTCTGCCGGCATTCAGAAGTTGTTTTGTGGAATTTACTCAGCGTTTAAATGTTCTTTTGATGAATTTGTGGGGGAGAAAATGTTCTCCCTGTCCTACTCCTCTGCCATCTTAGCTCCTCTTCCCTATGTAAGTTTTTTTTTGTTCATTTTTCTTTTTTGTTTTTGGTAATGGGAAGAGCCCCTGGAGGACGGCGTGGCAACCAACTCCAGTATTCTTGCCTGGAGAAACCCCATGGACAGAGGAACCCGGCGGGCTACAGTCCATGGGGTCACAAAGAGTTGGACACCACTGGGTGACTAAGAACAATGGGACTGTTGAGTCTCTTCAAAATAATTTATTCAGTAAGAATTCAGGTATAACATTGTTGTTGTTGTTCAGTCACTGTGCTGTGCCTAGTCACTCAGTGGTGTCTGGCTCTTTGTGACCCCATGGACTATAGCCTACCAGGCTCATCTGTTCATGGGAATTCTTCAGGCAAGAATACTGGAGTAGGTTGCCATGCCCTCTTCCAGGGAATCTTCCCAACCCAGGGATCAAACTTGGGACCCCACACTAAAGGCAGATTCTTTACTGTCTGAGCCACCAGGGAAGCCCAAGAATACTGGAGTGGGTAGCCTAACCCTTCTCCAGAAGAGTTATCCCTGTGCCCGACCCAGAGATAGAATTGGGGTCTCCTGCATTGCACCACAATTCGAAAGCATCAGTTCTTCAGAGCTCAGCCTTCCTTATGGTCCAACTCTCACATCTGTACATGACTACTGGAAAAACCATAGCTTTGACTATATGAACCTTCGTCAGCAAAGTGATGTCTTTGCTTTTAAATATCTTGCCTAGGTTTGTCAGAGCTTTTATTCCTGAGGAGTAGGCGTCTTTTAATTTCAAGGCTATGTCACCATCTGCAGTGATTGTGAAGCCCAAGAAAATAAATTTTTTTTTTTTTTCCCCTTCTATTTGCCATGAAGTGATGGGGTTGGATGCCATGATTTTAGTTTTCTGAATGTTGAGTTTTAAGCCAGCTTTTTCACTCTCCTCTTTCATCAAGAGGTTCTTTAGTTCCTCTTCACTGTCTGCCATTAGAGTCATGTCATCTGCATATCTGAGGTTGTTGATACTTCTCCCGGCAATCTTAATTCCTGCTTGTGATTCATCCACCTGGACATTTCGAATGATTTCCTCTGCATAAAAGTTAAATAAGCAGGGTGACATTATACAGCCTTGATGAACTCCTTTATCATTACTGACCCAGTCCATTGTTTCATGTGTGGTTCTGTTTCTTCTTGGCCTGCATACAAGTTTCTCAGGAGATTGATAAAGTGGGCTGATATTCCAATCTCTTTAAGAATTTTCCACAGTTTGTTGTGATTTACACAGTCAAAGGCTTTTTTTTTTTTTTTACGTAGTCAAAGAAGCAGATTTTTTTCTGGAATTCCCTTGGTTTTTCTATGAGCCAACATATGTTGCCAATTTGATCTCTGGTTCCTCTGCCCCTTCTAAACCCAGCTCATACATCTGGAAGTTCTCAGTTCATGTACTTCTGGAGCCTAGCTTGAAGGATTTTGAGCATAACCTTACTAGCATGGGAAATGAGTGCAATTGTACCATAGTCTGAAGATTCTTTGACATTGCCCTTCTTTGGGATTGGAATGAAAACTGACCTTTTCCAGTCCTGAGGCATCTACTGAGTTTTCTGAATTTACTGACCTATTGAGTACAGCAGTTTAACAGTATCATTTAGGATTTTAAATATTCAGCTGGAATTCAATCACCTCCACTAGCTTTGTTCAGAATAACGCTTCCTAAAGCCCCCTTGACTTCACACTTAAGGCTGTCTGCCTCTAGGTGAATGACCACACCATCTTGGTTATCCGGGTCATTAAGATTTTTTTTTTTTTTTTTTATCGTTCTGCGTATTCTTGCCACCTCTTCTTAATCTCTTCTGCTTCTGTTAGGTTCTTACTGCTTCTGTCCATTATTATGCTCATCCTTGCATGAAATGTTCCCTTGATATGTCCAATTTTTTGAAGAGATTTCTAGTCTTTCCTATTCTATTGTTTCCTCTGTTTCTTTGACTTGTTCATCAAAGAAGGCATCCTCTTCTCTCCTTGTTATTCTCTGGATTTTGTTGGCTCTATCTTTCACATCTCTTCTTTCCTTGGCTATTTGTAAAGCCTCCTCAGACAACCACTTTGCCTTCTTGCATTTATTTTTCTTGGGGATGGTTTTGATTACTGCTTCCTGTACAATGTTACAAAACCTCCATCCATACTTCTTCAGGCATTCTGTCTACCAGATCTAATCCCTTGAATATATTTGTCACCTCCACTATTTAATGAATCATTAGGGATTGGATTTAGGTCATATCTGAAAGGTCTATGGATTTTCCCTATTTTCTTCAGTTTAAGCCCGAATCTTGCGATTATGAATGTTTTGATATTTTAAATTTTTATTTACTTTTAATTCTAGCATAATAGCTTTACAATATTTGTTGGTTTCTGCCATACATCTAGATGAATCAACCATAGGTGTATACATGTCCCCTCCCTCGGAACCTCCTTCCCACCTCCCACCCCATCCCACTCCTCTAGGTGAATGTTTCAATTTCTAAAACATATTTTCTGCACCTGTTGTGATGATCATATGACTTTTCTCCAGTATTCTGTTAATATGGGGACTTACTTGATTGACTTCGAATTGTAAGCCAAACATGCATTCCCAAGAGAAACATCACTTTGTCTTTATGTGCCAATTCTTTTATGTGCTGCTGGATTTGATATCCTAAGGTTGTGTTAACTTTTTATGTATATTTGTTTATGAATGGTATCAATCCATAGTTTTCCAGTATAATATTTTTCCTGAGATTATATAAAGTGAAGGATGATTCACACAGCTGCTGGTGAATTCAGCGTGGCCTAGGTGGAAATGAGTGGGGTTTCTATGATCTCAGATGGAAATTCATGTGAGAATCAGAGAACAAAAGCCACATGGTTTTGAGTGTTACCTTCCCACCCATCTGAGGTTTGCATGTCAGACAGAAAAGGATTTGGGTGAAATCAGATGCTCCCTTTTCTACTAACTTCAGATTAGATAAGGGTGCTGTAGATTGGAGGAAGGCAGGGAGAGGGGAGGGGACAGATGGGCAATATAGAGGTGTCTCCTCAGCAGCCCCAGGGAGCTCTGTGCAGCTGAGCAAGAGCCAGGAGGACCTATCTGTCTGTCTGTCCCAGGAGGACCAATTGCCCCTCCCTTGTCTTTGCCGCATCCTTGGATAGATCCCCCATAACACCTGTACACTCACTGCAGAGCAGGGTGAGTCTATATTCAAGACATTATAAGAATCACTTAATTCATCAGGGTGGCAACTGTCCTTTCAGAAGCTCTGGAGCTTTTACATCAGTTGGCTGGGGGTGGGGTGGAATATACATCCTGGGTCAGATAATGAGAAGGGTCCCTGCCCCAGGACCTGCTCACACCAGCTCAACTCACCTTAGCTCCCACAGAGGCAGGTCTCCATCTTAGAAGAGCCCCCAGACAGAGCCTAGTGGGGGTGGAGTGGTGGCCAGAGACAAGGGCCCACTGTCACTCTAGGCAAGGAGATCTCCCCTGCACCTCCCAGGGTCCCCTCCACAGGGAGAAGCAGTAGCTCTGAATCATCTTGGGGACCTGTCCTAAGCCTTCTAACTATGAGGACCTTAGAGATTCCCCATCCTAGACCCAGCCCTGTGTGGTAAGCCCAGCAGACTCTTTTCTGGAGGGGGCTGTTGGGTGGGAAGAAGCTCTTAGAGAGCGGGTGGGACCAGATGAAGAAGAATCAGACAGCGTGAGCATGGGATCAGGTTCACGGGCAGGCAGCAGAGGCATAGGAGGAGCGAGAAGCCCCAGACACCTGGACGTCCACTCTGAGCATGAGACCCAACTCAGTGTGTGTTTATGTGGAAGGAGCTGAGTCCACAACTTGGGGGTTGTATTTAGGATAAACTGAGGCCCAAGGAGTGACGGATTTCAGCACATGAACCTTGAGCCTTTGTTCTTCCTCTCCTGTCAGGAGCTTAGGAGAGGGGTCCCTTCTCACCCATTATTTTACTTTGGTTGTAGTTCAATTTTGTTCATGGAAACCAGAGGCCCAAAGAAGGACTATAATATGTGCACAGTCACAGGGTGACCACAGCAGACGTCATCTCCCCAGCATGGATGGGTGGGGGAAGCTATGTATCTTCAGCAGATGTTTTACCTCCTCTGAGCCTCAGATTCTCCCTTGTAAGATGAGGATGGTTATTCCTACCCCTCGAGATTGCTGGGAGGAAGAAATTTGGTGGATGATGCTCTTAACCTGTGGGTCCTGTTGACAGAAGTGATCAGACACTCTGGCTGATGTAATGATCATTAACCCTCCCCCACCTATTGAATTTGTGAAAGGTCAACATTTGGTGGCTCAGACAGTAAAGAATCTTCCTGCAAAGTGAGATCCATGAGTCCAGAAGATCTCCAGGAGAATGGAATGTCTTCCCATTTCAGTATTCTTTCCTATCTGGAGAATTCCATTGACAAGGAAGCCTGTTGGGCTACAATCCATGGGGTCACAAAGAACTGGACATGAATGAGCAACTAACACTTTCACTATCTTTCAGCATCTCACATCATTGAAATCCAGCTGCAGGTGGAAGGCACACTGGTGGTCTCCACTGTGGCCATGTCCTCCCTCTCCCCAACCCCCAAAACCCAATCTCCAGTAAGCACTCTGTTGTGAATTGCAAGGCCTTTTATTTCTGGTATTACCTACTCAGACACTTGGACATGGTGGGTTGCTGACACCACTTAGTGATCAGCCAAGTGACTTCCTTGGGCTCCTGGCAGGGACAGTTCCATCAGCAGAGAGAACTTGAGTATATTTTATTATGTAAGAGGAAGTGCAGAAATCTTGTGGGGCCTCAGGGTTGGATGAGATGTGAAGCTGCACTGAACACAGGGGAGGGGCCTGCAGGTTTGTTTGGAGGGAGGCTTCTGGATGTGAGCAGGTAAAGGTGGATATGTCCCAGGGAATTTTCCTCCAATGGAACAGAGACTGTGGGGTCTCCCTAGAGGGCTGAGGGCAGTCTTCTGGGATAGAATGGAGGACACTGTTGAGGACCATCTGGCAGAGCTCTGGAGTGACATCTGGGAGTCTTCAGGGATGAGCTGACCCCTGTCTGCTTCCTCCCTCTGGCCCTTGTATACTTAAGAGCTGAAATAGCTCCTTGTCTCACCACCTCTAGGGCAGCAGAGAGAGGATTCACCCTTATCCTCAATTCTGGGCATCCCAGGCCTGGGGAGAGCAGGAGGGTAGCTTTTGGAAGCAGCCTTCTCTTAGGGCATGTGAGGCATAAATGTCCCTTTGGGGTCCAGGGAACAATGAGAAATGTAGGGTTAAGTGAGGTGGAGTAGGAACTTAAAAGCAGGAGGGAAAGAACTGATGTTTGGAGAAAAGAAAGACTCAATGTGAATGGATTACAGAAGATTCAGGTTCCTCTGCTGGAGAGGCTGGAGTCAAGGAGGTCAGTGCTGAGGGCCTAACTCCAAGGGTAGGTGGCGCCACAGAGTCAGAAGGGCCTAGAGGGTCCCAGGCGTGTGACCAGGCAGAGCTGAGCACTCAGGGCCAACTCAGGAGCTCCAGGGCTAGACTGAGTTTTCCTGCAGGATCCTTCCCCACCCTGTGGGTGTCCGCCATATCCTCTCTGCCTCCACATTCATGAGGTTCTTTCTGCTCTCAGGTTCTCAGGGAAGAGCCAGGGTGGAGAGGAAATGATCCCCTCCCCCCAACACCTCCCAGTGCCCACACACAGGCACATCCACACACAGCCTGACCTACCAGGACACTGAAAGCATTCTGCTTATCCTCTTCTGTCAACTTCTCATCAACTCTGTCTTTCAGCCTCCTGGCATTGGCCACTATCGCACTGTTTGTGTTGTATTCTTTCACTTTAGCAATGTATTCTTCAGGGGTCCCCCTCACAAACAGGTAAACATCCTCCCTCACTGCTGGGCAGATGTCACAGTCTTAAACAGAAAGATAAGGGGTCATGCCCTGAAAGGCATTTATCAGAACACGCTCTTCCCTTCTCCTCTGGACATGCTCAGTGCTGCCCTGGGAAAGTGTCAGAACCCTTGGGGGAGCCCAGGTCGCAGCCACTCACTTCTGCCCGTGATGAGGAGCAAGGCAGCGCAGAGCAGCAGGACAGCTCCAGCCTGCATCATGGTGCTGGGGGCAGGTGCTCCCTACTCACCTGGACCCCTTTTATACCTGTGCTTGTCCTCACCCCAAGGGACCTTGTGTCGGATGCTTCCTTTTCCGGAAGATTCTGCCAGGCCACAGCCTGATGTTTCCCAAGGCTGCACAGGAGGAGCTGTGTGTGTTGGCAAGATGCTAGTCCTTGAGTCCACAGAGGGCACTGGCTCAGCCTCCTCCCCACTGGAAGGCTCTGTGGGAGGGACAGCTGACACAGGAAACTTAACAACTGAAAATCCCCAGGTTGACTAAATAGGGCAAAAATGCTCAAAAATCAGGCCTCCTGAATGCTGGCCTATGACAGCCCGTCAGAACGACACTTGATCTTAGAAACAGACTGGTATGGACTCTGAGCTTAGGAATGGTCTCACAGGGAGTAAGTGCCAGGCAAGCCAGAGCACAAGGCCTGACCCCTTGGTCAGGCTCTCTGGTGGCTCCTGCCCTGCCCTGCTGTTATCACTGTGTCCTTGATCTTGTCAGTGGCCTCTGCTGGGCCACTTCCCCTGAATCAGTTTCTGGAAGCTGGAAAACTCTTCTAGTGCTGGCTCAGAAATTTCTAGTTTTCTCTTGACCAAGTCCTTCCACTTGGCAACTTTGATAGTATCTCATTCTACACAGAAATATTTTCTGCAACTTCTTTCTTCTTTTCTTTTGAGACTTTTTTTTATTGGATTATAGACGATTAGGAAGGTTATGATAGTTTCGGGAGGACAACAAAGGGACTGAGCCATATATATGCACATGTATCCATTCTTTCACAAACTCCCCTCCTATCCACGCTGCCTCATAACACTGAGCGGAGTTCCCTTGCAATAGTAGGTCTTTGTTGGCCATCCATTTTAAATACAGCATCGTCCATCCCAAAGTTCCTCACTATCTCTCACCTTTCTCCTGGCAACTATAAAATTCGTTCTTTAAGTCTGTGAGTCTCTTTTTGTTTTATAAATAACTTCATTTATATTATGTATTTTTAGATGCCACATATAAAAGGTGTCATAAGATGTGTCTGCTTCTCTGTCTGACTTTCTTCACTCAGTATGACAGTCTCTAGGTCCACCCATTTTCTGCAACCTCTTTCTACTCTTGAGTGTCTCTGCACTGTTCCCCCATCTCCTCTCCAGAGCTACCACTTGAGGAAAAGCCAGGCCCACTCTAGGCCACAATGTCTGGGCCAGTTGCACAACCAGCCCTGCACTGCTTCCGCCTCTATGAACTTATCCCTGCCTTTCTCTCCTCCCTCAGTGCCTCCTGTCTGCTCCTTTACCTGACCAAGTATGCTCCTGCAGCAAGGACTCTGCATGGGGAGCCCTCCTGGCCTGGAAGGCTCTTCCTTCAGTGGCTGCATGATTCATTCCCTCATCCTTCAGGTGTCTTCAAGTATCACAGGGCACAGATTTCCCTGGACTATTGAGGCCTCATATCAAAGCGTGCTGCCCTCTGCTCCTCCCCCTACAGCCCTCTGTCTTCTCCCCCTGCTTCATCTTCGCCCAGAGCACTTCTTCCTGTGGGGTCACTGTCTTTAACTCCCTCTTAGGTGATGAGGAGCTGCAGGAGAGCGAGAGCTGTGCTGTGTGCTGCAGCATCCCCAGGATTGGAGAGGGCCCAGCATTCAGTAGATGATGCACAATGTTTGTTAGAATAATGACAGTAATATTCCACTTTTCTGGATTCAATAAATGAGAATATTTTTTAGTTTTATTTACTATAGCATGTGCTTATAAATACTGCCTGGGAGAAAATAAATAAGGTAAAGATTTAAAATATTTCATAAGTCAGAATCAAATGGCTTTTGGCTGGAGGCACCTGGCTGTTATTTCTGTGAGTCACCTGCAATGGATTAAAGTTTACTGAAGACATGATCTGAAATTGGGACACAATGTATGACCACAGTCAGAACTCTATGCCAAATAGGATTCACATCCGGTAACTGCTCTTGGCAAAGAGTCACCAAGTACTGAGCTGCAGTGTCAGCTGATTTTCATGGAGCCCCTCCTCTCCATGGCTCCTGCTGCCTAGGGCCACTGCTCTGGAGGTCACCCCATCAGGAGCTCAGGTGGCTGCAGATGTGTCTCAGAGGTTCCTGGGCAGGAAGGTGAACACCACATGGCCCAGGCTGCACATGTTGGCTCTTTGTCTGTAGGGGCAGGATTTCTATGTGGTGGGACCCCTGCCCATGGATCCCATGCCTCCTGTCCTTCAGAAGACACTGCCCCCGATGCCGTCTGCAGCTCTGTGAGGAGAGGAGCCAGGGCTTAGAATGCTGAGTAACACAGGTAGCTGCTATAAATCCAGCCAAGTGCCCTTCCAAAGGTGCTACAGGATCCTCTGAGATGTCCCCAAATCGTGGGGACATTTGGTGACATCAGGGTGAAGAGCTGGTCAGGGTCAATGGAGGAATGCCACTGATGTGGCCATTTCCCAATGCAGATTGTTTTTTTAATGTCTTTTTACTTGGAGGATAATTACTTTACAATACTATGTTGGCTTCTGCCATAAAACATGACTCAGCTGTAAGCATAGGTATGTCTCCTGCCTCTTTAATCTACCTCACCTCCCATCCCACCCCATCCCTTTAGCTTTTCACACAGTACCACATTGAGCTTCTTGTGTCAACTTGTTATTAATAACATTACATTTGGAATAATTTGTGATGTATAAAGTAGTTGCAAATATTTGCCGAACCTGAGAAAAAACATTGAAACTTTACTACTAACCGAACCTCATATTTTATTTGGATTTCACCGGAGTGTCCATTAATGTCACTTTGGGTTCCAGGATCCAACCCACAACTACACACAATGCATTCATTGTCATGTGTCCCCAGTATCCTCTCCTCTGTGGATTACTCATTATCCCCTACTCTGTTATGGCCTTGGTAGTCTTGAGGGGAACTGGCCAAGGATGGTAGAGGGACCCTCAAGCTGAATTTGTGTGCTGTGGTTCTCATAATGTACAGTGGGCTCAGACTTTGGGTTTTGAAGAAGACACCACACAGGAGAAGTGCCCTTTAATCAGTGTACACATGACAGCAGTGTGTGTTACCACTGGAAATATCAGCCTTGATTAGTTGATTGTGTGTTTGCCAAGTTTCTGCACTACTTTCCCCTTCCACTCCTCTTCTCTTTGGAAGGTGAAGTCGCTCAGTCGTGTCTTCTCTTGTGTTGTTGGAAGAGGGTGTTTGCTATGACCAGTGCATTCTCTTGGCAAAACTCTATTAGTCTTTGCCCTGCTTCATTCCATACTCCTAGGCCAAATTTGCCTAACAGAAGCAGAAGATATTAAGAAGAGGTGGCAAGAATACACAGAACTGTACAAAAAGATCTTTACAACCCACATAATCACAATGGTGTGATCACTCACCTAGAGCAAGACATCCTGGCATATGAAGTCAAGTGGGCCTTAGAAAGCATCGCTACAAACAAAGCTAGTGGAGGTGATGGAATTCCATTTGAGCTATTCCAAATCCTGAAAGATGATGCTGTGAAAGTGCTGCACTCAATATGCCAGCAAATTTGGAAAACTCAGCAGTGGCCACAGGACTGGAAAAGGTCAGTTTGCATTCCAATCCCAAAGAAAGGCAATGCTCAAACTGCCACACAATTGCATTCATCTCACATACTGGTAAATTAATGCTCAAAATTCTGCAAGCCAGGCTTCAGCAATACACGAACTGTGAACTTCCAGATGTTCAATCTGGTTTTAGAAAAGGCAGAGGAACCAGAGATCAAATAGCCAACATCCGCTGGATCATTGAAAAAGCAAGAGAGTTCCAGAAAAACATATATTTCTGCTTTATTGACTATGCCAAAGCCTTTGACTGTGTGGATCACAACAAACTGTGGAAAATCCTGAAAGAGATAGGAATACTAGACCACCTGACCTGCCTCTTGAGAAACCTATATGCAGGTCAGTAAGCAACAGTTAGAACTGGACATGGAACAACAGACTGGTTCCAAATGGGAAAACGAGTATGTCAAGGCTGTATATTGTCACCCAGCTTATTTAACTTATATGCAGAGTACATCACGAGAAATGCTAGGCTGGAAGAAGCACAAGCTGGAATCAAGATTGCTGGGAGAAATATCAATAACCTCATATATGCAGATGACACCACTCTTATGGCAGAAAGTGAAGAGGAACTCAAAAGCTTCTTGATGAAAGTGAAAGTGGAGAGTGAAAAAGTTGGCTTAAAACTCAACATTCAGAAAACGAAGATCATGGCATCTGGTCCCATCACTTCATGGCAAATAGATGGGGAAACAGTGGAAACAGTGTCAGACTTTATTTTGGGGGGCTCCAAAATCACTGCAGATGGTGGTTGCAGCTATGAAATTAAAAGACGCTTACTCCTTGGAAGGAAAGTATGACCAACCTAAACAGCATATTAAAAAGTAGAGACATTACTTTGCCAACAAAGGTCCGTCTAGTCAAGGCTATGGTTTTTCCAGTGGTCATGTATGGATGTGAGAGTTGGACTGTGAAGAAAGCTGAGCGCTGAAGAATTGATGCTTTTGAACTGTGGTGTTGGAGAAGACTCTTGAGAGTCCCTTGGCCTGCAAGGAGATCCAACCAGTCCATCCTAAAGGAAATCAGTCCTGGGTGTTCATTGGAAGGACTGATGCTAAAGCTGAAACCCCAGTACTTTGGCCACCTGATGTGAAGAACTGACTCATTGGAAAAGACCCTGATGCGGGAAAGATTGAAGGCGGGAGGAGAAAGGGAAAACAGAGGATGAGATGGCTGGATGGCATCACTTACTCAATGGACATGAGTTTGAGTAAACTCCGGGAGTTGGAGATGGACAGAGACGCCTGACGTACTGCAGTCCAAGGGGGCAGAAAGAGTCAGACACAACTGAGCGACTGAACTGAACTGATATGTATATCAGTATGGACTGATACATATTACTTTATACTTTGGGTTATCATCTAATTCTCTTTTATTTATTTTGTCTCCAAACTGTTTCCGGTTTGGCCACTGGGAGTTTCTCAGACTTTGCTTCTAGAGTTTTTAAGGACTATCTCAAACTCTTTGTCCCAAAAAACTGCTTTGGTAGCGTGGAAGGTTGAGTTTGTCTCTTGATAGAGTTTGCCCACATGCACTGCCCTCTTTGGTGGACCCAGCCCTCCGGGTGGACCTCAGAGCCTCTGCCCCAGGAGATAAACTCTACAACCCCACAGCTACTCCCTGATGCCTCTGGATAGACTGAAGTCCAAACATCTCTTGAGACCAGGTTCACAGATGGAGGAGGGTGGGACAGCCAGTAGAAGGGGAAAGACTGGAGCCACTAGGGGTCTAGCACATAGGAACTTTGTCTCTTGAATATTTGAGAAAAGCTGGTGGCATGATTCAAAATTGCAGAATTACCAGCCCCTGAAAAAACCCACATGGACTTAAGTCCTGAGACTTCCTAGATCGGAATGATTCAGAGCCCAAGGCTACTGTCCACCAGTCATCAGGGCCCTGTCTAGAGATATTTGGGAGCTTCAGTAAGATGTTAAGATATTCAGGGGCTTCAATAAGGCCCAGTGCAGCATTCTTATCTCCAGGACTTAAATTTGGGGAAAAAAGGAAGAATTCTGGATGAACTTTTTTCTACCTGACAGTGCTGTAGAGCTGTCTTTGGCCCTCCTGTAATTCCATCTGCTCATTTTGAGAGAGTGCTGCCCTTGGAACCAGGATGGACTGGCGGATGGATGCTCAGGAAAACAGATGATGGTTGGGCTGGGACAACAAAGCACTTGGCTCCAAATGGAGTCAGAAATGTCAGCTCCATTTGGTCTTTGGCAAAGATATCCCCACATGTTCTCCAGAAGCTCTGCTCTCAGAATAGGAAAGGCTTCCGACAGTAAACACCCCCAAGGACCTAGGAAGCCACCTGTGCCAGCAGTATGGCCACAGGCCTTTGGTCCTCCTGGGAGGGATGTGGGCTGGGCTCAGGAAGCTTGTGGTTTATAAAGCAACAGAAACCCTGCCCTGAGCAGAGCACTCCAGCTGCCGCCACAATGAAGGGAGCACTGCTTGTGCTGGCCTTGCTGGTGACCAGAGAGCTGACTTTTGAGACTCGTGAGGGTAGGAAGGAGGGTCTGGATGGCCCTCCTGATCCTTGCCCGGTGCTGTCTCACTGCATCCTTCCCAGTCCTGTCCAAGTCACTTCTAGGGGCAGATTCTGAGGGAAGCTGGCAGATCAGTGCCCAGGAGTCTGGCACAAACTCCCTGAGGCTTTCAGTCTTTGAATGGAGGGGGTGGTGTGGAGCTGGATGGGTCATTATCTGCACACACCCTGGGGGATAGTTTGTTTAGGGTAATGGTGCTCACTGGAAGGGAGGAAGTAGGCTGGTATACCTGCGGGTGGTGGTCAAGGGTGGAGGGATTTCCAGGCCTAGCTCCTCTTGCTGCTCCCTCTGCTGAGAGTGCCTCATAGGGAAGGTCTTCTGTCTAGGATGTAAGCAGTCCTGGGAGAGGGCAGGTCCCTGGGGGAGGTGAGTCTGAATCTTTGGATGCGTGAGTTTCTATCAGATCATGGGAAACAGGAACCTTCTACCTTGGTTATTCTTGTGACAAGGTGTTTTCTGTTGTGCCTTCAGCCGAAGCCTGCCCTATTTTTTATGGAGTCCTTACCACTGTAACCCTTGCATTACCACCGCCATTGTTGAACAAAACCCTCGATTTGGTTGAAGCTACTGATGCAGAAAAAGCAGGACTAGAAAAAATCCAGGATTGCTTCACTGAGAATGGACCTGTGAACAGGTTGAATCATCTGAGAATCACGGTAATCTACTCTCCCCCAGCCCTCACTCTGAGAACTTGTATGCATAGTGCAGTATGCCACATGGTAATGAATTCTGCTGTCTTGGGATGTGTGACAGACAAGAGCTATTAACAGAGAACTACATAAACCTTTGGTCCACCCTACAGCACCTATAATGGGCTTCCCCAGTGGCTCAGTGTTGAAGAATCCACATGCAATGCAGGAGACATGGGTTCCATCTGTGGGTCATTTAGATGCTCTGGAGTAGGGAATGGCAACCCATTCCAGTATTCTTGCCCAGAAAATCCCAGGGACAGAGGAGCCTGGTGGATTGCAAAGAATCAGATATGACTGAAGCGACTGAGCTCTTACACCCCCACAGCACCTATAATATGCAAGCGCAGTCTACCTGCACATCCAGACTCTTGTTACTGAGTATGTCTGTATCATGCCAGTCAGGTCACAGAGAGAGGAATAATAGTGCAATAGGCCAAGTGTGTTGATTCATGTGTTTTTTTTTTTTTTTTTTTTCCCCTCTTCGGTTTTGGAGCCAGCATTGGAGGAGTAGAATTTTAATCTTTGGCAGGAAGGGAAGCATTCACCTCACACATGTGTAGTTTTGTCAGCTCTATTTTGGTGTAGGTGATTTACTCCCTAAGTCATGTCCAACTCTTTGCAATCCCATGGACTGTCACCTCCCAGGTTCCTGTGTCTATGGGATTTTCCAGGCAAGAATCCTGAAATGGGTTGCTATTTCTTTTTCCAGCAGATCTTCCCAACCCAGGGATCAAACCCATGTCTCCCGCTTGGCAGGCAGATTCTTTACCGCTGAGCCACCTAAGAAGCCCCAGATCTATTTTAGGAATATTGAAAAGGAGCCCCTGTCTTTAGAGTCTCTTTCCAGCATGGGACTCCCCGGCTTTGTGAAGTTTCTGGCCTGTGATCCTGTCACCTCCTTTTGCTCCCACTCTGTTGGCCGTTGCTTGGGCTGAGAGCCCCATTTCCACTGAAATGGGCTCCATGTCTACAAGCCTGATTTTCCACTGTGGTGTTTTGGTGCCTGAGGCTCCTGAGGAAGCTTCTAGGTACCTGTGACTGCTCACCTGAGCTAGCAATGTATCTACTGATGGCCTATCTTTTCTTTCTTGTTCTTGTCAGACAGTATTGGAGATTCTGAATAGTCTGTCTCTGCATATTTTTCTGTAATGAAGTGTTTAAAATGAGAAGTTTGCCATGAGCCAAGTTTCAATCACTAATAGAAGCTCACAGGGCACATGGAGTTGTTTACAGCACCTGCATGCACATTCTGTCCATGCAGCACTCCTGACAGAAGAGGCTCAAGGTGCAGGAGATGTGACCCAAACCCAGACTCCAGCACCTTGCTCCTCCCTCAGGACAAGTCCCGGCTGTGCCCTGCTGACCCTTGCCATCTCCTCCCCTTCCTGACTTGGCTGGTGGCTCTGTCTCCCTCCTGGTGCATGTGTCTCAGCTGTTAGGGAGCCATCCTCCCCCTGGTGCCTGCTGGCAACCCCCTCTCCAGTGGTGGGTCTGTGGGCAGAGGTTCTTGCTGGGGATGGGGCTGAATCCCTGAGGGTGAGGCATGAGGTGATTCTGGGGAGACAGGATAGCCTGGATATGGGCTCATATCCTGTCCCTCCTCCTCCCTTCCAGCTTTCCATCATCTTCAGTAAAGACTGCACTGGCTATAAGTTGCCCTCGGTGGTGAACACTGGTTTAGGATTAGGTCTCAGTGTGACATCTTTGCTGAGATAATCTATGCCAGGGATGCCAGCCTGCACTTGGACTTCCTACCATGTTTTCCTTCTCATCTGAAGCTGGAATCCAGACACCTGTCCCACCTGATGTGTCCTGTATCAGTCTGACTCTAATAAAATAACTGCAGCATTACTCAGTGTACCCAGTGTGTGTGTTTGTGCTGTGGGGAGGATGTGAGCCAGGAGGTCTTGGGAGATGGTGAGAAGTGACACATGTGATCATTGAGAGCATGGGGACTAGGGTCAGACAAAACAAAGTAAACCTAGGCCCTGTCCCTGACAAGCTGTGGGACCATAGGCAAGTTTGTGGCAACTTTATCAAGTCGTTCTGTCATCTGTTGAATGGGGATTGGGTATCAACATTAAGCAAAATAACACGTACACAACCCCCCTACTTCAGCAGCCTGGAAGGATTAAAGTGTTGTCCATGGCCACAGATAGCATGTCTCCCACTCTGACCTTTAGCACAGTGGCAGAGCCTCTAATCCTTTAACTGTCCCTCTGGTTATTGACAGGTGTCTCAGGCAAAGACTAAGCAACTTCATTACAGGTCCCTTCTCCCTCCCAGTGGCATCTACTATTTTCTACATCTTAGGTGAGTGACTTCTGAGGAGCCATCATTTCTTCAGGAACACTTAGTACCACTGGTGTTTTTGGTCCTGCCATGGGGATCAGGACCCCCATGAAGTGTTGAACCAGGAAGAAGGGAGTAGATGGAAGAAGCTACCCCAGTGGGAATGTTGTTACCATGGAAACATCTCATGCTGTAAGTGCGAACTGCAGAATGTGCCACATGGGAACACATCCTGAACCCTCCAGCCTACTTCTAAGAGCATGAATGGGTAGTTGCATTACCACAGGAAATTTGTAAGGCTCCAAGAAAGGGCCTAGATTTTATCTGACTCCTAGGGTCTAGTGCAATATCAGGCTATAGTCAGCATGACCCACATAAACAGTGGCATAACTGGTAAAAATCTCTCTACCTTCTGGCCAGGTAGGCATAATAAAATCACATACTGAAAGCTGAACTTGGTACTTGGGGCTAATTGGCCAGGACCTTGAGTCCTGGCTCTTCTTTGACATGCTGGCTAGACTTAGGTTTTTAAATTCACCCATTCACTCTTTCTACACCTTGACTTTACATCTATCAAGTGTTGGATGCTCTGCCAGACCTTGTATTAAAGTGTTCAAGTCATACTAAAAAGGTCTAAACTTTTTTGAAAAGTACAAAATAAAAATTTAATAGATAAAGAGCTAAATCATATCCTTGTATGAGATGAATTGACATTGTAGAAATGTCAACAATTCCAAAATTCATCTACATTTATCTTTGTTTACTCCCCCAAACTAAATTCTTGAAATCAACCAAAAGTGAAACTGTTAGTTGCTCACTCATGTCCATAGCCTGCCAGGCTCCCATGTCCATGGAATTTGCCAAGCAAGAATGCTGGAGTGGATAGTGATTCTCTTTTCCATAGGATCTTCCCGACCCAGGGATTGAACCCGGATATCTTGCATTTCAGGCAGATTCTTTACTGAAGCCACCAGGGTAGCCTCCAAGGAAATTTCAAGAAACTTGAAGTAAAAGGAGACTTGCTCTCACCAGTTATTTCAACAAAATTATAAGTCTGGTGTTTGTGACAGAAAACATATGGCTAGAGTCAAAGATAATTTAAGATATAATAATAGTTTTTTGAATCAGGCCAAGAATCCTGGTGTCTTTCGTGACTCAGCAACAACCTTTCATCTTGGCTTGTCTGGGACTCTTCAGGGAAAGGTAAGGATGCTTGGCGATCTAGTGCTTTCTTCTCTTATCAAACTCATTTTCTACTGTACTTTACTAACTCTACAGTGTGCTTGTGTGTGTGATTGATTCAAAGAGACACACATGTGTGAACCAAGAGCTGGGTCCTAATCTGTGATTCCATGGTGACCTCATACGGCTTATGGCAGAAACCCTGTCGGGGGATTATACCGACTTGCTAATATCAAGAGGCACCCAATGTCTCCTTTGGGGAATGGCCAGAGATGGACAAAGCATGTGGACCGAACTCTCCTTTCGTGGTCTCTTTGACCATTTCATAACTTCCTGGGAATTAGAACTACTAACCTAATCTGTCAGATCATAGACTTTCAAGGGACTTGTGATCTATGTTGTTACTGTGTATTGTTACTTAGTTATCAAACTTGAAATAGTAGTCAGAAAGTGCCTAGCCTCACTAGGAGTCGAAAGTTCATAAGCTAGATGGAGCTCTAGCTCCAAGAGCATCTCTCAGGTTAAAGGTTACTCAGATAGAAAGTACAGTGGCCTTCTTCCTTTGGTAACACTAGTTCTTGGTGGACAAGGGAAGGCTCTGCAGTGGCTTTTGTCCCAACTCCTTAGATATTCTTTCTGTGGAATCTGTGGGAATGAACTGGAAGGACTGGCCTTAATAACTCAAGGACAAAATCACTTTTTCCTCACTGGCCAGCCCTTCACCATCTCTTTTGCTATCGCTTATATCTATATGGTGATGCTTGGAAAGAACATCTTAGTTTTATGTTCATACTAGTCTTATTGTGGTTAGGAATATACTCAGGGATGTGTATAGGCACTCAGGAGAATAATGTTTCCCCCAGTGGTCTTAGCTTGGGAGGCATTCTGGAAGGTTACTCTGTTTGCACCCCAAGTGGCATCAGAGGCGATAAATGTTTTGATGGTGAGGAATTGGACATTAATTAGTCTGGGGTGCCATCAGGTCTACCCCTGGAGAATCTCCACCCGCCTCAGTGGTAGAACCAGGAGGACAAGTACAGTGCCTGCATTGGTAAGGGACAGACTAAGTCTGACCAGGGAAAGAAAGCTTCAGTGGAAAGTCTGTCTACACCCCCATCTTGGCGGAGGCGGGGGTGGGGGGGTGCCTCCAGTGGAAAGATGGTGCTGGTCACTTTTTTCCTCTTACACATGGGAGCTAACAATTCCAGCCTCGCCCTCTTTGAACTATATCCTGAAAAACTCGAGTAGATTTGATCCCCAGAGCTTAAAGAAGACACATCTGATCTTCCTATGTGATACTGCATGGCCACAATATCTATCGAAGAATGGCGAACGGTGGCTGGTTGGAGGGTCTCTTAATTATAATACTGTTTTACAATTAGACTGGTTCTGTAGAAAACAAGGGAAATGGGTAGAAGTAGAAAATGTGTTGCCCTTCTTCTCTCTGTGAGACATGCCAGCCTTTTGTCCTAAGGGTGTAGATTTGGGTATTAAATCTTCAGCTCCATCCTGTCCTCCTACTTTGCCCCCGTAGCCGGGGCTCCAAACTGAACAAACTGAAAGTGTGGGAACCCGCCCCCCACCCCCATCCCACCCAGAAGGGCTGCCTTGGTCTCGGTAAAAACCCAAACTAAGATTCAAACTGCCCAAGTAGAGGTCCAAACAACACATCTCAGTACAACCTCAAACTACTTTAGTTTTAATAGAAACTCAGACAATCAAAGTAAGAGAAGCTCAGACAGCAAAAAACTAAGGGTGAAATACAGGATGAGATGGAGGACAGGAGACAAAGAGATAAAGAAAAGCAGATTTCTCCAATCTATCCTTGGGATATATATGCACAGAGCATATATATTTCCTTGGGATCATATGCACAGAGCAGCCAGAGAGGCTGAGGAACAGCCACACAAGCTGTTGCCTCTTCATGAAGAACTCACCAGGGGAAATAATCAGTCTATGAGAGTTAATAAGCCCATTTCCTATCAAGAAATACAAATAATCAAGGAGGATCTGGGAGACTATTTAGACAACCCAGAAAAATATATTAGAAGTTTTAAGGTGTTACTCTATGACCTTACTTGGAAGGATGTGATGTATATCCTGGGACAAACAGTAACTCCTGACTCAAAAACTTGAGTTTTGGGAAAGCCATTGCCTATGGAGATGAATGGCTTGGTAATGAATTAGTAAGGAAGAGGGAGGACAAGACAGCCGCCCTCCCTACTGGGAATCAGGTAGTCCCAACTATAGAACCAGATTGGGAATAATAAAGGAAGATGGGATCAGAGTCATTTTGTCAGATGTATTCTTGAAGGACTCGGGCAAGCACATGCTAAGACTTTAAACTATGCCAAATTGGCAAACATAGAACAGGAGGAGAAGGAAGCTCCTGGTAAATTCCTAGATAGGCTGAGGGAAGCTGTTTGCAGATTCACTGAGATTGATCCTGAAAGTGAAGAGGGATGAGTGATCTTAAAAGATAGATTTCTCACTCAGTTGGCTCCAGATACCTGCCATAATCTATTAAAACAGCTATATGGACCAAATCAGTCTAGATAATCTGTTGCAACTGGCTAAGACAGTCTATTAAGGCAGGGAATATGAGGAAAAGAAAGAAAGGCAGAGAAAGGCAAAGGAACTAGTGGAAGCCTTTGTAATGGCTGTCAGAACTGTTCTTAAACAGTCTGATAAGAATTCTTGGAGGGATCCAGGTGAAAAAAGATGGACTTGCTATTACTATGGAAAGAAGGGACACCTCAAGCAGGATTGCCCTCAGGCATCCAAGCCACCCCCGGCTCCACGTCTGGTCTGCAAGGGACCACACTGGAGGAGAGTCTGCACCCAGAGGCATAGGACCCAGGGGTTGGACTCTCAAGACAATCAGGACTGAAGTTGCCTGGGGGTCCCCACACAAGCTCCCAGCATAATTACACCTGGGGAACCCCAGGTATTAATAACTGTTGGGGGCCAATCCATCGATTTCCTTTTGGAACTCGGGAAACTTACTCTGTGCTTACTGAAGCCCCTGTCCCACTTTCTCCCCCATCCGCTTCCATAATGGGACTGTCTGGGTGAGCCAAATGTTATTATTTCAGCCATCCTCGAAGCAGCAGCTGGGACCCTGTGCTATTTTCAAACGTGTTTCTGATCGTGCCAGAGTCTCCCTCACCCATTTTGGGGAGGGATATACTGAGCAAGGTCCATGCCTCTGTTTTCATGAATATTGAGCCCTCCCTTTCTCTCCCTTTAGTTGAACAAAATGTAAATAATCCTAGAGTGTGGGTTGATGGAAAATCTGTGGGTTGACCACAAAATACTATTCCTGTAGTTGTCAAGGTCAAAGACCCGCACTTATTTCCACATAAGAAGCAGTATCCACTGAAACCTGAGGTTAAGGAAGGGTTAAAACCTATCATTGAGAATTTAAAGGAGCAGGGGCTATTAATTGCCTGTAACAGTCCATTCTACATGCCTATTTTGGGTATAAAGATCTCAAATGATAAATGGAGATTAGTTCAAGACTGACAAATAATAAATGAGGCTGTAGTTCCTTTATACCCTGTGGTGCCTAATCCTTATACTCTATTGTCTTCAATAGAAGGTTGTTGCTAAGCTGTGAAAGACGCCAGGATTCTTGGTCTCTGGAGGAGAGGAATTCAATCCGGGGCCAGTGATGAGGCTTCATCACTCAGAGCTTTTGTGTAATAAAGTTTTATTAAAGTATAAAAGAGATAGAGAAAGCTTCTGACATAGACATCAGAAGGGGACAAAAAGAGTGCCTCCCCCTGCTAGTCTTTAGCTGGATGTTATATAGTTACTGCTTCTACTGCTAAGTCGCTTCAGTCGTGTCCGTCTCTGTGCGACCCCATAGACGGCAGCCCACTAGGCTCCCCCGTCCCTGGGATTCTCCAGGCAAGAACACCGGAGTGGGTTGCCATTTCCTTCTCTATAGCTACCAGCAGGCTGCTTATTAGAGAAAGGAAATGTCTCAAAACTCAGAGACTGTTACCAGGCCCGTCACCCACAACATGCATTTTGGGATAACACTGGCACAAGGTGAGCTGTCCCAGGCCAAAAAACGATTGACATGAATCTTGAAGAAAGGCAGGTTCCCAAGCAAAGAGGTAGTCTTATTAACATAGCTTAAGAGAACATTTGCATAAGCAAAACATACTGATTTGTCAAGTTAGTTCTAAGTCTTAGGCAGAACCGACTTGAAGACAGAGTCTAGGGTAAATACATAGTTTATTAACACAGCTTAAGACAAACATTTCTGCGAGAAAAATACATTGGTTAGCTCAAGGTTTAAAAAGTTAAGTTCAGGTGGAACCAGGTATCATTACAGCAACACAGAATTTTAAAAGAAACCTCTTTTTAAATTTGTATAGAGAAGGGGAAAAAAGTGTAACACTTGTAGTTTGTTTCCTCCTGCTACTTAAGAGAGAGAAAAAAATGTTTGACACATGCAGCCTATTTTCTCCATTTGCAGACCCCTGGCCTTCCTGCCTGTTACTCTCTCATTGGCACCAGTGGCCTCTGGGCATGGTAATATCCTAAGTGTTGGAGCTGTAGAGGAGGATGGGCAGGGAGTGGATGTTTGTGGGACTAACTGTCCTGGTGAGAGAGGCTGCTCAGGGACACTGCACACCCCATCATGGTAGGACAGTGTAACCTTTGAGGATGTGGCTGTGGACTTGTCTCAGGAGGAGTGGGAGCTTCCTGATGTGACTCAGAGACTCCTGTACTGTGATGTGATGTTGGAGAATTTTGCATTTGTGGCCTCAACTCAGCATCCTTGACTAAGTTCTTTCCTTCCTTGTGTCTCCATGGACCCCTCTTTTCTTCTAACAGCCAGACTGTGGACATTGCTCCCTTCCAATTTTTTCTTACTTAGGTGCTGTGGGTACCAGACCAGACCACAGTGTTGAGTGTATATTCTCATCCTCTCCCAGGCGATCCCTCAGCATCCCTGAAGGCTTGCCGGGAAGATTATGGGAGTAGGAAGTCTGCAGTGAAACCAATGGATCCTGAAGATTTGGTCACCCTGGCAGAGTGACTGTCCAAATTCACTGTACCTCTCTGCCTCAGATTCTGCCCCCTTCCCTCTAGCTGGCATTTCCTCATGCCTGACTGTTCCAAGAATTGGAGGCACCAATATGGTCACTACTTGGAAGGACCACTGTGCTATTCCTGTAAGACACTCCTCCAAGGTTCTTTTTGTAACATTGATTTTTTGGGTTGTTGGTTTTTGTTGTTGTTGGTGGTGGTGGTTTTTATGGTTATGGAGTGTGTTGCTCTGCACCAGTGCTGTATACTCACCAGCCTTTTCTTTCCCTTAAGATCTGCATCTTCCAGGTTCTATGTTGTTACCCAACTGGAGTTGCATGGAGAAATGTGGGTACCTGACAGGGAAGGTATGACTCCAGACATGGCAAGAGGGCCCTAAAGGGGAACTGGCCTTGGGTAGTGGGATAGCTCCATGCCAGGGCTGTCTTCAGATCATACCAAGAACCTCTCCAGCATCTATTGTTTTCATACCAATGTCAGGGGCCATAGCTTAACTTCTACATTGAACCTGTTTTTGACATTTTGCCTGTTTATCATTTCTACTTTGATTTCTGGCCAAGGTTACTTGACACCTGTCCAAACTTCATGTCTGCCCTGTTCCTCTCCACTGCTCTCTTTGAAGTGTTCTTCAACACTGAGCTACACATAATGAGAGTTATAGACATAGTCTAAGCAGTCCACGAACACCAGCTGCTTGCTTGCTGTCAATTTCCTCTGTTGTTCAGTGCTCTTGTCACCAGGAGACAAGCCCCCGCTAAAAGCCATTCATAGAAAAGTGAGTTGGAGACCCAGCCTTTCCTTCCTGTACTGTATCTCACCTCTGTGTATCTGTATCTCACAGTAGACCTCCCCATTTTATGATCTTGCCAGGCTCGGAACTGCACAGCAGACCCTTTCTCATCCTCACTTCAGCCCTCTGACCTCCTTACAGTCCTATGTGCTGATTTCTGAGTTTGTAAGAAGTACATTTGTGATAGGACTGCCCCCTCCCACAGAGTCTATGTGTGCTTCCCCAACATTTCTGTGCTTTCAGGTTGTTGGTTTTGAATGGAGGATGAGAAGGCACCTTCTCAAGGCATGCCCTAACTCCGGGCTCACAAGGTAGGTCCAACCTTGTGGGATGTGTGGCCCAGTCTTGAGACATTTTGTACCTGACTGAGCACCAAGGAATATACCCTATGAAGAAACTGCATATGTGTGAAGCATGTGGGAAACAATTCAGGTTCAGTGTAAGCATTCACCATCACAGTGAAGAGAAATACCTCAGAAGGATTGAGGTCTGGCTTTTGTTGCTAAGAATTGCAGAGTCCAGATGTCAGAGAATCCCTTTATGTGTGGGAGTGGTGGGAAGGGCCTTCTCTCCAGCTTAGGCCTTCTCCAGCACCTTCTCAAGCAAACCTTGTGTGCACCAGGACCCAAAGACCCCACAGAGATGGAGACAGAACAGAGTTTGAGTGTCTCCTGTGCGGATACAGGTCAGCAGTGGACTGCTGCAGAGGCAGGGGCTCTGGGTGCATCAGACTTGGGTATGGCATAAGCCCTCTTGGAGGAGGTCGCCATTAACCCCACCATAGAGCTGCCAGAACTTACACAGAACTGGGGAAATAGACTCTTGGAGGGCACAAACAGAACTTTGTGTGCACCAGGACCCAGGAGAAAAGAGTAATGACCCCACAAAAGACTGACCAGACTTGCCCATGAGTGTCCAGGAGTCTCCAGAGGAGGCATGGGTCGGTGCTGGCCTGAGGCAGGGTTGGGGGCATTGAGCGTAGCAGTGCCTGCATGGGACCTTTTGAAGGAGGTCACCATTATCTTCATTACCTCCACCATAGTTTGGCCCCAAGTAAATAACAGGGAGGGAACACAGCTCCACCCATCAAAAGAAAATTGGATTAAAGATTTACTGAGCAGGGCCCCACCCATCAGAACAAGACCCAGTTTCCCCCTCAGTCAGTCTCTCCCATCAGGAAGCTTCCATAAGCCTCTTATCCTGATCCATCAGGGGGCAGACAATCTGAAAATCACAATCACAGAAAACTAGCCAATCTGATCACATGGACCACAGCCTTGTCTAACTCAATGAAACTATGAGCCATGCCATGTAGGGTCACCCAAGATGGACGGGTCATAGTGGAGAGTTCTGAAAAAATGTGGTCCACTGGAGAAGTGAATGGTAAACCACTTCAGTATTCTTGCCTTGAGAACCCCATGAACAGTATTAAAAGGCAAAAAGATAGGACATTGAAAGATGAACTCCCCAGGCTGGTAGGTGCTCAATATGCTACTGGAGATCAGTGGAGAAATAACTCCAGAAAGAATGAAGAGACAGAGACAAAGCAAAAACAACACCCAGTTGTGAATGTGACTGGTGATGGAAGCAAGGTCTGATGCTGTAAACAGCAATATTGCGTAAGAACATGGAATGTTAGGTCCATGAATCAAGGCAAACTGCAAGTGGTCAAACAGGAGATGGCAAGAGTGAACATTGACATTTTAGGTATCAGCAAACTAAAATGGACTGGAATGGATGAATTTAACTCAGATGACCATTATATCTAGTACTATGGGCAAGAATCCCTTACAAGAAATGGAGTAGCCACCATAGTCAACAAAAGAGTCCAAACTGCAATACTTGGATGCAATTTCAAAAACGGCAGAATGATCTCTGTTTGTTTCCAAGGCAAACCATTCAATATCACAATAATCCAAGTCTATGCCCCAACCAGTAATGCTGAAGAAGCTGAAGTTGAAGTTCTTAGAACTAACGGTTCTAAGACCTTCTAGAACTAACACCCCAAAGAAGATGTCCTTTTCATTACAGGGGATTAGAATGCAAAAGTAAGAAGTCAAGAAATATCTGGAGTAACGGGCAAATTTGACCGTGAAGTAGAAAATGAAGCAGGGCAAAGGCTCATAGAGTTTTGCCAAGATAATGCACTTCTCATAGTAAACACCCTCTTCCAACAACACAAGAGAAGACTCCACACATGGACATCACCAGATGGTCAATACCGAAATCAGATTAATTATATTCTTTGCAGCCAAAGATGGAGAAGTTCTATACAGTCAGCAAAAACAAGACTGGGAGCTGACTGTGGCTTAGATCATGAACTCCTTATTGCTAAATTCAGACTTAAATTGAAGAAAGTAGAGAAAATCACTAGACCATTCAGATGTGACCTAAAACAAATCCCTTACGATTATACAGTGGAAGTGACTAATAGATCCAAGGGTTTAGATCTGGTAGACAGAGTGCCTGAAGTACTATGGATGGAGGTTCATGACACTGTACAGGAGGCAGGGATCAAGACCATCCCCAAGAAAAAGAAATGCAAAAAGGCAAAATGGTTGTCTGAGGAGGCCTTACAAATAACTGTGAAAAGAAGAGAAGTGAAAGGCAAAGGAGCAAAGGAAAGATATACCCATTTGAATGCAGAGTTCCAAAGAATAGCAAGAAGAGATCAGAAAGATTTCCTCAGTGATCAATGCAAAGAAATGGGGAGAAACAACAGAATGGGAAAGAGTAGAGATCTCCTCAACAAAATAAGAGATACCAAGGGAACATTTCATGCAAAGATGGGCACAATAAAGAACAAAAATTGTATGGACCTAACAGAAGCAGAAATATTACTTTGCCAACAAAGGTTGGTCTAATCAAGGCTATGATTTTTCCAGTAACCATATATGGATGATGAGAGTTGGATTATAAAGAAAGCTGAGCGCCAAAGAATTGATGCTTTTGAACTGTGGTGTTGGATAAGACTCTTGAGAGTCCCTTGGACTGCAAGGAGATCCAACCACTCCATCCTAAAGGAAATCAGTCCTGAATATTCGCTGGAGGGACTGATGTTGAAGCTGAAACTCCAATACTTGGGCCACCTGATGTGAAGAACTGACTCATTGGAAAAGACCCTGTGAAGAACTGACTCATTGGAAAAGACTCTGATGCTGGAAAAGATTGAAAGCAGGAGGAGAAGGGGACGACAGAGGATGAGGTGGTTGGATGGCATCACCGACTCAATGGATATGAGTTTGAGTAAACTCCGGGAGTTGGTGATGGACAGCGAGGTCTGGTGTACTGCTATCCATAGGGTTGCAAAGAGTCGGACACGACTGAGCAACTGAACTGAACTGTAAGCATTCACCAGCACAGTGAAGAGAAATGCATCAGAAGGATTGAGGTCTGGCTTTTGTTGCTAAGAATTGCAGAGTCCACATGTCAGAGAATCCCTTTATGTGTGGGGCTGGTGGGAAGGACCTCCTGTCCAACTTAGGCCTTCTCCAGCACCAGACCACTCACAGCAAGGGGAATTCACCTGGAAGCACTGAATGCAGGGAGACTTTCACATTAGAGAAGGGCATTATAGCTTCAGTGAATGCAGGAAAGACTTTAGCTGCAAAAATAGGCTTGTTGAACACCACAGAGCTCACATGAGGGAAAGACCGTATTAGTGCATTGAATGTGGAAAAATCTTTAGCCATAAGTCTAGTCTTATCATATACCAGAGAGTTCACACTGATGAAAAGCATGAGTGCAACAAGTGTGGGAAAACCTTCAGCCTTGTTTAACACCATAGAATTCACATTGGAGAATGGCCTTATGAATGCCGTGAATGTAGGACATTCTTTAGCCACAAGACCAGCTCATTAAATATCAGAGAAGTCACACTGCAGAAAAGCCTTAAGCTAATGGCCTTTCCTCATTTATAACCAGAAAGTTCAAACTGGAGAAAGGCCTCTGCAGTGCAGGATGTTTGCTCTTTGCTTAGTCAGTGAAAATGACAGCAGGAGAATTTCTGAGAGTAGTCTTTATAAATTAGCCATCAACCAAAAATTATATCATACATCTGAACATCCATAGTGGGGAGATTCCCTGTGAGTACCAATTATGTGGGAAACTCCCAGATCTGTATTGCAGTTCGACCTGCCCAAGGCCCTTGCCTGAGTTAAATCACTGCCAGTACTTGTGGCAGAAGTCTTCTCTCCTCTGGGTGTGCTCAGTCAGTAAGTCATGTCCAGCTCTTTGCAACCACGTGGACTGTAGTCTGCTAGGATCCTCTATCCATGGAATTCTCCAGACAAGAGTACTGAAGTGGGCTGCCATTTCCTTCTCCAGGGGATCTTCCTGATCCAAATGTGCATCAGTTTACCCAGTATGCCCAGGAAAGGCACACCTCTATATTCCCCTCTTCCCTGGAGGAAATCATGAGTGTTCTAAGGTCACTGGAATCCATCATAATTACATTCACACACTGGTTGTGATTAGATTCACACACCCAGCTAAAGAGGATACCCCATCTAAAGTGCTTCCAAAAATATTCTGGTCACTAAAGTTGTGAGGGATGAGCATTAATAGATGCTCTCAGAGTTCTAGATTTACATTTTTCCTATGGACAAGGTCACTGGCAAAGCAAAAATTCTTAAAGCTTTCTGGATTCCTGGGGTTACTTGGACTGTTTACTTCAAAGCCACTGTTTTGAAGTGGCTTTGTAGGCAAGAAAATGGAGACTGAAAGAAGAGACATATTGTAGTTCAAGAATGTGACTTCTGTGACTCACAGTGTTTGTTGCTTGTCATTCTTTCCTTTTATTTTCCTTTTATTGAAGTAACAGAGTCCCACAAAAGGGATGAGAATAGTTATGGTCAAGTAAATAAGTTAGTCAAATCTTCCAGTTCTTCAAGAGAAGCAGGAGATCCAGGTTTTTATGTCAAATCATTTTTTGAAAGTTCTATTGATACAATTGGTGGTCAGTAAACTGCAAACATTTAAGGTATAAAGTGTGATGTTTTATCATATTTATAGGCATATATATGTGGAATATGAATATATATATATCTGGAATGTGAAGTCAAGTGGGCCTTAGAAAGCATCACTACGAACAAAGCTAGTGGAGGTGATAGAATTCCAGTTGAGCTATTTCAAATCCTGAAAGATGATGCTGTGAAAGTGCTGCACTCAATATGCCAGCAAATTTGGAAAACTCAGACGTGGCCACAGGACTGGAAAAGGTCAGTTTTCATTCCAATCCCAAAGAAAGGCAATGCCAAAGAATGCTCAAACTACTGCACAATTGCACTCATCTCACACGCTAGTAAAGTAATGCTCAAAATACTCCAAGCCAGGCTTCAGCAATATGGGAACCGTGAACTTCCAGATGTTCAAGCTGGTTTTAGAAAAGGCAGAGGAACCAGAGACGAAATTGCCAACATCCACTGGATCATGGAAAAAGCAAGAGAGTTCTAGAAAAACATCTATTTCTGCTTTATTGACTATGCCAAAGCATTTGACTGTGTGGATCACAATAAACTGTGGAAAATTCTCAAAGAGATGGGAATACCAGACCACCTGATCTGCCTCTTGAGAAATTTGTATGCAGGTCAGGAAGCAACAGTTAGAACTGGACATGGAACAACAGACTGGTTCCAAATAGGAAAAGGAGCTCGTCAAGGCTGTATATTGTCACCCTGTTTATTTAACTTCTATGCAGAGTACATCATGAGAAACGCTGGACTGGAAGAAGCACAAGCTGGAATCAAGATTGCCTGGAGAAATATCAATAACCTCAGATATGCAGATGACACCACCCTTATGGCAGAAAATGAAGAGGAACTAAAAAGCCTCTTGATGAAAGTGAAAGTGGAGAGTGAAAAAGTTGGCTTAAAGCTCAACATTCAGAAAACGAAGATCATGGCATCCAGTCCCACCACTTCATGGGAAATAGATGGGGAAACAGTGGAAACAGTGTCAGAATTTATTTGAGGGGCTCCAAAATCACTGAAGATGGTGACTGCAGCCATGAAATTAAAAGACGCTTACTCCTTGGAAGGAAAGTTATGACCAACCTAAATAGCATATTGAAAAGCAGAGACATTACTTTGCCAACAAAGGTTCATCTAGTCAAGGCTATGGTTTTTCCAGTGGTCATGTATGGATGTGAAAGTTGGACTGTGAAGAAGGCTGAGCGCTGAAGAATTGATGCTTTTGAACTGTGGTGTTGGAGAAGACTCTTGTGAGTCCCTTGGACTGCAAGGAGATCCAACCAGTCCATTCTGAAGGAGATCAGCCCTGGGATTTCTTTGGAAGGAATGATGCTAAAGCTGAAACTCCAGTACTTTGGCCACCTCATGCGAAGAGTTGACTCATTGGAAAAGACTCTGATGCTGGGAGGGATTGGGGGCAAGAGGAGAAGGAGACGACAGAGGATGAGATGGCTGGATGGCATCACTGACTCGAAGGACGTGAGTCTGAGTGAACTCTGGGAGTTGGTGATGGACAGGGAGGCCTGGCGTGTTGTGATTCATGGGGTCGCAAAGAGTCGGACATGACTGAGTGACTGATCTGATCTGATCTGATAGACATATACACAGGGCTTCCCAGATGGCACTAGTGGTAAAGAACCCACCTGCCAATGAAGGAAACATAAGAGATGCAGTTTCAATCCATGGGTTGTGAGGATCGTCTAGAGGAGGGCATGGCAACCCACTCCAGTATCCTTGTCTGGAGAGTCCCATGGACAGAGGAGCCTAGTGGGCTACAGTCCATGGAGTTACAAAGAGTTGGACAAAAGTGAAGCAGCTTAGCATGCATGCATGCACAGTATCTGTATCTGTACACATATGATATTTAATAAATTCATAACCCTGTAAGTTACCTCATCCTCCTTTATAATCCCTCCTGTCCTCCCTCCCTTGCACCCTGTTCCCATGACCTTTGATTTACTGTCTTTCACTAAAAACTTCCAATTCTAGACTTTTGTACAAATGGAATTTAAAAATGTTTTAACATTTAACATTAAATAACAAATTCATTTTTGCTTTTTTTCGCTTCACACATCATAATTATTTTCAGATTTCTCCCCATTGCATGTACGGGTACATCATTTGCTTTATTAGATGCTAGTATTTGCTTGTATGTATATATCGCAATTTGTTTTTCTATTCATCTTTTAATGGACCTTTGGATTGATACTAGTTTGGAGTTATTGCAAATAATGCTGCTGTGGACATTCATGTATTAGTCTTTCTGTTGGGTTTGTCGACTTAAAGAAAAACATAGCATAAGAGTTGTGAGTTAAAGTTTTATTCAAGGTCTTACTGAGGACTATAGCCTAGGAGACAGCTCTAAGGAACTGCTCCAAAAGCATAGAGGAGCCAGTGTATATATATGAATTTTTTGGCTATGAAATACATGTAGTCAAGTGTACATCTTGGTAAAAGATAACTGTTAACACAAAGAATAGGTATCTCAAGTTAAAGATTTTAGTGCTTTTATGTGTATGAGAAGATGCAGGAATCTGGAGTCACTAAAGTTTTTCCTGAGATATGCATCTACTTATCTAGGGCCTGTTTAATCCAAAGCACAGCATGCCTCATCCTGTTTTTTCATCCTGAATTCCCCTCAAGGTACACCATTGGTGGTGGCTGCAGTTACACAGCTTAATCTCTGTATAACTGGATGATGAGGGATGTTTGTTCTTTGTTGTTGTGGCTACATGGAGATCATCACTGTTGGTCAGAAGGCAGAAAACAAGTGTGGAGAAAGCAGAGGCCACAGCTTTTATTGGGGTTTTCATGGGAGAAACAAGGCATGGCAGAATAAACAGTTTAGGATTGGCTGGTTTGAATAACCACAGCAAGTTTTGGACTAAAGAAATGGTCTCAGATTGTCTGTGACCTTGTGTGGATTTAGGGCAGGGGAAATATTGGCTTGCGGTATGACTTAATCAGTGTTTGGGGCTATAGATTTGGATTAGTTTGTGTTTAAGAGACCTATTTCTGGCTAAACACATTGCTATCTCCAGAATGGGATAGCCCTGAGAGGGGTGATCTTTCCAGCAAGCTTCTTGAGATGTCAAAACATCAGAAAATACAGAAAATAAAGAACATGATAAATACATTGAATCAGGAAGTTCATGTGTATCTTTTTATGACATGACAAACTGTGTTCCAAGGTGGTTATAGCATTTTACCTTCCCACCCACTGCGTATGAGTGTTTTGTTTGTGCTCTGTCTATTTTTTTAATTTATTTGGCTGCATCAGCTCCTAGTTGCAGCATGCAGGATGTTCATTGCATCACGTGGAGTCTTTTGTTGTGGCATGCAGGCTCCAGAGCATGAGGGCTTCAGTAGTTGCAGCATATAGGGTGCTGGCTTTAGGGTGCATGGGCTTCAGTAGTTATGGTACAGGGGCTCATTAGTTGTGACTCTCAGGCTACAGAGTGTGGGCTCAGTAGTCAGGGCACAGTAGTTGTTCCACGGTATGTGGAATCTTTCTGGACCAGAGATCAAACCTGTATCCCCTATACTGGCAAGTGGATTCTTTATCCACTGTGCCACCAGAGAAGTTATCTATTTCAGATTTCTTCTGGCTATTTTGAATCCTTGCATTTCCATAAGTTGTATCTTCTATTTTAATTTTCTGTTTCTTTATTTGGTATTAAGATAGTGATCCATTGTTTGTTTATTTTCTGGATAAGGTAAAAAAAACTCTTAACATTGAGGTGTTTGTACAAGGGGTCTGGCAGGATGGGAGGGTGAGGGTCAGTCTATGTGCCAGGAAATTCAGAGAATCTATCATAGCTCAGATTCAGGCCTTTTTCAGTAATAGGCAGATGGAAGAGTTCAGCTTTGAACACAGCAAAACTAGTTAGCACCTCAGTAGTCACCACAGAAGTTTCCTTGGCTTGGGCAAAAGGAGTCTCTTTACCTAATTCCACTAAACCTTGAAGAATTCTGGGTGTGTGTGGATGCTAATATCTTACTTGAGATCTTCCTCTGGGAGTAGAGATTTTAGTTCTGAGTTTCTAAATTCTAGATGGATCAGGTAAGAGGAGAAAAAAAAAAAAAAAGATAAATGATTCAATTCTGCTAACTGAGGTATACTTTACCAAATTGCTATAAAACTTTTAAGGTTTTTTACTTGTATCTGTTGGTCTTGGAGAGCCTCCCAGAGAGGCAAGAAGTGGCTGTGACTCATCCTAGGGACATAGACTCTGGCAGTAGCCATTTCTGGGAGCTCCTTCCACAGCATGGAACTCCAAATGAATTCTAGAATCTACCTGTTCTAATTGGGATAATGATACATAGTAGATATTTTTAAAAATATGTCTAGTGGGAGGTTCAAGATGGTAAATTAGGAAGCTCCTGAACTCATATCCTGCCACAGATACACCATATCTTCAGCTAAGTATGAAACCATTTCCTCTGGAATAAACTCCAAACTACCTGAGCAACTCCTACACACCGAGTGAAAGAAAATATATCTACATGACAGTGAGTAGAAGGGACTGAGACAAGTCTTGTTATAAACCCCACCCCCAGCATGGTGACTCAAAATTGGGAAGAAACTCTAAACATTGAGCTTTTCCTCGAGCAGGGAAGGATTTGAAAAATACATCTGACATCCCAACTTTTAACACCTGCACCTGAAAGGTGAGCCCCCAAAGCAACTAACTTTGAAAGTAGAGGGGACTTCCTCAGTGAGACAGTGGTTAAAAATTCATCTTGCAAAGCAGAGGACCATGGGTTCAATCCCTGGTCCGAAAACTAAGATCTTACCTGCTGCAGGGCAACTGAGCCTGTGGCCACAACTAGAGAGATGCCCATGCACCACAATGAAAGATCCCACATGCTACAACTACAGCCTAACACATCCAAGTAAATAAATAAATATTTTAAAACTAATGGGGATTGTGTCCATGAGAGCCACAATGCAAGCTCAGAAAGTTTTTAAAGGGTGTGCAAGTACGGACTCACCCACACAAAGCCCATGACAAGAGCCCATGACTGAAAAGTGGACAGACTTTCCGTGACAGAGGCTTATTTACTTATCTTAAGGCATTCGCCTCAGGAGCAGGCATCTAATTTAACACACATCTAAGGGCCACACACCTCGGGGCTTCCCTGATAGCTCAGTTGGTAAAGAATCTGCCTGCAATGCAGGAGATCCTGGTTTGATTCCTCAGTTGGGAAGATCCGCTGGAGAAGGGATAGGCTACCCAATCCAGTATTCTTGGGCTTCCCCTGCAGCTTAGTTGTTAAGGAATCTGCCTGTAATGCAGGAGACCTGGGTTCCATTCCTGGGTTGGGAAGATCCCCTGGAGAAGGGAAAGGCTACCCACTCCAGTATTCTGGCCTGGAGAATTCCATGGACTGTATAGTCCATGTGGTCGCAAACAGTCAGACATGACTGAGTGACTTTCACTTTCACAAGGGCCTACTGAAATATTCTCTAAACACAGAGGCCAATGCAAATCATCTTTGTGCTCTTCCTCTGCCTCGTCCATCTTACTGGTATCTCCAGGAAAGGAATTTGTACATTCATCTGGCACCCTGGTTTTTGTGGCTGCAGCCCAGAGGACATTTCTAGATCCCTTGGCACCAGAAGGGCATACACTTCAGGTCCCACAGGACTGTAACAAACAGAAAGAGTTCTTAACCAGCTACCTTACCTAAGACAGAGGAGAGATGCAACAGATTAAGGAGCCTACTCTTTCTGTGAAAGAGGCCTATTAGCGTATCTTTCTAGTTGTAGCCTAAGGGAAAGGCTTCTAATTAAACACAGATCTAACTTCAGTTCCGTCGCTCAGTTGTGTTCAACTCTTTGTGACCTCGTGGACTGCAGCACACCAAGCTTCCCTGTCCATCACCAACTCCTGGAGCTTGCTCAAATTCATGTCCATTGAGTCAGTGCTGCCATCCAACCATCTCATGCTCTGTCATCCCCTTCTCTTGCCTTCAATCTTTCCGAGCATCAGGGTCTTTTCCAATGAGTCAGTTCTTCACATCAGGTGGCCAAAGTACTGGAGGTTCAGCTTCAACATCAGGCCTACTAATTAATATTCAGGACTGATTTCCTTTAGGATGGACTGGTTGGATCTCCTTGCAGTCCAAGGAAGTCCCAAGAGTCTTCTCCAACACTACAGTACAAAAGCATCAATTCTTCAGTGCTCAACTTTCTTTATAGTCCAACTCTCATATCCATACATGACTACTGGAAAAACCATAGCTTTGACTAGACAGACCTTTGTTGGCAAACTGCCTCTGCTTTTTAATATGCTGTCTACGTTAGTCATAGCATTTCTTCCAAGGAGCAGCATTTTTTAATTTCATGGCTGAAGTCACCATCTGCAGTGATTTTGGAGCCCAAAGTAATAAAGCCTCTCACTGTTTCCATTGTTTCCCCATCTATTTGCCATGAAGTGATGGGACTGGAAGCCATGATCTTAGTTTTCTGAATGTTAGGTTTTAATCCAACTTTTTCAATCTCCACTTTTACTTTCATCAAGAAACGATGAACCATGCCATGTAGAGCCACCCAAGATGGACAGGTCATAGTGGAGAGTTCTGAAAAAATGTGGTCCACTGGAGAAGTAAATGGCAAACCACTCAGTATTATTGCCTGGGGAACCCCATGAACAGTATGAAAAGGCAAAAAGATAGGACACTGAAAGGTGAACTCCCCAGGTCAGTAGGTGCCCAATATGCTACTGGAGATCAGTGGAGAAATAACTCCAGAAAGAATGAAGAGACGGAGACAAAACAACACCCAGTTGTGGATGTGACTGGTGATGGACACAAAGTCTGATGCTGTAAATAGCAATATTGCATAGGAACCTGGAATGTTAGGTCCATGAATCAAGGAAAATTGGAAAGGGTCAAACAAGAGATGGCAAGAGTGAATATCGGCATTTTAGGAATCAGTGAACTAAAATGGACTGGAATGGGTGAATTTAACTCAGATGACCATTATATCTACTACTGTGGGCAAGAATCCCTTGGAAGAAATGGAGTAGCCATTACAGTCAACAAAAGAGTCCAAAATGCAGTACTTGGATGCAATCTCAAAAACGACAGAATGATCTCTGTTCGTTTTCAAGGCAAATCACTCAATATCACAATAATCCAAGTCTATGCCCCAACCAGTAATGCTGAAGAAGCTGAAGTTGAACGGTTCTATGAAGACCTCCAAGACCTTCTATAACTAACACCCCCAAAATATGTCCTTTTCATTATAGGGGATTGGAATGCAAAAGTAGGAAGTCAAGAAACACTTGGAGTAACAGGAAAATTTGGCCTTGGAGTATAAAACAAAGCAGGTCAAAGGCTAAGAGTGTTTTGTCAAGAGAACGCACTGGTCATGGCAATACCCTCTTCCAACAACACAAGAGAAGACTCTACACATGGACATCACCAGATGGTCAACACCGAAATCAGACTGATTATATTCTTTGCAGCCAGAGATTGAGAAGCTCTATACAGTCAGCAAAAACAAGACTGGGAGATGACTGTGGCTCAGATCATGAACTCCTTATTGCTAAATTCAGACTTAAATTGAAGAAAGTAAGGAAAACCACTAGATCATTCAGGTGTGACCTAAACAAATCCCTTATGATTATACAGTGGAAGTGATAAATACATTCAAGGGTTTAGATCTGATAGAGTGCCTGAAGAACTATGGACGTCCCAGTGCACCATACCCGAGCATCCTGTATCATGCATCGAACCTGGACTGGCGATTTGGCACTGGGATTACCCAGAGGGATGGTATGGGGAGGGAGGTGGGAGGGGAGTTCAGGATGGGGAACACATGTAACCCATGGCGGATTCATGTTGATGTATGGCAAAACCAATAAAATACTGTAATTAGCTTCCAATTAAAATAAATAAATTTATATTAAAAAAAAAAAACTATGGATGGAGGTTCATGACCTTGTACAGGAGGCAGGGATCAAGACCATCCTCAAGAAAAAGAAACGCAAAAAGGCAAAATGGTTCTCTGAATAGGGGTTACGAATAGCTATGAGAAGAAGAAAAGTGAAAGGCAAAAGAGCAAAGGAAAGATATACCCATTTGAATGCAGAGTTCCAAAGAATAGCAAGGAGAGATAAGAAAGACTTCCTCAGTGATCAATGCAAAGAAATAGAGGAAAACAACAGAATGGGAAAGACTAGAGATCTCTGCAAGAAAATTAGAGATACCAAGGGAATAGTCCATCAAAGATGGGCACAATAAAGGACAGAAATTGTATGGACCTAACAGAAGCAGAAGATATTAAGAAGAGGTGGCAAGAATACACAGAAGAACTATACAAAAAAATCTTCACGACCCAGATAATCATGATGGTATGATCACTCATCTAGAGCCAGACATCCTGGAATGTGAAGTCAAGTGGGCCTCAAGAAGCATCACTACAAACAAAGCTAGTGGAGGTTGTGGAATTCCAGTTGAGCTATTTCAAATCCTGAAAGATGATGCTGTGAAAGTGATGCACTCAATATGCCAGCAAATTTGGAAAACTCAGCAGTGGCCACAGGACTGGAAAAGGTCAGTTTTCATTCCAATCTGAAAGAAAGGCAATGCCAAAGAGTGTTCAGACTACCACACAATTGCACTCATCTCACACGCTAGTAAATTAATGCTCAAAATTCTCCAAGCCAGGCTTCAACAGCATATGAACCGTGAAATTCTAGGTGTTCAAGCTGGATTTAGAGAAGGCAGAGAAACCAGAAATCAAATTGCCAACATCTGTTGGATCATCGAAAAAGCAAGAGAGTTCAAGAAAAACATCTATTTCTGCTTTATTGATTATGCCAAAGCCTTTGACTGTGTGAATCACCACAAACTGTGGAAAATTCTAAAAGAGATGGGAATACCAGACCACCTTACCTGCCTCCTGAGAAATCTTTATACAGGTCAAGAAGCAACAGTTAGAACTGGACATGGAACAAAAGACTGGTTCCAAACTGGGAAAGAAGTACATCAAGGCTGTATATTGTCACCCTGCTTATTTAACTTATATGCAGAGTACATCATGTGAAATGCCAGGATGGACAAAGCACAAGCTGGAATTAAGATTGCCGGGAGAAATTTCAATAACCTCAGATATGCAGATGACACCAGCCTTATGGCAGAAAGCAAAGAAGAACAAAAAAGCCTCTTGATGAAAGTGAAAGAGGAGATTGAAAAAGTTGGCTTAAAACTTGACATTCAGAAACACAGATCTAAGGGCATCTATAATCCACTCCAGAAACCTCAGAAGATGGGTCTTATCTTCGGCTCTTCCTGTACTCTAGAATGCACCCAGTAGGGAGCTTGTAGACACATCTGGTGTGTCCCAGTTCTTATGACTGCCACACGGGGTGTACCATAATTGCCTGGCTCTGGTGGCTAACAGGGCTTATGTTTATGAGTTTGATGGGATGGTAGAAAATAAACAGTTCTTAATTGGCTATCACTCCAGGCTCAGTGTAGAGGAATGGACAGAAATACCTATCTTCTAGTATTCCTTTGGAGGAGGTATATTTCCAAACTGTAAAAGCTGCTGTGTGGGAGTCTGGCTTCCAATCAGCCTGAATCTAGGTACTGACTGAGGTCCTCTCATCTGGGATTCTGATAGGTCTTGACACACCCTCAACTACTGGAAGCCACCAAAAATGAAGTAGGTTGCTTAGACAATCACAAAGGTTTGAGAGGACAAAGAATTAGGGCAGAGTTGGAAGCCTTATCTCCACAAGGCCACTCTTTCAAGACTGAGAGAGGTGACTATTTTATCTAATGCATAAAATGACTCTTGTAGAAAGTCAAGGAAGATGAATAAACAGGAATGTATTCCAAATGAAAGATCAAAATAAAATCTCAGAAAAGATCTTAATGAAACAGAGGTAAGTGCTTTACATAATAGTTTAAAATAATGGTCATAGCAGTGTTCACCGAGCTCAGGAGAAGAATAGATAAAATTTAAACAAAGAATAGAAAATATACCTGTCACACAAGTGTATGTTCCTTGGTTCTTTGTCTCGTCACAACAAAGATTTGGAGCGACGGACATTAAAGCCCTCTGCGCGTCACAGCTCTCGGGTCTTGGACAAACTGTGCTACAGCTCTTAGGCAAATCAGTGTTACAGCTCCATTTTATTTAGAAGATAGCAGGAGAATCCAAGACTCAAAGAGAAGAGAGTGAAGGAGTGAGTCGGGAGGGGGTGGGGGGAGAGAGAGAGAGCGCGTGCACGCGGGAGAGAGAGTCTGAGAGAAAGCACTTTGGCTCCTCCTTTTGTATGTTTTTTTCCTCCACCTGGGCCTGCCCTATGCAAATTGGGCTTAGCCAGGAGTGCTGTTTGTTCTGTTTGTTCTGCCTGAAGTCTTCACTCTGGTCTTCAGACCTTCCTTGTCTTTTAGCCACCGCCATTTTGGACTCCTTTTCCCTATTCTACCTACCTAACATTCCCCTAAGAGATGGGAGGCCCAATTCTTTGGAAATAGGGGCGTCAAGGTCTTTCTGGCTACTTCCTGCTGAACTGGGGTGGCGAGGGGTATTGGGCCTCCCCCTCTTGCTAGTCTCAATCCTCAGAGTCCTTATAGCAGTGTCCAAGGGTGTGTGATATTTTCCGTGGTCAGCTGTAGTTTTATATCTTTGTTGAACTGGCACTGCATGTTGTAGCTGGTTGACCTGGGCAGAGACAAAACAGGTTAGACAATTGACAGTACATGGAATAATCATAGACATCATCAATATAGCATAACGAGGACTAGTAGGGACATCGGTCAATTTTAAATTCACATGGCCAGGATAGCTCAAGTCCCTCCTTGTTCAGGGATCAGAAGATCTATCTCCTGTCTATTTTGGAGTACAGTCTCTGTCAAGCTGTGTTGGCTCTTTAGAGTTATCTTGAGAAATCTTATCCCCAGAAACCAGATTTTGGGGGTGTTCATTAGAATGACACTCATTGGTAGTCCTGAATAGGTATCTGAGATCTCCCAGGGGCTCACATGTGTATTGAGTGTCCTCTTCTGTTTTCTTCCATGGCTTGACTCGTGAGTAGTGAATCCAGGAGTCATGTCCTGGTACCTTGACTGCTGTGGGGGTAGAAAGTATTACAGGGTAGGGGCCCTTCCATGTGGGCTGGAGTTGAGCCTTTGGGGACCCATCTTTCCAGACTTTAATTAGGACTTGAGTCCCTGGAGCATATAGTGGTGACTCTTCAGAATCTTCTGGGTCCTGGTTCATACCCCACAAGCGTATATCCTGTTGGAATTGCCCAATGGCTATGGTATAAGACTGGAGGGTCTGAACCTCTGGATCTAGGAAGAGGTCATTGACATAAACAAAAGGTCTCCCATATAGCATCTCATAAGGACTAAGACCAACCTGTTCCTTAGGGGCAATGAGGGTGCGGAGGAGAGCTATTGATAAAGCCTCCTTCCATCCCAGGGAGGCCTCCTGGGTTATCTTTTTTATCGCTGATTTTAAGAAGTGATTGGCTCTTTCTACTTTTCCTGAAGATTGAGGTCTCCAGGCACAATGGAGATAATAAGTAATGGCCAATGCTTTTGAGACCCCTTGGGTGACCTTAGAAGTCAATGATGTCCCATTGTCACTTTGTAATGACCTGGGCAGACCAAATCTTGGAATGATTTCATGGAGCAGGTTTTTTTACCACCTCCTCAGCCTTCTCAGTCCGGGTGGGAAAGCCTTCAATCCATCCTGTGAATGTATCTATCCTAACTAATAGGTATTTATACCCTTGAGAAAGTGGCATCTGGGCGAAGTCCATCTGCCAGTCCTTTCCTGGGTAGGCCCCACATCATTGGACGGGCTTGGCCAGCTGGGGTCTTCGAGCTCCTTGGGGGTTGTTTAACTGGCAAGTGGGACAAGAGGAGACCACCTGTCTTATAGTTGTTTGGAAGCCTGTTCCTCTAAAGGACCTTTCTAGTAATCTTTGGAGGGCCTTTTCTCCTAAATGAGTAGTGGCATGTAAGGAGTTAACCAACTTCCATTGGAGGTTTCCAGGAAGAAAAAGGAGTCCCTCCTTTTGGAACCACCCCATATGATCTTCTTGAAAGCCCTCGCTCTTAGCTTTAAGAGTTTCACCTTCAGTATATGAAGGAGTTTCTGGCAAATTAGTCTGTGGAACTAAGGTGGCAATCCCTATTAGGTCATGGTTCTGTAATGTTGCAATCTTGCCTGCCTGATCAGCTGCTTGGTTCCCTCGTGCCACTTCTGTGTCCCCTTTTTGGTGTCCTTTACAGTGGGAGACTGAAACCTCAGTGGGCAGATGGACTGCCTCCAAGAATTGAAGAATCTGATCACCATATTTGATTGGAGACACTCGAGTGGTCAGGTGGCCCCTTTCTTTCCAAATAGCCGCATGTGCATGTAGCACCAGAAAGGCATACTTGGAGTCAGTGTAAATGGCTATTCTTTTTCCTTTTCCCAGCTCTAAAGTTCAAGTCAGGGCTATGAGCTCAGCTAATTGGGCTGAAGTACCTGGTGGCAGAGGCTTAGCCTCTATGGTCTCAAAATTGGAGACTACTGCATACCCGGCTCTTCTTTTTCCATCCAAGACAAAGCTGCTTCCATCAGTGTACCAGATTTCCTCAGGATTGGTCAGAGGATCTTCTGACAATCCCTCTCAGGGTTTTGTCCAGTGGCCCAAGGTTTCTAGACAAGAGTGAAACGGGAGACAGCCCTCGGGGGTAGGTAGGAGGGTGACTGGGTTAAGAACCTCACAAGGGGATATAGTGAGGCCTGGATTTTCCATCAGCATTACTTGATATCTGAGGATTCTTTGATCAGACATCCATAAATGGCCTCTCCCATTTAGGAGTTGTTTTACTTGGTGGCTGGTAAAAATAGTTTGCCCCCAAAGGAGAGTTTTAAAGCATCTTCTGTCATGATTGCAATAGCTGCAAGATTTCGAAGGCAGGGGGGCCAACCTTGGGAAGTTGGATCGAGCCTCTTGGATAAGTAAGCTACAGGCTGGGGCTCAGATCCCAACCTTTGAGTTAACACTCCCAAGGCTATTCCCTCTCTTTCATGGACATAAAGTTGGAATGCTTTTTCTGGGTCTGGCAACCTCAAGGCAGGTACCTGAGTTATGGCCTGTTTTAGTGTAGCCTCTGCCTCCATTTGAGGAGTTCCCCACATTAGTGAGATTGAATCATCTCGTCCCTTTAAGCTTTCATATAAGAGCTGGGCAATTAGACCATAGTTGGGTATCCAGATTCCACAATAACCAGTTAGCCCCAGGAATGCTCGCAATTGTTTTCGAGTCATGGGGGAGGGCAACTGGAGGATTTCTTGTACCCGATCAGAGGACAGCCTCCTGGACCCATGTGTAATCTGAACTCCCAGGTAAGTGACCTTTGTCTCGACCATCTGTGCCTTAGCATGGGAGACTTTATATCCCCTTTCTGCCAAGAAGTTTAGAGCCTGAATTGCATGTTGTTGGGCACTTTTCTCATCTGGAGAGCAGATTAGTAGGTCATCTACATATTGTAATATTTTCCCATTAGGTCCCAGGTCCAGATCTAAGAGATCCCAGCTAAGGGTCTGTCCAAACAGGTGGGGGCTATCTCTGAACCCCTGAGGTAATACTGTCCAAGTCATCTGTTGGTGTTTTTCTCCTGGGGCCTCCCACTCAAAGGCAAAAAGGTATTGGGATTCTTTAGCCAGTGGTATGCAAAAAAAAAAAAAAAAGCATCTTTGAGATCCAAGACTGTAAACCACTTGGCACTGGGTGGGATTTCTCCCAAGATTACATAGGGATTGGGTACTGTGGGATGGAGGGGGACTACAGCTTCATTTATGATCTGGAGATCTTGAACCATTCGCCAGGTTCCATCTTTTTTTTTTACTGAGAGGATTGGGGTGTTACATGGTGAACTGGTGGGGACCAATAGCCCACAAGCAAGGAATTTATTTATTAAAGGCTGTAGTCCCTCCCAAGCCTCTCTTTTGAGAAGATATTGTTTCCGGTTAGGAAACCGAGTGGGATCTCGGAGGACAATGATGACCGGTTCAGCCTGGTGGGCTAGTCCAGGAATCCCCTGGTCCCACACCTGGGGGTTAATTTTGTCTTCCCATAGTTTTTGGTCCCTATTGAAGGTGTAATGGGTTCTTCAGTAGTAACCAGGAGCTGTAGAGCTCTAGGGGCTGAAAAACTTCCCATCACAAGGGTGGCCCCCAGTTTAGTGAGTGTATCTCTTCCCAATTAGGGGGTAGGACACTCAGGGACCACCAGAAACTGGTGGGAAAATATTTGTCCATCCCAGCAACAAAGAAGTGCTCGGGTGAATCTTTTAGTAGTTGCTTTTCCTATAGCACCCAAAATAGTACAGGTTTGGGAGAAGAAGGCTCCGGAGTAGGAGATCAAGACGGAGTAGGTAGCCCCTGTGTCAACCAAGAAATTCTCGGACCTACCTGCCACATCCAGTTGCACCCTTGGCTCCAGCCCCGTGATGGTTATCTGTGACAGGCGGCTGGCTGGAGCGGGCCACTTCAGTCCTCTTGAACCATCGTGAGGGTAGGCTTAGCACTTGACCTTGAGGCTCTTGGGTCCCGAGGGCAGAGTGCCGCCCAATGTCCCAGTTGATGGCATTTGTGGCAAGCTGTTCTAGGAGACTTGTCACGGTTTGGACACTCTTTGGCCCAATGCCCCGCCTGTCTACAGATCAGGCATCTGTCTAGTGCCTTGTCCCTCAAGGACTCGGGGTTTGCCATAGGGCTTCTCTGGAGGGCGGCCAGCATCTGGGCATGCCTTGTCTCTTTCTTTCTCTCCTTCTCCTGGGCCTTGGCCTCCTTCTCCTGCTCTCTGTTATAAAAGGTATTAGTGGCTGTCTGGACCATCTCATCTAAAGAGGCAGCAGGATCCTGCTGTTGTAGCTGCTGTAACTTAATTCTGATATCTGATGTACATTGGGACAGGAATTTGTCCTTTAAAATCACCCGTCCCTCATAAGAGTCTAAGTCCAGGTTGGTAAACTTTTGGAGTGCCTCTTTTAGCCTCTCCAGAAAGGCAATGGGGTTCTCATTGGGCTCCTGAGTTATTGCTGAGACTGGGCACAGTCCCCCAAGTAATAGGCTTCTTTATGTTTCCATGGGTGGACTTCCTTAGGGGTGAGTCTTTCTGAAGCTTATCCTACCCAGAACTGTTGCAACCTGAGAGCCAGGCGTCCCCGGGTCAGGGTGCAGAACCCCAGAGAGGCTGAGGCGTGACAGCCTCCTAGAGATCGAATCCCCGGGCAAGTCAAGGCGTGACGGCCTCCCGAGGATTGGGTCCCTGGGCAGGTCGAGGTGTGATGACCTCCTGGAACCCCTGGGACTAGAGGATCCCCGAACAGGTTGAGGCGTGACAACCTTTCGAAGACGGATCCCTAGGCAGGTCAAGGCGTGATGACCTCCTGGGATCCCCCGGACTGGAGTTTGGGCATCCCCAAGATCTCCAGTGTGACCAGTATTGGGTAGGATTAGGGGGTTCAAGAGGGGGGAAATGTTACAGAGTATTTCCCTCCCAAGGCCAACTATTTTCTGGTTGTCTCTCCAGAAGATTGTAGAGGCAGCCTTGTGGGTCTCGATGGGGCTCAGGAAAAGAGCATGAAACAGGAGGGAAGGGGGCATTTGAAAGAATGACATAGCACAAGGGTATAATGTAAACCAATTAAAATCAGTTGGGTCCAAGATGACAAGTCAACTTCAAGTAAACCTTAATCCCCAATCAATAAGCCAACAGACACACCCAGAGGTGGCAGGACACCTCCAAGGCACAAGGTAAAAGAGGGAGGAGTGGGTGGTTCCCCAATGGCTGGGATGATCCTCTCACTCATTAGCATATGAATTCCATCCCCTCACAAAACCTAGCCAGGCCTAATACCATGGCCCTTGCCCTCAGCAATGGTTCACACCCTGAAGGGTGGCTTCTCTCTGGATTCTAACAAATCTACCTCTTATCGCTTTGTCTTTCAATGAATTTTTGCAATGAGACATCAGAGCCTGAGTTTCACTAGTTTTGGCCAGGCTTGAGTCCTGGGAGAGAGCTGAAGGACAGGAGGAAAAAGCATTGGGGAAAACATGCCAAGGAATCCCCTTCATAGCCGGCTGGAAAATTTGCTAAATATCTGACCGGTGCTCACAGTTTCATTGGTCTAATCTTTGGCACAGAGAAGAGAAAGGACAGAAGAACCCCCACCGGCTTGTGTAACAGCTACTGGGGCTCAGCAGATAGCACCTTTGGGACATGCTGAGGAGTAGCCTCTCCAGAGTCCCTCAATTGTGCCCCTGCTGCCCGCCTGTTTGTGGGAGGTTCGAGGAAACAAGAAACCAGAGATTGTAAAGGTCCCTCCAGCCATAGGAGTGAGGACCTCTTACCTTAACCGGAGGTCTTCTGGAATCTGAGACTGGGCCGTGTGAGCTTTCTGCTGAGTTTGTTTTTCGTTGTCCCGGTTTCCAGCATGATGGGCCTTCCCTTGCCCTGGGTTTCTTCGCCTTCCGCTTCTAGCGTGGGAGCTTCGCTGAGTTGGGCTCCTGCTGTGCTTGGCCTCTTCCGCACAGAGGTTGTTTCAGCCAGGTTATATCCGAGTCACGGCACCATAGATGTCACACGAGTGTATGTTCCTTGGTTCTTTGTCTCGTCACAACAAAGATTCGGAGTGACGGACATTAAAGCCCTCTGCTTTAATGTCACAGCTCTCGGGTCTTGGACAAACCGTGCTACAGCTCTTAGGCAAATTAGTGTTACAGCTCCATTTTATTTAGAAGATAGCAGGAGAATCCAAGACTCAAAGAGAAGAGAGTGGAGGAGTGAGTGGGGAGGGAGCGGGGGAAGAGAGAGAGAGAGAGACAGAGAGAGAGAGAGAGAGCGCGCGTGCACGCGGGAGAGAGAGTCTGAGAGAAAGCACTTTGGCTCCTCCTTTTATATGTTTTTTCCTCCACCTGGGCCTGCCCTATGCAAATTGGGCTTAGCCAGGAGTGCTGTTTGTTCTGTTTATTCTGCATGAAGTCTTCACTCTGGTCCTCGGACCTTCCTTGTCTTTTAGCCACCACCATTTTGGACTCCTTTTCCCTATTCTACCTACCTAACATACCCAAGTACCAAACAAAAGTCACACAACTGAGGAATACAGTAACTGAAATGAAATACAATAATGGGGCTCAACAGTAGACTAGATGCAGCAGAAGAAAGGATCAGTGAATCGGAAATAAAGGCAGTGGAACTCACACAGTCAGCACATCGGAAAGAAAAAAAGAATGAAAAAGAGTGAAGACAAATTAGAAACTTATGGAACAACATAAAGCAGACCAACATTTTCATTATGGGGATTCCAGAAGAAGAGACAGAAAGGAAAAGATAATTTATTTGAATAATGACTGAAAACTTCCCCAACCTGAGTAAGGAAACAGACATTCAGATCCAAGAAACACAGAGAATTCCATATAAGACCACCAAAAGAGACCCACACCAAGACATTTTATAGTATGTGTCAAAAGTTAAAGGATAGAACCTTAAAAGCAACAAGAGAAAAATAATTTCTTACATATAAGTGAACTCCCATAAGATTATCAGCAGATTTTTCATTAGAAGTTTTGCAGGCCAGAAGGGAATGACACAGTATATACAAAGTACTGAAAGGAAAAACCATGCTAGGAAGCTGAATGGTAAAGAATCCATCTGACAAGCAGGATACGTGGGTTTGAGCCCTGGCTTGGCAAGATCCCTGGAGAAGGAAATGGCAACCCACTCCAGTATTCTTGCCTGGGAAATCCCATAGACAGAGGAGCCTGATGGGCTACAGTCCACTGGGTCACAAAGAGTCAGACACAACTTAGTAACTAAACAACAACAAACCAATGATATTCTACCAGGCATGGTTGTCCTTCAGAACTGTCCTGCAGACAAGTAAAAGCTAAAGGAATTTATCACCACTAGACTGGACTTACAAGAAATGCTAAAAGGACTTCTTTACAATAGAAGTGTGCTAGTTAGTAATAGTTAAATATATGAAACTATACATCTCACTGATACAGATAAATATATAGTAAAATTCAGAATAATGTTAAGGTAGTGGGTCAAACACTTATAAAGCTAGTATGAAAATTAAAAGACAAAAGTAGAAAAAATAACTATAATAGTTTGTTAATAGGTATACAAGGTAAAAAAATGTAAATGGTAACATCAAAAACAAAATGTTGGAAGGAAAGTAAAACTGTAGAACTTTAGAATGCATGCAAACAAATAATTTTCAGCTTAAAATGGACTGGTATATAAGTTGTTTCATATAAGCCTCACTTAAACTACAAGTGAGTTTAAGCAAAAATAAACAGAAAGCAATAATTGTATACAACTACAGAAAATCATCAAATCACAAGTGAAGAGGGCAAAGAGGAAGAAAGGAACAGAGGTATTATAAGCAGCCAGAAAACAGTTAACAAAATGTCATCAAATACATACATATCAATAATTACTTTAAATGCAAATAGACTAAATTCTCAAAATAAAAATAGAGAGAATGAATGGTTAAAAAACAAGACATAAAAAATAAAAATAAAAAACAAGACCCATCTATATGCTGCCTACAAGAGACTCACTTCCAATGTAAGGACACAAATAAGACTGAAAAGGACAGGAATGGAAGAAGATATCTCTTGCAAATGGAAACCAAAGCAAAGCTGGAGTAGCTTTTCTTATATATGACAAGATAGACTTTAAGAGAAGGACTGTAATAAGAGACAAGGTAATTACATAATGATAAAAGGGTCAGTCCAACAAAAGAGTATCACATTTGTGATATATTTGATACCCATCCTTCTCTAACTCTTCTGGAAAATTGAAGAGAAGGGAGTGCTTCAAAACACATTTATGAGACCTGCATCGCCCTGATATCAAAACCAGACAAGGACAAAAGTCTGTGGATTAGTTAATAAATGAAATTTTACATATGTGGTATATTTATACAAGATATCAACATAAGGAGTAATATGTGAAAGAAGTATATGGAAACCCTGTACTATTAATAGACCTTTTCTGTAACCCTCAAATAATTTTAAAATTAAAAGTTTACTTAAAAATGAACTTTTGAAGGTGGCTTTAAAAGCTACACAGTGGTTGTTATATGTGCTGTGCTGTGCTCAGTCACTTCAGTCATGTCTCTTTGCAACCCCATGGACTATATAGCCCACCAGGCTCCTCTGTCCATGGGATTCTCCAGGCAAGAATACTGGAGGGTTGCCATGCCCTCCTCCAGGAGATCGTCCCAACCTGGGGATCGAACCTAGGTCTTCCGCATTGCAGGCAGATTCTTTACTGTCTGAGCCAAATACTGTATCACTGTTGTAGCCAAACGCCTCAGGAAGCAAACTCACTCAGAAGGACAACGCAGATAGTGAAATGCAGTTTATTACACCGGCGGGTCCAAAGCAGTTTCCTCTTAGCCAGGGACTCCAACCAAATTTTGTGACAACCTTTTATATCTAAAGTGTACGTGCCAAAGCCCACATCCCCAAATTTCTCAAGTCTGCTCTCAAAAATGTTAGAAAGAGATACAATCAGGTTACAGTCGTGATTCACACTCCAAAGGTCATCTAGTCATGCAGTGTAGCCCACATCAACGGGCATTTCAATGATTACAGAAGGTGATTGATTACATAGTGGATTATTACATTCTTCTTGGTTCCGGGGAGTCTAGGTAGGAGGTCAGCCTGGTCTAGTGTTTGTCCGTTCGGGAGGCTGCTCAGCTATTGGTATGTTGTCTCCATGGTTACCAAATATGTAGTCCAAAGCTCGCCTACAGTGCAAGATGGAGTTTTCTTCCTTTTAAAATGGAGTCAGTTTAGTCAAGACAACCTGGTTCTTTCCTCCTTCATCCCCCCTCTTGATGCTCTCTACTTCCAAGGTGCGCATCATTCATCGGAATGTATTATACCTTAGGTCTTCTGGCATATACTTGGGTGAATGAAGTCAATCTCAGTGAAACAAAGTTGACAATACATTGGAGAATGCAAGGTCCACATAGCAGAATCAATACAACAACTGTAACAATAGTTAATATAGTTTTGCACCGATCACCCTTTATCCATGATAGAACAGAAGTCCAAAAAGGAGGATTATCATCAGACATAGCTTTTACCTGACTTTTCATCATCTAGAGCGGCTGATACATTGACAAATAAATCAGGAATATATACACAACATTTAACTTTAATTATAGCACAGGTCCCTCCTTGAGCAGCTGTATGTCCATCTAAAGCCATCCAATTTTGAATTACTGCTTTTCTCATCTGTATTTATTTAGTATTTAATGCTTGAATTGCCCTCAGGCTGTCATTTAGGGCTCTTTGGGTGAAATTAGTTAGGGCTTCAACCCTAATCATATCTTTAGTGCCCAATGAAGGAACAAATATAGCAGCCAAATAATCATACCAATGGAAAACCAATCGTGACCATCTGGCCCATAGGGAGGGTAGATTTAAAGGCTTCTGTATTATTGGCCTAATGTTTCCATGGGCAAAGGCCAGACCTAAAGTACATCTTCCTATCCATCCTGGGGGCAGCCATGGCCACAGGTTGGTTCCACATAATCAATGAGTGCCATTAGGGGCAATCCACCTGATTCTGGGGTTGAATTTCTAGTCTCTCCCAGGCCATTGGGGGGATTGATTGGGATCATAAGTAACTTTATAGGTCTTATAGCACTGTTCTGTCTGTAGAAAGCCCATTGGCTTTAAGTTCTTTTTGTCTATCATCCAGTTATTATATCCAATAGTGTGTACATCTTGTTCCCAGCAAATGTCAGCTATCATAACAAGTTGTCCTTTTTCTGGAGTAACCCACATGTAATCATCCCATATCTGGTAAAACTGACCAAAATACCTCTTAACTTTTGATTGGTTGGACCTGCTGGCTAAGCATTTTCTGAGCTAAGAGTATAATTAAAATGTATCTCATGGCTTTCTGTCAGACCATCAGCCTTTTTATCGCACCAGTGGATAGTGGCTGATGTAATTACAGTTTCTGCACTCAGCTTTTGTCATTTTGTCTGAAGCAAAAAAATCACATAAACTAGGCATGTCACCCCTTTGAAGAGGTGATATCCCCCATGGAATTCCGTCCATGATGGACAGGGGCATAGGTCCATACACCCAGCAATGAGATTTGTTATGGAAGTCAGCATAGGAACGTGCCTATGAAATGAAAACATTGTCTTGTGCTAAAACTATGGCTAGACCCAACATGATACCAGAAAGTCCATGTAGCAGGAGTTGATTGTAGAGCCTCGTCTTTTTTCCTTCCTTTTTAAGTTGACCTTTGTTTCACGGGGATCAGTGGGGTCCTTCTGTATAGTCCACTCGGCGTCCTCTGGGTCTGTGTGGTATGTCCTCTTCTCGTATGATGGATCCAGAGAGTAATACTTGTGACTCTAACTGCCATAGGTGTAGTTAGAACAACAGTATATGGACCTTTCCAATGTGGGGCTAAGGAGTTATGTCTCCAGTCCTTGACCCACACCTGATCCCTGGGCACAAACTCCTGAATCTGTTCCCCAAGAGGGAGCGGCACCCTCTCTTGGACAAATTTAGTTACCTGGTTTATTACTTTACCTAACTGTTCCATTTGCTGTGAAATCCCACCCCCTCTTACCTGTGGCAAATTTTCCGACACCTGCCTCACATGGGAGGGGGTCTCCTGTAGACAATTTCATAAGGAGAATAACCATGGGAATGTGGGGTCACTCTTAATTTGATCAAGGCCACTGGAAGCAAGTCCACCCATGAACAGTCAGTCTCTATGATCCATTTTAAGAGTGTCTCCTTAAGAGTTCGGTTAGTTCTTTCCACCATTCTGGAACTCTGGAGCCAATATGCTATGTGTAATTTCTATTTGACATTTACAGCTTTACAAACTTGTTGAATTAAGTCGGCTAGAAAGCAGGGCCACTGTCTGATACTATGCTAGTCAGGAACCCGAATCTGGGAATTATTTCTCGAATCAGACAACAAGCCACTTCATTTGCTTTTTCAGTTCGGGTGGGAAACGCTCCCACCCAACCTGAGAAGGTACATACCATGACCAGTAGGATAGCGATAATGCTAGTAGCTTTGATTTCAGTAAAGCCCACCTCTAAACATTCAAAGGACAGGGTATCCTTTGACTGTATTCCCAGGGATTTCTGCTTATGTCCAGGGGCAGCATTGACCTGTAAGCAAGCAGAACAGTTCTGGGGTTCCATTCTACACAAGGAAGAAAGCCGTGGAATTAAGAAATATTTCCAATTAATTCTTCCATTTTTTCATACCCCAAGTGGGTTGTCTGATGAACCTGAGACACTAAGCAGAGGGTCAATGCTTCAGGCACCAGCAACATCCCAGCCAGCAGTTTCCACTAACCTTTTTCATTTTTGGCGGCCCTCTCTGTCTCAGCCAGTTGATCTTGGGCCAGGGTATACTGCGGGAGAGTTGAAACCAACTCAAGCATTTTTGAGAGCACAAAGGTTCTAATAAACCCACCGCCACTGGCCCCAAGTTCCTCAGCTGATGCCTTTGCGATTTTATCTGCCAGTCAGTTTCCTTGTGCCTGCAGGGTGTCCTCCTTTTGGTGACCCCAGCAATGCATCACTGCTACATTTTCCAGTTCCCATACAGCATCTCCCATACAGCAGAGTCAAGATTTCTTCCCTGTTCTTAATGTCCTTTCTGTTAGCTGTCAGGAGCCCTCTTTCTTTATATAAAGCCCCATGTACATGCAAAGTAGCAAAGGCATACCCGGAGTCAGTGTAAATGTCTGTCTTCTTACTTTTTGACAACTGGAGGGCCCAAATTAGAGTCCATAATTCGTCCCACTGAGCAAACCAGTGATGGCAGGGAGCCAGCCTCAATGATAGTTTCTTCTGTGACTACCGGATACCCCAACAACTGTTGTCCTCGTTTCACCAGGTTGGCACCATCAGTGTACAGGACCCAATCTGGGTCTGGGATTGGCTGGTGTCTCAGGTCAGGTCTGCTAGAATAGACTTCTTCCAGGATTTCCCCACCCTTATGTGAGGGTCCACCTTCTCCCACAGGAAGGAGGGTAGCCAGATTCTGGGCCTGACAAGGCTCAGTAGTAACATAGGGGTTCTCATATAAAAGTCCCTGGTATTGAGTAATCTGGAATGTTGACAGCCATTTGTGGGGGTCCCCTCATAGGAGAGCATTGATCTCATGGGAGACCTTTATGGTTAAGTTCTGGCACAAAGTCAGCTTGGTCACTTCCTGGACTAGTAAGGCAACCTCAGCAATCGCCTGTAAGCATTGGGGCCACCCGGTGGCAACATTGTCCAGCCATTTCTAGAGGTCGGCCACCAGTCTGTTCCATGTCCCCATAGACTGGGTTAATACCGTAGTCACCTTGTCCTTTTCAGGCACATAAAGAGTGAACGGCTTAGTAAGTTCTGACAGACCCAACAAGGGTGCTAATGTGATTGCCAATTTTAATCTTTCAAAGGCCCATTTGTTGTCTTTCAGTTCAACCTAGTGAATCCCCTTCTGGCCCTGTGAAGGGTTCATATAAGGGCTGGGCCATCTGAGAGTATCCTGGGACCCAAATCCTACAAAATCCAGCTGCTCCTAAAAATTCCAGACCTGTTGTCAGGTTTCTGGTCCTGTTGTCAGGTTTCTGGTCAGGGGATTCTCAAGATTACTTCTTTTCTGGACTGATTCAACAGTCTTCTGCTGTCTCTTAGGACGAACCCCAAATACCTTCCTTGCAGATCTGTGTCTTTTTCCTCAAGACTCGACAGCCAGACAGCTAGAACTCCTCAGCAGTTCTAGCAAAGCCTGGTTCCTTTCCAGCAGTCCTCCTTATTTTCGGCAGCCAACAGCAAGTCACCCACGTATTGTAGCAGCCAATATCTAAACCTTTCTGGTTGGAATGAGTCCAAGTCAGAAGCCAAGGCTTCCCTGAAAATGTTTGGGGAATTCTTAAATCCTTGTGGGAGGCGAGTCCAAGTGAGTTGTTGTTTGGTGCCCCCTGCTGGATCTTCCCAGTCAAAGGCAAAAATGGGTTGAGATACTAGAGCAATGTGGATACAGACGAATGCGTCTTTCAGATCCAGGCAAGTATAGATCTTAGCATTCAGTGGGAAAAGGCTGACCAAGGTGTAGGGGTTAGGAAGAGTGGGGTGTAGAGTCACGGCTGCCTGTTTGACCAGTCTGAGGTCTTGTACAGGCCTATAGTCCTGTCCCCCTTCTTTTTTAACTGGCAGGATGGATGTGTTCCAGGGTGACTGGCATTCAATCAGGATGCCCACCTGCTGTAGCCTATTTATATGTGGCAAGATGCCGACTCGGGCCTCCAGTGGAGTGGATAATGATGCTTTCTGACTGGTATGGCACCAGGTTTGAGTTCTATTATCACCAGAGCTTGATGTTTGGCGAGCCCGGGGCGGGGTTATCTTCCACCCAAACCTCAGGGAATTGTCAGATCAGTTCTCTCCCTCCGTTGTCTAGTTCAGTTCAGTCACTAAGTCGTGTCCGACTCTTTGTGACCCCATGGACTGCAGCATGCCAGGCCTCCCTGTCCATCACCAACTCCCCGAGTTTACTCAAACTTGGCTGTCTAGCCCGTCTGGATTTCCTTTCAGAGGGTCACGTAGCCTCCACTCTTGAGGGGTTACTGAGAGGGAGAGCAAATAGGTGGCTGAACCCACCTAGAGAGTGGGTTTTTCTTGGGGGGAAAAGGTCACTTGTGCCCCCAATTTAGACAACAAGTCTCTCCCCAACAGAGCTACTGGGCATTCAGGAATATACAGGAATTCATGAGTCACTTGATTCCCCACCTCATCTGGCATTTCCTGGGTAGACAGAATGGTCTGAGCAACTTTTCTTTGGTTATTCCTTCTATGGCAGTGGCCTTTACTGAGAGGGGTGCCACCAGTTCGGTCTCCACTGACATTTCTGCTCCAGTGTCCACCATAAAGTCAATAATTTGGTCCCCCACTTTTAATTTTACCATGGGCTCTTGGGGACCTTGCATCTTTGAGTCCTAACACTCCTATTCAGTTTCTAGTT